>NC_092709.1:78464424-78770709 GCF_047496885.1 Scyliorhinus torazame | reverse complement strand
CCATTAGCCCTTTACCTGTAACCAAGTAAGTGGTTGGAACCAATCATAACCTCACCTTTTCCAACTTCTTAAGTAAAGCTTTTGTAGACATACTGCCTGTATGTTCCTTAATAATTACTGCAACAAAATATGAAATATAATATATAACAATTTCTCCATTCATCACAAGTATCCATCACGACAATAGCTGGAGGGATGGCTCCTTGGGGACAAAGTGTACCCACTCAGGAAGTGGCTGATGATGCAAGTGCAGAGACCCAAAGCACTCATCGAGATTATGGGCAGCACGGGGGTAGCGTAGATGGGCAGCACGGTAGCACAGATGGGCAGCACGGTAGCATAGTTGGGCAGCACAGTAGCATAGATAGGCAGCACGGTAGCACAGTGGTTATCACAGTTGCTTCACAACTCCAGGATCCTAGGTTTGATTCCCGGCTTGGGTCACTGTCTGTGCGGAGTCTGCACATTCTTCCCGTGTCTGCGTGGATTTCCTCCTCCGGTGCTCCGGTTTCCTCCCAAAGTCCAAAGATGTGCACGTTAGGTGGATTGGCCATGATAAATTGCCCTTAGTCAAAAAAAAAAGGTTGGGTGGGGTTACTGGGTTACGGGGATAGAGTGATGGTGTGGGCTTGGGTAGGATGCTCTTTCCAAGGGCAGACTCAATGGACCGAATGGCCTCCTTCTGCACTGTAAATTCTATGTACGAAGTCTTACAACACCAGGTTAAAGTCCAACAGGTTTGTTTCGATGTCACTAGCTTTCGGAGCGCTGCTCCTTCCTCAGGTGAATGAAGAGGTCTGTTCCAGAAACATATATATAGACAGATTCAAAGCTGCCAGACAATGCTTGGAATGCGAGCATTAGCAGGTGATTAAATCTTTACAGATCCAGAGATGCGGTAACCTCAGGTTAAAGAGGTGTGAATTGTGTCAAGCCAGGACAGTTGGTAGGATTTCGCAGGCCAGATGGTGGGGGATGAATGTAATGCGACATGAATCCCAGGTCCCGGTTGAGGCCGCACTCATGTGTGCGGAACTTGGCTATAAGTTTCTGCTCGGCGATTCTGCGTTGTCGCGCGTCCTTCGTACTGTGCTCACCCCAGTCCAACGCCGGCATCTCCACATCGTAAATTCTATGATTCTATGTTTCTATGATTAGTTACAATGAGGCTCAGGCGTCAATGCATACACTGGTCGAGCAGGCGGTAGGTCTGCTCAAGTTGCGGTTCGGGTGTCTTGACTAGTCGTGAAGTGCCTTCTAGCACAGCCCCCAGAGAGTGTTCTGCATCATTGTGGTCTGCTTTGCTCTGTGCAACCTGGCACGGCAGCGAGGCGAGCAGCTAGATGAGGAGGACATGGAGGAGCGCCACATCTCCTCAGAGGAGGAGGAGGTTGGTGAGGGGAAACCTGTGGGGGAGGCAGAGGAAGGACTTCAGGTGATGGCCAGGGCCTGAATAGGGCACAGGGTTAGGGACACCCTTATTACCTCTCAGTTGGGGACGTCCGGGACTAGAGTGGCAAGACTTTCCTCAGCTGCTACTTCCTCCTCTGAGGTCAGGGGTCCTGGTGTGTGTCTCTACTTCCTGAGGAGGTGGATAGACTCTCAAGATTTCTAACAATGGCATCCTCGTGAATAAAGAATACTGGCAGTCAAGTGAGGCCTGAGTGTTTCTTTCGGAGGAGGGGGAGGGCTGGGGCTGGCGCGGACCTTCCCTGGGTGGAGGGTGAAAGGCAAGGGGGGCCTGGGAGGGGGTTCTGGGGATGATATGCCAGGAGCAGCGCGGCATTACTGCATCGTCACTGTGAGAGGTGGGATAACTATTGTGCTGCAATCCTCTCAGAGCAGAAGGAGGCTGTGCCAGCATTGCACAGGGGTTGGCAGTGCATGCCGCAATGACATAATACAAGTTTGTTATTACATGAAGTCTTATCTCTACTGGTGCCTAAGCTCATCCATGCCCATTACGTGACTGCATTTTCTTTGCCTTCCTCACATTCCCGCTACATCAAGGTGTCTCCCCAGGAGCCACAGCTGAGGCTGAGGCGGCCTGGTGACTTCCATGCCCTGTTGGCTGAGATGACCTTGGCGGGTGTCCCCTGGAAGACCGGGATCTTGAGGGTCGCGGAAGCAGGGGTGTCAGATGGGACCTTCCATTTGGAGCCCTACCAACCATTTTTCAATTTCCCGCTTTGCTCTGACCAGTGCCCTGCAGCCTACAAATTGAGTCTGGCTGGGAAAAAGCCGTCAAGTGGCCATAAAGTGGGAAACAGCCCGGGAGGAAATGCTGCCTACGCAATTTTATGCTCCCTGCCCTGCCCTTGAACCCACCTGGGGTTGGGAAAATTGTGGCCCATGTGTTTTTAATTAATTGCCTTCAGATACTAAGAGGACTCTTCGACAAAACTGACTAGAAAAGACCTACAAAATTGACAGAATTAGAAAAAGAAAACTATTCAGAGAAGTCAGCAAACTGCTGGGCAAAGGCTGCACAGGTTTCGCTTTGATGACATTCCGGTCTGAGAGCCATAAGAACATAAGACATAGGCGAGAAAATAGATCACACCGTCCCTTGAGCCTATTCTTCCATTCAAAACAATCATGACCAATCTACTGTTTCAACTCCATTTTTCCACCTGTTCCCTATATCCTGTGTTTCTCTGAGGGAGGAACCAAAAATCTGCCCGTCCCAGCATTAAATATAGTCAATGATGAGATATTCACAGTTCTCTGAATAGATTTACAATGATTTACAATCCATTGCCTGAAGATATTTCTCCTCATTTCAGTCTTCAATGATCAACCCCTTATCCTGAAACTATACCTCAGCCAAGGTGGACAACCTCTCAGTGTCTACCCTGTGTAATCCCTTCAGAATATTTTATGTTTCAATGAGATCAACTCTCATTCTTCTAAATTCCTGAGCGTATATGCCCAATTTAAAACCGTTCTCATCACAGGACAGCTCTCTCATCTCAGGGACTAACCTAATGAACCTTTGCTGCACCGTCCCCATTGCAAATTTTTCCTTCCTTATATATGAAGACCAAAACTGTGCACATTACTCCATGTGTGGCCTCACCAAATCCCTGTATAATTGTAACAAGGATAGTACTCCAATATCCTTTCATTAAAAGCCAACATTCCATTTGCTTTCCTTTTTAAAAAAAATATATTTATTCCAAATTTTTCAACAAATTTTCAACAAACCCCCCCCCCCCGGAAAGAAAGAAAGAAACAAGAAACAACAATCAGAAATTATACATTGGATTTCCCCCATATACAATAACCCCCCATATAACATTTAAAAACACAAATAGGGAAACCCCCCAACCTTCACCCAAACGCCACCCCAAGAGAAACCCTCCCTTCCCTCCCACCCGCCCCCCCCCCCACCCGAGCCCCCCCCCCCCGCCCCGCCCTTGGAATGAATGAAAATTAAATGAATGAAAATCACTTATTGTCACAAGTAGGCTTCAAATGAAGTTACTGTGAAAAGGCCCTAGTCGCCACATTCCGGCGCCTGTTCGGGGAGACTGTTACGGGAATCGAACCGTGCTGCTGGCCTGCCTTGGTCTGCTTTCAAAGCCACGATTTAGCCTGCTGACCTCCTCCTAACGCTCCGCGAGATAGTGTAGGAACGTTTGGCACCGCCTGAGGACCCTTTGCACAGACCCTCGCAAAGCAAACTTTATCCTCTCCAGCTTGATGAACCCTGCCATGTCATTGATCCAAGTTTCCACACTAGGGGGCTTCGTATCTTTCCATGGCAGCAAAATCCTCCGCCGGGCTACCAGGGACGCAAAGGCCAGAATACCGGCCTCTTTCCCCTCCTGCACTTCCGGCTCGTCCGATACCCCAAAGAATGCCAATCCCCAGCTCGGCTTGACCCGGGCGTTCGCCACCTTGGACATAGTCCTCGCAAAACCCCTCCAAAACCCATCCAACACCGGGCACGACCAGAACATACGGACGTGATTTGCCGGGCTCCCCGAACACCTCCCACATCTGTCCTCCACCCCAAAGAACCTACTCAACCTCGCCCCTGTCATATGCGCTCTGTGAGTAACTTTGAACTGTATTAAGCTGAGCCTGGCGCAAGAGGAGGAAGAATTAACCCTACTCAGGGCATCAGCCCACAGACCCTCATCTATCTCCTCCCCAAGCTCCTCCTCCCACTTGCCCTTTAACTCCTCCACCGAGGCCTCCTCCTCTTCCTTCAGCTCCTGGTAAATCGCCAAAACATTGCCTTCTCCAACCCATACACCCGAAATCACCCTGTCCTGAATCCCACGTGCCGGAAGCAGCGGGAATTCCCTCACCTGCCGCCTCACAAATGCCCTCACTTGCATGTACCTGAAAGCGTTTCCCGGGGGTAGCCAAAATTTCTCCTCCAGCGCCCCTAGGCTCGCAAACGTCCCATCGATGAACAGGTCCCCCTTTCTTCTAATCCCTGCCAGATGCCAGCTCCGAAACCCCCCATCCTTCCTTCCTGGGACGAACCGATGATTCTCCCGAATCGGGGACCAAACCGAGGCTCCCACCTCACCCCTGTGTCGCCTCCACTGCCCCCAGATCTTCAGCGTAGCCGCCACCACCGGACTCGTGGTGTACCTTGTCGGCGAAAGCGGCAGCGGTGCCATCACCAGCGCCCTCAGGCTCGTGCCCACACAGGACGCCATCTCTAGCCTCTTCCACGCCGCCCCTTCTCCCTCCATTACCCACTTACGGATCATCGCCACAGTGGCTGCCCAATAATAGCCACACAAATTCGGTAGCACCAGCCCCCGCCCCCCTGTCCCTGCTACGCTCCAGAAACACTCTCTTCACCCTCGGGTTCTCATTCGCCCACACAAATCCCATGATGCTCCTGCTTACCCATTTGAAAAAGGCCTTGGGGATCATAATGGGAAGGCACTGGAACACAAAGAGAAACCTCGGGAGGACCGTCATTTTGACCGACTGCACCCTACCCGCTAGAGAGAGTGGCAGCATATCCCATCTTTTAAAATCCTCCTCCATCTGCTCCACCAACCGCGTCAAATTGAGCTTGTGCAGGGCCCCCCAACTCCTAGCTACTTGGATCCCCAGGTACCGAAAGTTCCTTTCCACCCTCTTCAGCGGTAGCTCGTCTCTCCCACTTCCATGGTCCCCTGAACGCACCACAAAGAGATCACTCTTCCCTACGTTGAGTTTATACCCCGAAAAGTCCCCAAACTCCCTAAGGATCCGCATGACCTCCGCCATCCCCTCCACTGGATCCACCACATACAACAACAGGTCATCGGCATACAACGACACCCGGTGTTCCTCTCCCCCCCCAGACCAGTCCCCTCCATTTCTTGGACTCCCTCAGCGCCATGGCCAACGGCTCAATTGCCAATACAAACAGCAAGAGGTACAGCCGAAAGTACTCCAACCCCCACCGGTTCGTAGCCACACTCGCCACGGGGGCTCTATTTCGCAGCCTGACCCAACTGATGAATCCCGCCCCAAACCCAAACCTCCGCAACACTTCCCAAAGATACTCCCACTCCACCCGATCAAAGGCCTTCTCCGCGTCCATAGCTGCCACTACCTCTGCTTCCCCCTCCACCGAGGGCATCATAATCACATTTGTGTTTAGCCGCCTACCCTTCACAAATCCCGTCTGGTCCTCATGAATCAACCCCGGGACACAGTCCTCAATTCTCGTAGCCAGCACCTTCGCCAGCAATTTAGCGTCAACATTGATGAGCGAGATTGGTCTATACGACACACATTGCAATGGATCTTTGTCCCGCTTCAAGATCAAAGAAATCAGCGCCCTGGACATTGTCGGGGGCAAGGCCCCCCCCCTCCCTCGCCTTATTAAAAGTCCTCACTAGCAACGGGCCCAGCAGGTCCACTTATTTCCTGTAGAATTCAACTGGGAACCCATCCGGCCCTGGGGTCTTCCCTGACTGCATGCTCCCTAATCCAATCCTTTAACCAGCTCCTCCAGCCCAATCGGCGCCCCCAAACCAGCCACCTCCTCCTCCTCCTCCATCCTCGGGAACCTCAGCTGATCTAGGAATGTTCGCATCCCCTCCTCCCCCGCTGGGGGCTCAGACCTGTACAGATCCCCATAGAAGTCCCTAAATACCTCATTTATTCTCACCGCACTCCGCACCGTATTCTCCCCTCTATCCTTAACTCCACCAATCTCCCTCGCTGCCTCCCTCTTACGAAGCTGATGTGCCAGCATCCGACTCGCCTTCTCCCCATACTCATACGTCACCCCCTGCGCTTTCCTCCACTGTGCCTCTGCTTTCCCCGTGGTCAACAGGTCGAATTCCATCTGGAGGTTCCGTCGCTCCCTAAGTAGCCCCTCCTCGGGGGCCTCTGCATACCTCCTGTCTACTCTTAGAATCTCCCCCACCAACCTCTCCCTTTCCCTCCCCTCTCTGTTCTCCCTGTGGGCCCTTACGGAGATTAGCTCTCCCCTGACCACCGCCTTCAACGCCTCCCAGACTACCCCCACCTGCACCTCCCCGTTGTCGATGGCCTCCAAATATCTTTCAATACACCCCGCACCCGCCCGCACATCCTCTCATCCGCCAACAGTCCCACATCAAGGTGCCACAGCGGGCGCTGGTCCCTCTCCTCCCCCAACTCCAGCTCCACCCAATGCGGGGCGTGGTCCGAGATGGCTATGGCCGAATATTCCGTTCCCTCCACTTTGGGATTAACGCCCTACTCAAAATGGAAAAATCTATCCGGGAGTAGGCTCTATGGACATGGGAAAAGAAGGAAAATTCCCTGGCCAGCAGCCTGACAAACCTCCATGGATCCACTCCCCCCATCTGGTCCATAAACCCCCTGAGCACCTTGGCCGCAGCCGGCCTCTTACCCGTCCTGGACCTAGAACGGTCCAGTGCTGGGTCCAGCACCGTGTTGAAGTCCCCCCGCCCCCCCCCCATTATCAAGCTTTCTACCTCCAGATCCGGAATCCGACCCAGCATGCGTTTCATAAATCCGGCATCACCCCAATTCGGGGCATGTATGTTCACCAGTACCACCCGCACCCCCTGCAACCTACCACTCACCATCACATATCGACCTCCATTATCCACGACAATATTCAGTGCCTCGAACGACACCCGCTTCCCCACCAGTATTGCAACCCCTCTGTTCTTCGCATCCAGCCCTGAATGAAAGACCTGCCCTACCCATCCCTTTCTCAACCTAACCTGATCTGCCACCTTCAAATGTGTCTCCTGGAGCATAACCACGTCTGCCTTCAGTCCCTTTCAGTGCGGGAACACCGGGGCCCTCTTGACCGACCCGTTCAGGCCCCTCACATTCCAAGTTATCAGCCGAATCGGGGGGCTACTCGCCCCCCCGCCCCCCCCCCCCCCCCTCCTGCCCTGCGGACTAGCCATCTCCTTTTCTAGGCCAGCACGTGCCCGCGCCTCCCGCACCCTGCAGTCCCCCAGGAGGCGGAGCCCCGCCCCGACCACCTCTCCTACTTCCAGCTCCCTTTTGGCCAATGCTGCAGCAACCCAGTTCCCCCCCCCCGCTAGATCACACCCCCCATGACACTCCCGTAAGTCAGCTGACTCCTGCTGACCCCGGCCTCTCCCGCCATTCCATCGACCCCCCAGTGTGAGAATCCCCCCACACCTTGGCAGTCAGTGTGCATTCCTCTCCAGCACCGCCATTACCCCCCCCGCCCCCATCCTTCCCTAACGCGGGAAAAAGCCCGCGCTTTCCTGAGCTGGCCCCGCCCCCTCTGGCGCAGCTCCTTTTTGCGGCCTTACCCCAACTCCCCATCCCCGGGCCTCCACCCCCCCTCTTCCTCCGCGGGACCCTGCCCCTCCAACACCAACACTCTCCCACAGCCCCCACATCAAATCCATTCACCCATCCCCACCCAGCACTCAAACAAAAAGAACATTCCCCAAACGCGGTAAACACAGTAAAAACCCTCAATTTGAGTCCAACTTTTCAGTCTGTATAAAGTTCCATGCCTCATCAGGCGTTTCAAAATAGTGGTGCCGATCTTGGAACGTGACCCACAATCGCGCTGGCTGCAGCATCCCAAACTTCACCCCCTTCCGATGGAGCACCGCCTTAGCCCGGTTGAAACCAGCCCTGTTCTTAGCCACCTTCGCACTCCAGTCCTGATAAATTCGGATCTCCATGTTCTCCCACCTGTTGCTCCGCACGTTTTTGGCCCATCTCAGAACACACTCTCTTTCCATAAAGCGGTGGAACCTCACCACTACAGCCCTTGGCGGCTTGTTGGCTTTGGGTCTCCTTTCCTGGACCCGATGAGCCCCATCCAGCTCCAGGGGCCTCGGGAAAGCTCCCGCGCCCATCAGCAAATTGAGCGTCGTGCTCATATATGCCCCGGCATTGGGCCCCTCCACTCCTTCAGGGAGACCCAGAATCCGAAGATTCTTCCTCCTCGACCCATTCTCCAGGTCCTCAAAATTTTCCGCCCACCTATTGTGCAGCGCCTCGTGCGCCTCCACCTTCACCGCCAGGCCCAAGTTCTCGTCCTCGTTCTCCGAAGCTTTTTGCCGCACCTCCCGGATCGCCGAATCCTGGGCCTTCTGGGTCTCCACAAGCTTCTCAATCGCCGCCTTCATTGGCGCCAGCATTTCTGTCTTCAGCTCCTCAAAGCAGCGTTTAAGAAACTCCTGCTGCTCCTGTGACCACTGGGTCCACACTGCTTGGTCTCCATGCGCCGCCATCTTGCTTTTCCTCCCTCACACTTTTCGCTGCACCAGGGTCACTTTTTAGTCGCTCCACTCCTGGTCCAATCCATATAATGTCGGGGGGACCTTGCTGTCACCTTCCCACACTGGAAGCCATTGAACAATTGCCGTTGGGGCCCCTCTGAAGAGCCCAAAAGTCCATTTCAGGCGGGAGCTGCCGAACGTGCGACCTACCTAGGCACAGCCGCAACCGGAAGTCCCCATTTGCTTTCCTAATTGCTAGGTGTACATACATGCTAATTTTCTGAGTTCCTTCTATGGGTACACCCAAGTCCCTTTCAACATCAACATTTAAAAGTTTCACACATTTTAAAAAAGCATTCTGCTTTTCTCTAATAAGAATAATCTTTATTAATGTCACAAGTACATAGAACATAGAACATTACAGCGCAGTACAGGCCCTTCGGCCCTTGATGTTGCGCCGACCTGTGAAACCACTCTAAAGCCCATCTACGCTATTCCCTTATCATCCATATGTCTATCCAATGACCATTTGAATGCCCTTAGTGTTGGCGAGTCCACTACTGTTGCAGGCAGGGCATTCCACACCCTTACTACTCTCTGAGTAAAGAACCTACCTCTGACATCTGTCTTATATCTATCTCCCCTCAATTTAAAGCTATGTCCCCTTGTGCTAGACATCACCATCCGAGGAAAAAGGCTCTCACTGTCCACCCTATCCAATCCTCTGATCATCTTGTATGCCTCAATTAAGTCACCTCTTAACCTTCTTCTCTCTAACGAAAACAGCCTCAAGTCCCTCAGCTTTTCCTCATAAGATCTTTCCTCCATACCAGGCAACATTCTGGTAAATCTCCTCTGCACCCTTTCCAATGCTTCCACATCCTTCCTATAATGCGGCGACCAGAATTGCACACAATACTCCAAATGCGGCCGCACCAGAGTTTTGTACAGCTGCAACATGACCTCATGGCTCCGAAACTCAATCCCTCTACCAATAAAAGCTAACACACCATAAGCCTTCTTAACGACTCTCTCAACCTGGGTGGCAGCTTTCAGGGATCTATGTACATGGACACCGAGATTTCTCTTCTCATCCACACTGCCAAGAATCTTACCATTAGCCCAGTACTCTGTCTTCCTGTTATTCCTTCCAAAATGAATCGCCTCACACTTTTCTGCATTAAACTCCATTTGCCACCCATCAGCCCAGCGCTGCAGCTTATCTATGTTCCTCTGTAACTTGTAACACCTTCCGCACTGTCCACAACTCCACCGACTTTAGTGTCATCTGCAAATTTACTCACCCATCCTTCTACGCCCTCCTCCAGGTCATTTATAAAAATGACAAACAGCAGTGGCCCCAAAACAGATCCTTATGGTACGCCACTAGTAACTGGACTCCAGTCTGAACATTTCCCATCAACCACCACCCTTTGTCTTCTTCCAGCTAGCCAATTTCTGATCCAAACTGCTAAATCACCCTGAATCCCATGCCTCCGTATTTTCTGCAGTAGCCTACCATGGGGAATCTTATCAAATGCTTTACTGAAATCCATATACACCACATCAATTGCTTTATCCTAATCCACCTGTTTGGTCACCTTCTTAAAGAACTCAATAAGGTTTGTGAGGCACGACCTACCCTTCACAAAACTGTGTTGACTATCTCTCATCAAATTATTCCCTGCCTGACAGGTGCATACTTATCAAGGACACGCAGTAGCTGTTCCTTGAACAAGCTTCACATTTCCATTGTGCCCATCCCCTGCAGTTTTCCTCTCCATCCGATGCATCCTAAGTCATGCCTCATCGCATCATAATTGCCTTTCCCCCAGATATAACTCTTGCCCTGCAGTATATACCTATCATTTTCCATCACTAAAGTAAACGTAATTGAATTGTGGTCACTATCACCAAAGTGCTCACCTACCTCCAAATCTAACACCTGTCCTGGTTCATTACCCAGTACCAAATCCAATATGGCCTCGCCTCTCGTTGGCCTATCTACATACTGTGTCAGGAAACCCTCCTGCACATATTGGACAAAAACGGACCCATCAAAAGTACTCGAACTATAGCGTTTGCAGTCAATATTTGGAAAGTTAAAGTCCCCCATAACAACTGCCCTGTTGCTTTCGCTCCTATCCAGAATCATCTTTGCATTACCACTGAAATGAAGTTACCGCGGAAATCCCCCAATTGCCACATTCCGGTGCCTGTTCGGGTACACAGAGGGAGAATTCAGAATGTCCAATTCACTTAATAAGCACGTCGTTCGGGACTTGTGGGCGGAAACCGGAGCAGCCGGAGGAAACCCACACAGAAATGGGGAGAACGTGCAGACTCCGCACAGACAGTGTCCCAAGCTGAGAATCGAACTGAGGAACAAGGACAAATTGTGCAAATAGAAATGAATACAATCTGATAGCCATTACAGAGATATGGGCCGGGATTCTCCCCTACCCGGCGGGGCGGGGGTCCCGGTGGGATGGAGTGGCGGGAACCACTTCGGCGTCGGGCCGCCCCAAAGGTGCGGACTTCTCCGCACCTTTTGGGGGCCAAGCCCTCACCTTGAGGGGCTAGCCCCGCACCGGAGTGGTTGGCGTGCCGCCGGCTGGCGGGAAAGGCCTTTGGTGACACGCCAGCTGGGGCCAAAGGGACCTCGCCAGTCGGCGAAAGGCCGCGCATACGCGGGAGTGTCGGCGGCTGCTGACGTCATCCCCGCGCATGCACAGTGGGGGGTCACTTCCGCATTGGCCATCGCGGAGGCTATGGCCGAGGCGGAAGGAAAAGAGTGCCCCCCCGGCACAGGCCCGCCCACGGATCGGTGGGCCTGGATCGTGGGCCAGTCCGCCGTGGGGGCACCCCCCGGGGCCAGATCGCCTCGCGCCCCCACCCCCACCCCCCCAGGACCCCGGAGCCCACCCGCGTCGCCAGTCCCGCCGGGAAGGGAGGTGGTTTGATTCACGCCGGCGGGACTGGCATGAGATCAGCGGGACTTCGGCCCATCGCGGGCCGGAGAATTGTCAGGGGGGGCCCGCCGACTGTCGTGTGCGATTCCCGCCCCCGCCGAATTTTCGGTGCCGGAGGATTCGGTGGCCGGTGGATGCGGGATTCACGCCGCTCCCCCCGGCGATTCTCTGACCCGGCGGGGGGTCGGAGATTCACGCCCATGGATGCAGGATGCTATTTAGTGGGACCTGAATATTGATGGGTACATGACATTTAGAATGGGCAGGAAGCTAGGAAAAGGGGGATGGGTGGCTCTGTTAATTAATGTGATATTAACACAATACAGAGGAATTTAGAGACAGTTTGAGTAGAGATGAGAAATGATAAAGGCAAGAAGTCACTTGTGAGAGTGGTGGAGAGGTTCCCTAACAACAACTACAAAGGTCGGGGAGAGTATAGAGGAGGAAATAATGGGAGATTGTCAGAAAGGTACAGGGGATGATTTTAATCTACATCTAGACTGGATAAATCAGATGGGAAAAGGCAGCCTAAATCAGAAAGTTTCTGGAGTGTTTTAGGGATAATTTATTAGAACAGCATGTTCTGCAACTAACCAGAGAACAGGCTATACTAGCCCAGGTATGACGAGACAAGATGATTTTTAAAAAAGATTTCAGAGTACCCAATTCATTTTTTCCAATTAAGGGGGAATTTAGCGTGTTCAATCCACCTACCCTGCGCATCTTTGGGTTGTGGGAGCAAAACCAACGCAAACACGAGGAAATGTGCAAACTCCACATGGACAGTGACCCAGAGCCAAGATCATCCTGGGACCTCAACGCCGTGAGGCAGCAGTGCTAACCACTGCACCACCGTGCTCCCCTGAGACAAGATGAATCAATGATTTCAGATGAAGTTGGCTCTAGGTAGCAGCCTAGATTGAATTTTACGTTCAGTTTGAGGGAGAGAAGAGTGATCCTAAGACTAGTATTTTAAATTTAAATAAGGGCAATTATGATGACATGAGAGCATGCCGAGTTAAAGTTAACCTGCAAATGAGGTTAAAAGGTAGTTCAATAGAAATGGAGTGGCAGATATTTAAAGGGATATTTCAGAGAACTCCGAATAGATACATTCCAATGAAAAGCATAGATCACCATCTGTGTTTCATTAAAAAACTTAAAGACAGTGGGCACGATTTGATGGAAAAATGTCTTCTTGCCATAACTGGCTATCATGCCGTCTGATTTGCCAGACTCGCGTCTCAGTGTCTCACCGTTAACAAGAGGGAGCTCCTTTTAAACACTCCCTCACCACTCACTCCAGTCATGCACAATATTTAAAGATGGCTTGAAGACATCATGGATGAAAAGCCCCTCACCCCACCCTGCCCAGGCCCAGGGGCGACCCACGACCTGGAACACTTCTGCCTCCTTGACCAAGCCCAACACCCCAATTGGTCCCCCTCACCCTCCCCTGAGCACTGGGGCAGCAGCTCCAGTGCCCTCGAGCTGCGTGCTGGAAAATGGAAATGGCTACTCACCTCCTCAGTTCCGCTCAGCAGCTATTGTGCCAACTTTATGTTTTTAAAAAGGAGTACTAAATGATGCCTGCATAGTTTCGCGCTGGGCAGCCCATTAATTCCTGGGAGGCCATTACACTCGACTGCAATTTCGCTAATGAGATGTAAATTTATGCAAATTTGGGTTGATGATATGATCGCCATATTTGAGCCAGATCTGGAACTCGCCATCAGGAGGGGGCCGGTTAGATAGTAAACTGATTTGTGTTTGGTGCAAATCTCAATTTCCCAGTTATTTAAGCGGCGCACCCAGATCTGTGCTGGGTGCAACACGGTGGTTAAATTGCACCCAGTATAAAGCATATAATTGCACAGGTGAAAAGTCAGAAGACTGCATAGAATATAAAGAACAACAAAGAAAGACTAAAATATTAATTAGTGAATTAAATTATAAGAGAAAACTAAAGCAAATAGTAAGAGTTTCCACAGGTATTTAAATAAGGAACTAGATAACAAAGTGATCATTGGTCCTTTAGAAAGTGAGTCTGGGGGGTTAATAATGGAGACTAAGGAGCTGGCAGATGAATTGAATAGGTAGTTTGCATCGACCTTCACTATACCGGATGCAAGACATCCCAGAAATAGCTGTAAATCAAGAATTGGAAGGGAGGCAAGATCTAAGGAAATTTATTATCATCAGGGAAGTGGAATTGGCCAAACTTTATCTTTTATCTTTATCTTTATTAGTGTCACAAGTAGGCTTACATTAACACTGCAATGGAGTTCCTGTGAAAATCCCCGAGTCGCCACACTCCGGCGCCTATTTGGGTACACAGAGGAAGAATTCAGAATTTCCAATTCGCCTAACGCACACGTCATTTGGGACGTGTGGGAGGAAACTGGAGCACCCGGAGGAAACACACGTAGAAATGGGGAGGACGTGCACACTCCACACAGACAGTGACCCAAGCCAGGAATCGAACCCGGGTCCCTGGCGCTGTGAAACAACGGTGCTAACCACTGTGCTACCATGCTGCCCATATTTGGAGATGCAAATGGAGACCAGACAGGGCAACACTAGTGGAGGTCTCCCTGGGAATTGGTGTCTCCCAGGTGCTTGCCCTCTGGATAGAATGGCACCCTGGCACAGATGGGGGTCTCTCAGGTGGCCTGAGGCCCCTAGGTGCTTTCCCTCTGGGCAGGGTGACACCCTGGCACTTCTGGTGCCACCTGGGCACCTTGGTGCTGCCAGCCTGACACACTGGCAGTGCCACCTGGGTGCAAGCCTTGCACTGCCCAGGTGGCACTGCCAGCTAGCAGGGACACTGCCAGGGTGCCAGGCTGGCATTTTTCCCACACTGGGGATCAGGTCTGCGGATGCCCTGTGTGTGTGATGTGGGGTGCGGGATACCTGAAGACCCCCTTATAGGTGAGTTGGGGCTTTGGTGCGGGTGTCAAGCCAGGATGTCGAGAGATTGGGACACCATTTAAAAATGTCGTCCCGAACTCTTCCTGCATTGAGGAGTTCCAGCCTCGGCAGGGTGTTCCCCGCTGTGACCCTGAATTGAAATGGAGTCCAGATAGATGGTGTGTTGTTTTTCGGTGCTGCGAGCACCAGGAAACATCTGGCTAAATGTACCCATCACAGGACTCTGTTTCAATTTGGTCCGATCGTGCATCTTTTCTTTTCCTACTGCAGTATTTTACTCAGTGATTTATCTTTGTCCTTGGATTCATTTAATCGTCTGTGGCCATTAGTTGCATATTGCAGTTTCTTTACATATTTTTGAAGTTAATTCTTTTTTGCGCAGATTTAGCGAAGGCACTAGTTCTTTGTCCCTTGGTAATTGTCCTCTATAAATAAATAGTTTTAGGAGCACCATAATTGCTTCATTCATTTTAAGGAATTCTCCCATGAAAATATAAAGCTCCTACTCTCTTAAAAGAAGCTTATATATTTGAAGGGCTTATTCAGCTATTGTACTGAAGTTACGATCAGCACAAATTAAATCAGTCGTTAACAGAGGTTAAGTGGCTCATTTCCTGATGTTATTAAGCTGTTTAGTTTGTGTGATTCCTCTTGACATTCGAATGAATGGCTTAATGTCCTATCAGTGATAAAATTGTATGAGTAAATGTAATTGATTGAAATTTATTGCTTGGTTGATAAGGACACGTATTTATCCACTTTTTCAAATAGCTGAAAATAAAATGTCTCAATTGGAGAATATAAATCAAAGCAGGTAGTCGAAAGTCACAAGCAAATGTATATAGGGCGGGATTCTGCCTTGGCTGGCGCTGAACTTGGGAAACGTGATTGGGGAAAGAATCGGTTCCAATGCCGAAATCGCGACGGGCGGCGATTTGATGCAAATCACAATTCTCCGTCACCTCGAGAGCGGTGTCAATGCGGTCCGGAATGCACGTACAGTAAACACCGTTTGCATGTCATTAGTGGGCCTGACCCGGTATTCTCCAGGGCCTCCGCGATTCTCCGTTTCCAACGGGCCGAGTCCCCGACGGCGCGGTTCACCTGTGCTTATAAAAAACATGAAACCGGCATCACGGCTGATGCAGGGAAGAGAGGAGGTAGGACACAGAGGGGTGCGACTGCAGGCTGTCGGGCCGGACACTGGGTGAGGGAGGGGGACCTGCCAGGGGGTGGTGGTGATGGTGGAGGGGGGTGGGGTAATGGGCGAACGGGCCTTGTGGCTGGGGTGACCCCCCAAGGAACTGTGGCAGTGTCCAGGCCCGGATCACCATTACCGTGGCCTGCAAGACAGCCATCTTGTTGCGCATACCACTTGTCACCCACCTTGGCTCCTAATTCTGCAGAGTGGCACTAGCTGCATTGGTGCCCCAACCCCCCCCCCCCCCCCATCCACCCCTGCACCCCACACTCCGCCATACCCCCCACCATTCAACTGGCCGCCATCCGCCGGTGGTACATCAGAAGGCCCACCCAGGGCAACATCCACTGTAACCCCAATGGAGTGTGCCCCTGGCAAAGGTAGCATGAGTCAACGGTACCATTGGCAGCAGGGATGGGCGCCAGGGCAAGAGGCCCCCACGGTGCCAGGCATGGTTGGGGCCAGGGGTGCGTAGATGAGGGGGAAATGCAGGGGCAGAGCCCGTAGTGCCAACCGGGGCCACCAGGTAGCCCAGGACCTGGTTGGGCACAGGGGTATGCTCCATGCTAACATATCAGCCGTTCACCCCCTGCAGGCAATGGATATTGGAATTCAACCAGCAATGGTGGCCTCCCTGCTAGTCGCCGCAGCCTTGGGGGATGCTTTGCGACTGTAAGAGTTGGAACTGCTCAAGGAGGAGGAAGCTGCAGCAGCAGAGCGGGCAGCACTGGACCGTGCAGCAGAGGAACAGGAGGCAGCCGCCCACGATGGAGAGCCGGTTACCCAACAGGTCGAGGAGGAGGAGGTGCCAAGGAGGCATCGCATGAGGCCACGTGTGTACTGGCACTGCCTGTCACTCGAAGACCTGCAGGG
This sequence comes from Scyliorhinus torazame, assembly GCF_047496885.1. Lineage (NCBI taxonomy): Eukaryota > Metazoa > Chordata > Chondrichthyes > Carcharhiniformes > Scyliorhinidae > Scyliorhinus > Scyliorhinus torazame. Next base: position 78,754,027 of record NC_092709.1, on the reverse strand, counting down.
CCGGGCATGCTATCGAAGAGTCCGGCTGAGCATGGAGACATTGCGACATATCTGCCAGATCATGGCGCACCTGGCACCGTATGGTATGGGAGAGGAGACCCGCTCCCGATGGCTATTAAGGTGGCGGTTGCCCTAAACTTTTACGCGACGGGCGCTGAATGGGGATCTGTTCGAGATCTCAGATATCTCGGTGCATAGGTACATCAGCCCCGTCACTGAGGCCCTATATTCCAGTCGGCACTGTGCATCCATTTCAATATGGACCGAACACACCAGGATGCCCGGGCTGCAGGGTCCCCCTATGAGCACCTCAAGATGGCAGACCGCTCTACACAAACCAAAAGGGGTTCCACTTGGTGAACATGCAGCTGATATGCGACCATCAGCTGCACATCGTGCACGTCTGCGCTCGAGACCCAGGCAGTGTGCATGACGCCTTCATCCTGGCACACTTGTCGATTCCTGACATGTTCGAGATGCACCCCCCCCCCCCCCACCCCCCCCCCCCCCCACCCTCAGGGGTTATCCGCTGAGGTCATGGTTGATGACTCCTATCCGGAGGCCACAGACCGATGCCGAGACCCGCTACAATGAGGCCCATGCAGCGACCAGGGGTGTGATCCTTCAGCCTCCTGAAGATGGGGTTCAGGTGCCTGGACCGCTCTGGATGTGCCCTCCAGTATGATGCTGAGAGGGTTGTCCGCATTGTGGCGGCCTGCTGTGTCCTCCACAACATCACGCAGCAGAGGGGTGATGTCCTGGAGTGGGAGGATGAAAGCTATAATGTTCTTGTCGGATAGCCTGATTTATATTACAAGAACACTTGTAGCTAAAGCGAGAAACAATTTATTAACATTAACTGTGGATCAACTATATGCAAACCAACAGATGAATTACAGCATGAACGTGCACAAGCATCTCTCTTCCAGCTCCTTAGTCAGTCTGAGTTCTCCTGATTCTAACATTCACTTATATGCTAATGAGACTGCTAGTGGTCAGTTGTTGAATTACAGTACATCCATGACTACATCCCCTTTCCTTTAAGGAATAAATTAATGCATTATCAAAAGTATATTTACAATTTACATGTGATATCATTAGCAAGTGAGTCTAAAAGTATTTTTAAAAAATTTATAAAACTGGTTTAACAAATATATATATATATATATATATATATATATATAGAACAGCAAGCATAGTATGTACAAATAGTCCAAATCTACAAATTGAGTTGATCAGGTTTTCTAATAACTGGTTGATCTTCTCAAAGTTTGACCTTGCTGCTCAGAACTTGTAGATTCAATGTTCTCCATGGCCTTCTCATGCTCAGGAACTGCTGAACTATCTGACACTGCAGCTTGCATTGATTCTGATGTAGATTCATCATCCATTACATTGTTGTGAAAGTCTTCTCTGGTTTTCAAGAGTGCAATATTTTTTTGACCAATTGCCTGAATCTTCTACTCTCACAATGTGGAAAAGTTCTAGACACTATCGCATAACGGCTTTTGTTTCTCTTTAATGTTTTGCATTTCCTGCAGTCCAATTGCATTCTCCTCCTTCTTTGCCAAGTGTGGAAGTGTGGTACGCAACCTTCTATTCATGAGTAACTCTGCTGGCGATCTACCATGTGACAATGGTAATGCTTTGTAATGTGATTTCATGAGATACAGATCAAATTGGCTGTCCATTGCTTTCTGTAATGATTGTTTTCATAGAATCATAGAATTTACAGTGCAGAAGGAGGCCACTCGGCCCATCGAGTTTGCACTGGCCATTGGAAAGAGAAACCTACTTAAGCCCCACGCCTCCACCCTATTCTAGCAACCCCACCTAACCTGTTGGGCACTAAGGGGAGATTTAGCATGGCCAATCCACCCAACCTGTGCATCTTTGGACTGTGGGAGGAAACCGGAGCACCCGGAGGAAACCCACGTAGACAGGGGGAGAAAGTACAAACTCCACACAGACAGTCATCCGAGGCCAGAATTGAACCCGGGCCCTGGAGCTGTGAGGCAGCACTGTGCCACCATGCCGCCCCTATTTTACAATATGTACACTTTTTTCATTAAGGCCTTGGATGCATGCCAATACGAACATCACCATTTTTTTGTTTCATGTATGCCATGGAATTTACCCCATTGGTAGGTTCTTTTATCTTCTTGATAACTTGTGGTTTTGTATCTGATACAGGTGGTAGAGTAGAAATGAGACTGACATGCAGAACTACATCTTCAGCAATTTCCCTACTATCGGTAGAGATATTTTGTGCTTTCTTCTAATAAGCTGAATTTTAAAAAAAATTCAATTAGGCGCGCTGATTAAATTTGCTTTGGCACCAGCGTCTAACTTCAGTCGGACCACTGCACCATTCACTTCAAGCGGTAGTAGCCATTTATCCTCATCAACCGCCTTTAATTTAAATGGAGCATCAGTTTTCTTTGATTTGAAGTGCTGGAGAATTTGTTGATGTCTCCAAAAATATATTCTTCTCTGTTATTACTCCAACAAACAATGATGTTTTATTACTGGAGACTGTGTCTTGCACTGTGCTCAACCTGGGGTTGAGCTTAGAGTAACAATTCTAAGCAAAGTGATTTTTTTTCTTTGCATCTGGAACAAAACTTGCCAAATGCTCGCTCCTGCCTTAATTTGTGCCTTTGCTGACATCTTTTATACAGAAATACTTTGTCCTGATCTTTAACCTGTTTGTTGTGTGTGCTGAGCTGCAGGAACATTCTGGCTTTTAAAAAAATGTTTCCCGCCTTTTTGGAAAAGGGCGGCAATCGTAGACCAAGAAGATGCCGCCATTACTGAGAAACATTTTAGAATGCTGTGCCGTTAGCTCGTAAGCCTGACAATTCTTAACTGTTTGATACAAAGACAGGTCCGATTCCTTCAGCAACCGTTCCCTCAATTTATTTTCATTCACACCGAACACAACTTGGTCACGAATCAAGAAAGATGAGGCGACTAGGGGCTTTTCACAGTAACTTCATTGCAGTGTTAATGTAAGCCTACTTGTGACAATAAAGATTATTAAGAGGGTTGTTGATTCTTACAGTCTGCAAAATCATCAAACCTCTGTGGACCTCATGGCAGACTTGTTTTTTTCTCAATGTTCAATGCCATCCAACCCTGGTACCATGTAAGGTTCTTGTTGGATGGCCTGATTTATATTACAAGAACACTTGTACCTAAAGCTATGAACGAATTGTTAACATTAACATACTGGGTCAACTATATACAAAACTACAGATGAATAACAGTATGAACATGCATAAGTAACCTCTCTCCCAGCTTTCTAGTCAGTCTGAGGTCACCTGACTCAACCATTCATTTTAATACCAATGAGACACCTAGTGGTCAGTCGGTGAATTACAACGCAATTGTGATATCACTACAAAGGCCAGGCCTTGTCCGAATGAGGATGCAGGGGAGGGGGCGGGTGGTCTGGACATGGGGGTCCAGGCAGGAATGGGAGGCCACACAACATGTGTGCTAGGGTTAACGTGCACGGGACGCTCTGATCACCTCCAGGTTCACCGACTGAGTGGGGTTGCGGAACTGGCCCAGGGCACGGACAGCATATCCCCCCCCCCTCCACTCTTTCCCCCCGGCCGCTCCCCATCCCCCACCGCCCGGCCTGCACCCCTCTCCGTGATACATATCTGCCGCAGTACAGTACCTGGGTCTGATCTATGGGATGGAGGATGATGACAATCTGCTCGGCGATGAGCTGTGGTACCTCGGAATGTAGGACAATGTCTGGCTTCTGCCCACTCCTGCCCACTGTAACACTTTCCACCGTCCACCTGGGTGATTCCTGCATGCGAGTTTGCCATTCCATCACATGGTGTATATACGGCTGCAGCTTGTCAGTCTCCTGAGTGTCAGTCTCGGACCATGTGAATCCAGCACCATTTCTCATTGGCATCGATTGTGTTCCATGTAGCGCTGCTGCTCGCCCCTCAACAGTAGCGGAATCGCTCCAGGTGCAGCGGCGGTTTTGCTGTCGTTGAAGTCCACGAATCCTGTCCGGGCGTCAACACTTAGGGCTGGATTCTTCAATTTTGAGCTATGTCTGGAGCATGTGTCTAGTGTTACGACCAAAAGGTCAGCGCCACCCCCACAATGATGCTCCGCCCGGTGGGGGGCTAGCAGCCGTGCCACATAAAGCCCCCAGCTTCACCTGAAGATATGGATGGAGAATTGCCGGGTCCATGGCCGCGCATGCGCGTGGCTGCGACCTGCGACAGCTGCGCTGCATAACTTGGCGCTGGCGCACGTGCACCCGGCCTGCCAGATAGTGCCCCCCTGTAACCCCTCTCGACACACCCGGACCACCCCCCAATTAGTCCCCCGCCGAAGATCTCCCGGCCAGCGGAACGGCTCCCCCCCCCTGACTGTAGCGGCGCTGGACATGGTCCGCAGCCGCTACGTGAGGTCCCCGAAAACTGTGAGCACACGCGACTGACGCCGTCGGGAAGTCGGCTAATCAAGGGCGGAGCATCGGAGGAGGGCCTCAGGGGATGTCCTGACGGCGTCCCAACGGCGTACGGCGTACTCAGCAATTACGCTGTTTTTGAGGGGATGGAGCATTCGAAAAAAGACACTGCCCCCGATTTGGGCATAAAAACAGATTCTCCGGCCAATCGCCGAACGCGATGTTGGCGTTATCAATCAGAAAATCCAGCCCTTAGTCACTGAAACGGAGAATCCCTCTGACGATATGGCTAATTACTGGAGTAGATTTCCCATCCTTATATTTTCTAAAAACTCGTGCCCTCTCTCAAACTTGCCACTTCACTCTAATTCATTCTCCTGAATGAGTTGGCACCACCCAACTCTTTTTCTACCTTTTGCAGCACACTACAACTGTTTGCTGACCTGCCCACAGTATGAAGAGCCCCACCGTTTAAGTTCTCAATGATGTCCAGAGTAATACAAGAGGCCCTTGCCTCTTCTTGTCTTCTGTGGCATGTTCACTATCGTCAACATTTGAACAACTCCATTTGTGCCACTACTTTTTCTCCATTATTCAATATTGCAGCTTTGGGCGGGCCATCCATGCACCCCCCTCACCACCCCCGCTCCCCAACCCTTCACATGTTTTCTGGTGACTGAGGTGTTCTGCCATTGGCCACCGGTTGGTTCTCCCCATTGTTGCCTTTTTTTTTACCTACTGTAAATATGGCCTTCTTTCTTTGGATATCAATATTATATTGCTCAGAGTCGCCAGGTATCAAATGATACCACCACAAGGTTCAACCGGATATCGATCAAAGAGCCAAACATCAGTTAGTTAGTTCAAGATCAAGGGTACTTTATTTACACACACAATTAATCATGCAACATAGACACGACTAGTTAAACTACACCTATCAACTATAACAACCTGTACTTAACTTCAGGCATCCGGCTTATGTCAGAGGAACAGTGGCCGTTGTTCGAATCTGGGTCTATCGGGTCTGTAGGAGTAATTGCTGCTCAGCTGGGCTCATCCGTCTGGTAGCGGGCATTGAACTTGGACTTGCTTCTGGTGGTGCTGCAATTGGAAGTAGACGTTGCCGAAGCGCCAGGTCTAAGAGAGGCCGAACACAGGGTGGTCTCTCTCTTTATCCTTGGTGGTTTTCGCGCTCTTTTGGGCGGCCCTTCAGTTTGGACCCCACTAATTGGGTAATTCTTGATCACTGTTTTCGATTTGAACCAATAAAGGGGCGAGTGCCTTGATGGCTGGGCGTGTCCAAAGCGGTCATTGACCCTGTTGTTTACGCTTCCTGAGTACAGGGAGTGGCGCTGAAATGTCTGGGATTGTATCGGTTGCTCAAGTATCAGTCCTTTGTCTGAGGGAGATGGGCCATCAAAATGCTAATCAGTTGGGGGTTTCGATACCGTCTGGATTCTTCGCTTACAAATATACATTCAGGCTCTGAGCCTGCCTGAACCATGCATTGTCCATTTTTCCTGTTATGCTTTGCGACTGTCCATGTTCCTTACTGTAAATGGCCATCCCAGATGGCTACACCATGCCGCTGATGTCTCTGGTAGTTTGTGTGCCGTGCACCCTCAGCCACCGGGGAATGCGTGTGGGGGTGGGGGTTCACCATAGGCGGGATCCGAAAGTCCCGCCGGAGGGAGGGGCCATAAAGTTTTGGCCGCTAACTCTGTTTGTCTCTCCACTGATGCTGCCACATCTGCTGAGTTTTTCCAGCAGATGTTTCTGTTTCTATTTCAGATTTCCAGCATCCACATTTAGCTTTTATTCTCTAAACTTTTGGCTCTCTCGAAGACCCTTGAAAACATCATCATTGGTTAACAGAACATTACTTTAAAAGACTTTAGTAAAGGGTGGAGGAAGGAAGATTTGCTGAATTATTTGCAAAATCAATCCTTGAACTGGTGGATTTTTTTAACAGTAAGAGACACATATGGGGTAAGGGGAGCATTGTTTCAAAGGTTAAAATGCAATGGGCGAAATTCTCCTACCCGCCCCGCCACATTTCTGCTCCGACCGGCCGGCGGGAGTCTCCGTAACACCGGCCGGTCAATGGGGTTTCCCATTGTGGTGCAGCCCCACCCCGTCGGGAAACCCCCGGGCGCCGGCAAAACGGAGACTCCCGCCGGCGGAGAATGACGCCCAATGTTTGAGAACTAATATTAAAAATATTACCTTAGATTTGAGTAGAATGCTGAGATTACATGTCACTTGGTTCAGCCTGGGAGGGGAGTTGGAGCTGGTGCAGGGGCCTGTTGACAGGAACTGAAAGGATGGATTAGCTTTTAGTTCACTGGAAATTTGACTTTTATAAGTTGTTGATTTGCAGAAGAATTTGGCCTGCACAGCAATTGCTGTGGATTTGATGGTGTTAAAAAGGCAGACTTGGATGTCATGGACCCACATGTAAATGTTGGACAAATATATTGGGACAAAATTATTAAGTGATAAGATGTTGATAATGAATCAGACGGAACCAAGCTTAGAGGGTTGGAAAATACAAAAAGTGACAATGCAGGTACAGGAACGGAAATATTCTGAGGTGGGGAAATGGTAGTGTTGTTACAGAAAGGAGTGGAATCGGAAAAGACTAAGGGCTGAATTTTCTGCACCTTCCTGCCAGTGGAATCTTCAGGTCCTCCAGGTTCCCCGGCGACAGAGGGTGCGTGACGTGCAAAATTCTGCAGACATTGGCCAATGGCGGGCCACCGGGAAATACACCGTGTGGGGGCAGGAAAATCCCACCCAATGTTCCGAGTCCGTATGACCCTTCTCGAGAAAGGTTAGAGAATGGCCACTAGTTGGAGAGAATGGATGAGTTAAAAGCAGGCTTTTGGGAGAGAGGAATGGTAGCTGAGCAAAAGGGGTCATCACTAATGTTAACAGGAGCTTGGTGGTCACAAGCTGCAAAAAAAACTTTTTAAACACTTATTTATGGGATGTGGACATCGCTGGCTGGGCCAACATTTATTGTCCTTGAATTGAGTGGTATTTCGGAGGGCATTTTTGAGAGTCAACCACATTGCTGTAGATCTGGAGTCACATGTAGGCCAGATCAGATAAGGACTCCAGATTTCCTTCCCTAAAGGGCATTCGTGGACCAGATGTGATTTTTTTTTACAACAATCAACAATGGTTTCATGGTCATCACCGCACTTTAATCTCAGATTTGTATTGAGTTCAAATTTCCCCATCTGCGATTCGAACCATGTTCCCAGATAGGCCACAGCATTACCCTGGGTGTCTGGATTACTAGTCCAGTAACAATATCACCAAGCCCCCACCTACCCACAGGTGGGAGAAAAAATGAAGAGTAACTGGTTGCTCTGTCATGCAACTTGTTCATAGATTTCATAAAATTTACAGTGCAGAAGGAGGCCATTCGGCCCATCGAGTCTGCACCAGCTCTTTGAAAGAGCACATTACCCAAGCCCACACCTCCACCCTATCCCCATGACCCAGTAACCCCACTCAATACTAAGGGCAATTTGGGACACTAAGGGAAATTTAGCATGGCCAATCCACCTAACCTGCGCATCTTTGGACTGTGGGAGGAAACCGGAGCACCCGGAGAAAACCCACGCACACACGGGGAGAACATGCAGACTGCGCACAGACAGTGACCCAAGCCGGGAATCCAACCTGGGACCCTGGAGCTGTGAAGCAATTGTGATAACCACTATGCTGTTATTGCTGGATTATTGTTATGATGCCAAAAAAGCAGAATCACAGCACTGAAGGGTGTGCGGGGGTCGTAAAGCCGATGGAAGCTGTAAAGAGACAGTGGGATGAAACAATGGAGGGATTTGTAGATGAGAACTGGAGAGGAACAGTTACACATTCCACCATATAACCTATTGAATAAGTGCCAATTTCCTCCATTAATGTCCCTTGTTGGGTGCTGAATGATTTATATGATTGACCAAAGAAAATGCATGTACTAAAATTAAGATGCAGCAAATAATCCATGCAATGACTGAGAAGGATAGATAATGACATATCTTTGTAATTTAATGTCCAAATAAATCTCGCGAGAATAATCCCGCTGATGATTTTTTAAATTATCAGACTCTAATCAAAATGGCCCTCGACTTTTTAAAATGCGGTGTTTTTGGATCTTGATTTAATTGCCAGTTCTCGTTTGCCTAGGGGAGTTGAGTGTGAATCAGACTCTGTTACATTTAATTTCAGTTACTCTCTGTTGTAATTTCATGTTGAAATTGCTTGATAAAGACGCAATCAAAAGTGGAGGTGATCTCTTCCACTTTCCAAATCACTCTACCTTAAAGACAACCCAGGAAAGCAATGAAGGCAACAGGAGATAGTTCCACAGCTTTGTTCATCCTGGTTGAAATAGACGAATATGGCTGAGAAGAGGTTGAAAGGAATAAAATATCCTCATGTTGGGGGCACCAGGGAATTCCTGGAATAACATTAAGTGTAATATAATAAATAACTCCCAAAGTGAAGAAAATGAGATAACTCACAAGTGGGTTACAAATAGCTGCATTTATCATATCACATTGCTGGCTACAGCTCAGCCCATTCATAACACTGCAGCAAGTTTTCAACTAAAACAACGTTGATTAATATATTTGTAGTTTTCTGTCCAAAAAAATCAGTTAAGGCTGGCTTGCTGTGTCATTTTATCAATTCCCCATAGTGACATTCATCCCACAGAAATGAGATTATTCCCACTGTTGGTTTCCCCAAACCAATTTGATAAACATAGCGGACATTTCTTTTTCTATTACTGCCGCTGTCATCTTCCTCGACTAAGTTAAAGAATTACTTTAAGCTTTAGGACAACACTGTGATAAATAACAGACTACATTGGCTTAAAACAACCAGCTTATTCTGAGGCTAACAAAGAGAATACTGTTTCTGTAAAGAGACAATACACCATTTTTGTCAGAAGCATTTAACATGTATTTCAAAACCTTCAAAAGTTTACACAATAGTACCTTTTAACATATGCCAGCCAACATACAAGTTCCATCTGGTTTACTTGACGAATGTACTTAACATTGAGCAATGCGATTTTTTAACACCAGCATAAAAATTACGTCAGCCTCTTTGTCAGAATTGGGGGGTGCAATTATCCTAAAGTTTGTTTCTTGCAAATAGGATGATTTCTTTTTGGAAAATGGAAAATGACTGTGCAGTCACGTTTTAAAATCTTTAATGTTTAATTGTGTTAACAAAACAATTTCTGATCACACCTGAGAGATCTTCAGTTTTATGCGCAAAGACAGGGCCCTGGCAATTATTCGTTGAGCCACAGAAAAGTGTTGTAATTTTTAAAATAATGTAGGACAAGGAGGCAGGGCCTGAGTCTGACTCAGACAGAATGGGAATCAGACCCCATGCTGTTGACGTTAACCTGATCAACACGCTAGCTGTTTAGCTATCTGGGCTAATCAGCCCTTCACACTGGCAATCATACGTATCATAAGGGCAGCACGGTAGCATTGTGGTAGCACAATTGCTTCACAGCTCCAGGGTCCCAGGTTCGATTCCGGCTTGGGTCACTGTCTGTGCGGAGTCTGCACATCCTCCCCGTGAATGCGTGGGTTTCCTCCGGGCGCTCCGGTTTCCTCCCACAGTCCAAAGATGTGCAGGTTAGGTGGATTGGCCATGATAAATTGCCCTTCGTGTACAAATTTGCCCTTCGTGTTGGGTGGGGTTACTGGGTTGTGGGGATAGGGTGGAGGTGTTGACCTTGGGTAGGGTGCTCTTTCCAAGAGCCGGCCGGTGCAGACTCGATGGGCCGAATGGCCTCCTTCTGCACTGTAAATTCTATGATAAAAAATCTATGATAAGTATCATTGAATTTACCATCGAATGTATATCGACCCTCGAAAGAGCACCCGAATTAAGACCACACCTCCACCCTTTCCCCATTACCCAGTAACCCCACCTAATCTTTGGACACGAAGGGGCAATTTAGCATGGCCAAACCACCAATCCTGCACATCTTTGGACTGTGGAAGGAAACTGGAGCACCCAGAGGAAACCCATGCAGACACTGGGAGAAAGTGCAAACTCCATACAGTCACCCGAGGATGGAATTGAACCTGGGTCCCTGGAGCTGTGATGCAGCAGTGCTAACCACTGTGCCACCGCGTCACCAATAACGCTGATGAAACACTTACATGTAGGTGAGATAAATTAGGGAACTGCATCTCCATGGAATGATTGGTTCATAAATTAATTAAGAAGAAAAATACCTTGGGCGCGATTCTCCGACCCCCCGCTGGGTTGGAGAATCGCCGAGGGCTGGCGTGAATCCCGAATTCTCCGGCACCCCCCAGGACCCTGGAGCGCGCCCACGCCGCCTTGTCCCGCCGTACAAAAGGTGGTTTAATCCACGCCGGCGGGACAGGCAATTTATCGGCGGGACTTCAGCCCATGCGGGCCGGAGAATCCAGCGGGGGGGGCCCGCCAACCGGCGCGGCCCGATTCCCGCCCCCGCCGAATATCCGGTACCGGAGACTTCAGCAACCGGCAGGGGCGGGTTTCACGGCAGCCCCCGGCGATTCTCCAACCCGGCAGGGGGTCGGAGAATGACGCCCATGATGTCAAAGCAGGCATGGTATAGATGAAGTCAAATATATATACTGCAGTGACTGTTATGAGCCAATATTTAATCCTGGTTGAGGGAGTGACCTACACCAATTAGACACCAAAATGTGCAGCATTTGTAAACCTGCCTGCCCTTCAGATGCCCATCAATGCTATATATGATTGTTGATTACAAATAAGCCTCAAACTACTTGAGTTGGCACCAAGATAATGAATTAAGATCAATGACCAATGGAAGTATTTCATCACTATGCCAGATAGGCTATATAACTTTTCCTTCTAATTATTTTGGGAAAATAGTCATGAAGCTCCATGGGCTTGTTCCAGATTTCTTTACAAAGACATCCCGCCGGGTCGGAGAAGCAAAGAAGATAAAGGATAAGACTTTTGCTCCATGTTCGTGCGCACACTAAGTCACAACTCCCCCTCAACTCCAATTATACCAGAGGCAACAATAGTATATGTTGTAACGTCGTTTGCCCAGATAAAGATCTGCATTTGCAGGAGCCAGTCAACAATTCTTTAACCATAAAATAACAAAGAAAATACTGAAACAATTCGCTAAGATATTGGGGGAGATTTAATTAAACATAGAAAACATAGAAAATACAGCACAGAACAGGCCCTTCGGCCCACGATGTTGTGCCGAACCTTTGTCCTAGATTAATCATAGATTATCATTGAATTTACAGTGCAGAAGGAGGCCATTCGGCCCTTTGAGTCTGCACCGGCTCTTGGAAAGAGCACCCTACCCAAACTCAACACCTCCACCCAACACCAAGGGCAATTTGGACATTAAGGGCAATTTATCATTGGCCAATTCACCTAACCCGCACATCTTTGGACTGTGGGAGGAAACCGGAGCACCCAGAGGAAACCCACGCAGACACGGGGAGGATGTGCAGACTCCGCACAGACAGTGACCCAAGCCGGAATCGAACCTGGGACCCTGGAGCTGTGAAGCAGTTGTGCTATCCACAATGCTACCGTGCTGCCCTTAAGAACAAATAAATCTACACTATATCATTTTACCGTAATCCATGTACCTATCCAATAGCTGCTTGAAGGTCCCTAATGTTTTCGACTCAACTACTTCCACAGGCAGTGCATTCCATGCCCCCACTGCTCTCTGGGTAAAGAACCTACCTCTGATATCCCTCCTATATCTTCCACCTTTCACCTTAAATTTATGTCCCCTTGTAATCGTTTGTTCCACCCGGGGGAAAAGTCTCTGACTGTCTACTCTATCTATTCCCCTGATCATCTTATAAACCTCTATCAAGTCGCCCCTCATCCTTCTCCCTTCTAATGAGAAAAGGCCTAGCACCCTCAACCTTTCCTCGTAAGACCTACTCTCCATTCCAGGCAACATCCTGGTAAATCTTCTTTGCGCCTTTTCCAAAGCTTCCACATCCTTCCTAAAATGAGGCGACCAGAACTGTACACAGTACTCCAAATGTGGCCTTACCAAAGTTTTGTACAGCTGCATCATCACCTCACGGCTCTTAAATTCAATCCCTCTGTTAATGAACGCGAGCACACCGTAGGCCTTCTTCACAACTCTATCCACTTGAGTGGCAACTTTCAAAGATGTATGAACATAGACCCCAAGATCTCTCTGCTCCTCCATATTGCCAAGAACTCTACCGTTAACCCTGTATTCCGTATTCATATTTGTCCTTCCAAAATGGACAACCTCACACTTTTCAGGGTTAAACTCCATCTGCCACTTCTCAGCCCAGCTCTGCATCCTATCTATGTCTCTTTGCAGCCGACAACAGCCCTCCTTACTATCCACAACTCCACCAATCTTCGTATCATCTGCAAATTTACTGACCCACCCTTCAACTCCCTCATCCAAGTCATTAATGAAAATCACAAACAGCAGAGGACCCAGAACTGATCCCTGCGGTACACCACTGGTAACTGGGATCCAGGCTGAATATTTGCCATCCACCACCACTCTCTGACTTCTATCGGTTAGCCAGTTCGTTATCCAACTGGCCAAATTTCCCATTATCCCATGCCTCCTCACTTTCTGCATAAGCCTACCATGGGGAACTTTATCAAATGCCTTACTAAAATCCATGTACACTACATCCACTGCTTTACCTTCATCCACATGCTTGGTCACCTCCTCAAAGAATTCAATAAGACTTGTAAGGCAAGACCTACCCCTTACAAATCCGTGCTGACTATCCCTAATCAAGCAGCGTCTTTCCAGATGCTCAGAAATCCTATCTTTCAGTACCCTTTCCATTACTTTGCCTACCACCGAAGTAAGACTAACTGGCCTATAATTCCCAGGGTTATCCCTAGTTCCTTTTTTGAACAGGGGCACGACATTCGCCACTCTCCAATCCCCTGGTACCACCCCTGTTGACAGTGAGGACGAAAAGATCATTGCCAACGGCTCTGCAATTTCATCTCTTGCTTCCCATAGAATCCTTGGATATATCCCGTCAGGCCCGGGGGACTTGTCTATCCTCAAGTTTTTCAAAATGCCCAACACATCTTCCTTTCTAACAAGTATTTCCTCGAGCTTACCAATCTGTTTCACACTGTCCTCTCCAACAATATCACCCCTCTCATTTGTAAATACAGAAGAAAAGTACTCTTTCAAGACCTCTCCTATCTCTTCAGACTCAATACACAATCTCCCGCTACTGTCCTTGATCGGACCTACCCTCGCTCTAGTCATTCTCATATTTCTCACAGATGTGTAAAAGGCCTTGGAGTTTTCCTTGATCCTACCCGCCAAAGATTGTTCATGCCCTCTCTTAGCTCTCCTAATCCCTTTCTTCAGTTCCCTCCTGGCTATCTTGTATCCCTCCAATGCCCTGTCTGAACCTTCTTTCCTCAGCCTTACATAAGTCACCTTTTTCCTCTTAACAAGACATTCAACCTCTCTTGTCAACCATGGTTCCCTCACTCGACCATCTCTTCCCTGCCTGACAGGGACATACATATCAAGGACACGTAGCACCTGTTCCTTGAACAAGTTCCACATTTCACTTGTGTCCTTCCCTGCCAGCCTATGTTCCCAACTTATGCACTTCAATTCTTGTCTGACAACATCGTATTTACCCTTCCCCCAATTGTAAACCTTGCCCTGTTGCACGTACCTATCCCTCTCCATTACTAAAGTGAAAGTCACAGAATTGTGGTCACTATCTCCAAAATGCTCCCCCACTAACAAATCTATCACTTGCCCTGGTTCATTTCCAAGTGCTAAATCCAATATTGCCCCTCCTCTGGTCGGACAATCTACATACTGTGTTAGAAAAGCTTCCTGGACACACTGCACAAACACCACCCCATCCAAACTATTTGATCTAAAGAGTTTCCACTCAATATTTGGGAAGTTAAAGTCGCCCATGACTACTACCCTATGACTTCTGCACCTTTCCAAAATCTGTTTCCCAATCTGTTCCTCCACATCTCTGCTACTATTGGGGGGCCTATAGAAAACTCCTAACAAGGTGACTGCTCCTTTCCTATTTCTGACTTCAACCCATACTACCTCAATAGATACTCCTCGAACTGCCTTTCTGCAGCTGTTATACTATCTCTAATTAATAATGCCACCCCCCCCCCACATCTTTTACCATCCTCCCTAATCTTATTGAAACATCGATAACCAGGGACCTCCAACAACCATTTCTGCCCCTCTTCTATCCAAGTTTCCGTGATGGCCACCACATTGTAGTCCCAAGTACCGATCCATGCCTTAAGTTCACCCACCTTATTCCTGATGCTTCTTGCGTTGAAGTATATACACTTCAACCCATCTCCGTGCCTGCAAGTACTCTCCTTTGTCAGTATTCCCTTCCCCACTGCCTCATTACACGCTTTGGCGTCCTGAATATCGGCTACCTTAGTTGCTGGACTACAAATCCGGTTCCCATTCCCCTGCCAAATTAGTTTAAACCCTCCCGAAGAGTACTAGAAAACCTCCCTCCCAGGATATTGGTGCCCCTCTGGTTCAGATGCAACCCGTCCTGCTTGTACAGGTCCCACCTTCCCCAGAATGCGCTCCAATTATCCAAATACCTGAAGCCCTCCCTCCTACACCATTCCTGCAGCCACGTGTTCAACTGCACTCTCTCCCTATTCCTAGCCTCGCTATCACGTGGCACCGGCAACAAACCAGAGATGACAACTCTGTCTGTCCTGGCTTTTAACTTCCAGCCTAACTCCCTAAACTTGTTTATTACCTCCACACCCCTTTTCCTACCTATGTCGTTGGTACCAATGTGCACCACGACTTCTGGCTGCTCACCCTCCCCTTAAGGATCCTGAAGACACGATCCGAGACATCCCTGGCCCTGGCACCCGGGAGGCAACATACCTTCCGGGAGTCTCGCTCGCGACCACAGAATCTCCTATCTATTCCCCTAGCCATTGAATCTCCTACAACTATTGCTTTTCTATTCTCCCCCCTTCCCTTCTGAGCCCCAGAGCCAGACTCAGTGCCAGAGGCCTGCCCGCTAGGGCCTTCCCCCGGTAGGTCATCCCCCCCAACATCATCCAAAACGGTATACTTGTTTTGAAGGGGAACGGCCACGAGGGATCCCTGCACTGTCTGCCTGTTTGTTTTTTTCCCCCTGACTGTAACCCAGCTATTCTTGTCCTGTGCCTTGGGTGTGGTTACCTCCCTGTAACTCTTCTCAATCACCCCCTCTGCCTCCCGGATGATCCAAAGTTCATCCAGCTTCAGCTCCAGTTCCCTAACACGGTCTTTGAGGAGCTGAAGTTGGGTGCACTTCCCGCAGGTATAGTCAGCGGGGACACCGGTGGTATTCCCTCACCACCCACATCCTACAGGAGGAGCATGTAACTGGCCTAGCCTCCATCCCCTCTTACCTTACAGAATATAGCTGCCGTGTGGACTAACTAGATCTCCGCCCTCCGACTCTGCTCCCAGTCAGCTACACTTGCTGTAAACTCCTGGCTCTCTTCTCACTCTTTGCAGAAATGTCGGAAACAAAATGAAAGGAGCACCTTACTCCCTCCTCACCTAACTCCCTCGGTCACCAAACTCTCACTATCGCACTCAAATGCACCAAATTCAGCACTCAGTGCAAACAAAGTCTGCTCTGTAGGGGATCACTTTTATACTGTGAATCTAGCCTCTGAAAAACTGGCCTAATCCAATTAACTAATTAACAAGCTCCAGCTGCAAGTGCCTAGAAGTAGAAGCCTGTTTAAAGTTGATTGAAAATTCACCTTCTTCTAAACCAAACAGCAACTTTTAAGTTAATTAACTAAATAAAAGAAAGACTAAACTTTAGATAAAAATGAAGCCTTATACTCCCTCGGTCACCAAACTCTCACTATCGCACTCAAATGCACCAAATTCAGCACTCAGTGCAAACTAAAGTGGAACAAAGTCCCATAGCGAGCGCGTTTAGCCACGTGTGTCCCGGCGTTTGTAGCGCCAAGAAACACAATGCTATAATACTGCACACTGGTTAGATAGGGGGCCTTAGCGGCCAAGGCTGCACATAGCAATGTTTTGTGCACTGAGGAGCTTCGCTCGCCGGAACTCCTCAGTGTAGAGAGAGACTGGTACTCCATTTTAAACAGTGTCCCGTTCTCTGGAACCCCCAAAGTGATCGCCGACCCCACCCTCCCCAAGCGCCAACACACTATGGGAGGTCCTTGGCCCCCCAACACCCGTGCAAGGCACCCTCAGCCCAAACGCCATGGTGCACAAAATGTCAACATGTCACCATGGCAGTTCCAACCTGGCACCTTGACCGCGCCCCTGCCAGTCTGGCACCCAGGTGGCACTACAAGTGTGCCAGGCTGGCAGTGCCATGGTGCCCAGGTAGAACCAGCAGTACCAGCGTACCACTCTGCCCAAAGGGCATGTACCTGAGGGCCTCCAATTCCCTGGGAGACCCCCACAAGTGCTGTACCATCTGGTCCTACTTTGTGGAGGCTAGTACTGAACAGCCCTCGTCCGAGGGCTCGCCCGAGGAACGCGTGGCTGTTCGGCCCATCGGGGCCCGGAGAATTGCCAGGGGGCCGCTGCCAACAGCCCCCGACGGGCTCGGCGTGAATCCTGCCCCGCTGCTCCGACGGTGGCTGCCGAATTCTCCGGTGCCGGTTTTCAGGCGTGGGCGGGGATCACGTAGTGCCGGTCGGGGGCAGTTGGCAGCGGCCCCCCCCCCCCCCGGCAATTCTCCGAGCCCTGATGGGCTGAGTGACCGCGCGTTCCTGGCCAGCCCCACCGGCGTGAAATGGACATTGTCCATCCCGGCGTGATCTGGCTTGTCGGCCGTCTAGCAGGGTCCTCGGGGGGCGTGGGCAGCCCCAGGGGGGTGGGGGGGGGGGTGGCACGGTGGCCTGGCACGCGATCGGAGCCCACTAATCTGTGGGCGGACCTGTGCCATGGAGGCACGCTTTCCCTCCGCGCCGGCCTCCGTAAGGCTCCGCGATGCGGAGAAGAGACCTCCTGCGCATGTGCACAAAACACGCCCGCAGTTCTGCGCATGCGGCAGAACATGCCGGCGGTTCTGCACATGCGGCAACTCACGCCGACCCACAGCGGCCCTTCGCTGCCAGTTGGCGCGGCATCAACCCCTCCGCCGCTGGCCTAGCCCTCAGAAGTGCTGAGGATTCCGCAACTTCCTGGCGGCCCAACACCGGAGTGGTTCACGCCACTCTTGGCGCCAGTATGGGCCGCCACGCCAATTGTGGGAGAATCCCGGCCGAGGTCTCCAAGGCAAAGGGGATAGAGCCCAACGCCTCAGATATCTCGGGAATCTGCACATTAAAATGAGACAAGCTGTCTCGCTTTCGTATGCAGATTTGCCTAAACGTGATCCCGCCCACATCATGACTAATGTGATCTCGCGAGGCATTGCAAGCTGGGTAGATCCCGGGAGCGGAGTCTCCCAGTTTCTATCGGCCATGCTGCGCCATGTCTAGCAACTTTTCAGGCGCAGCGTGGCCATTCGATCACGCCCATAAGTTTTAAGAGGATATTTTATATATGACTACAAAGCGCAACAAATCCGCAAAAATCAGCACAGTACAGAGCGATCATTATTCCACATCTTTATACAGAGAAGACTGGCAAATATTCATACGGTTGGTTCAGATTTAAAGCATTGCATTTGGTGTCTCCCTTGTACCTAAAATGACTGGATAAAAAGAAATTACCAAGAGCAGAGGATCTCAGGGTAACAGGAGACCAGGACATAGCCATGAGCACCAGACCCTCTGGTGCGTGCACTCCATCACAAGACAAGAAAAGGAAATCCAGAATGAGAATGGGTGCCAACTGCCACTCCTACATTTTGAGCCTATCCAAGAAGACATAAACCACTCACCTCCTGGCAGTGACGCTTCTCGTATTTAACTACATTTCCGGTGGAACCTTATCTTCAGAACGGGAGCAGACCAGGAGCCCCAAAAAGGGAAGGCGAGGGGAAGGGTAACCTACTCCACCACCCATCATACCCACCACTCGACCCGAGTAAACACAGGTACTGCTGCTCCAACTTACTTGATCAAGCAAGGGGCAACACAGGTGGAGAAGGTAGTCAAGAAGGCATACGGCATGCTTGCCTTCATTGGCCGGGGCATTGAGTGTAAAAATAGGCAAGTCATGTTGCAGCTGTATAGAACCTTAGTTAGGCCACACTTGGAGTATAGTGTTCAATTCTGGTCGCCACACTACCAGAAGGATGTGGAGGCATTAGAGAGGGTGCAGAAGAGATTTACCAGGATGTTGCCTGGTATGGAGGGCATTAGCTATGAGGGGAGGTTGAATAAACTTGGTTTGTTTTCACTGGAACGACGGAGGTTGAGGGGCGACCTGATAGAGGTCTACAAAATTATGAGGGGCATAGACAGAGTGGATCGTCAGAGACTTTTTACCAGGGTAGAGAGGTCAATTACTAGGGGGCATAGGTTTAAGGTGCGAGGGGCAAGGTTTAGAGGAGATGTACGAGATAAGGTTTTTACACCGAGGGTAGTTGGTGCCTGGAACTCGCTGCCGGAGGAGGTGGTTGAAGCAGGGACGATAGTGACCTTTAAGGGACATCTTGACAAATACATGAATAGGATGGGAATAGAGGGATACGGACTCCGGAAATGTAGAAGATTTTAGTTTAGATGGGCAGCATGGCTGGCGCAGGCTTGGAGGGCCGAAGGGCCTGTTCCTGTGCTGTACTTTTCTTTGATGTGGATATGCCGGCGTTGGACTGTGGTGAGCACAGTATGAAGTCTTACAACACCAGGTTAAAGTTGGTGTGTAGGTCCTGTTCAAACTTGTGCATGAAGATGTTGGCGTATTGGGGAGCGAATTTGGTCCCCATGGCTGTTCCGTGTGTCTGGATGAAGAACTTGTTGTCGAAGGTGAAGACGTTGTGATCCAGAATGAAGAGGATGAGTTGCAGAATTGCGTCTGGAGATTGGCAGTTGCCGGTGTTGAGTACTGAGGCTGTTGCAGCAATCGCGCGACAATCACCAGGCAGGAATGTTCCCTTCCAGTCGGGGAGCACTTCAGCAGTCAGGGGCATTCAGCCTCTGATCTCTGGGTAAGCGTTCTCCAAGGCAGCCCTCAGGACGCGTGGCAACGCAGAATCGCTGAGCAGAAGCTTATAGCCAAGTTCCGCACACATGAGTGCGGCCTCAACCGGGACCTGGCATTCATGTCACATTACATTCATCCCCCACCATCTGGCCTGCGATATCCTACCAACTGTCCTGGCTTGACACAATTCACACCTCTTTAACCTGGGGTTACCCCATCTCTGGATCTGTAAAGATTTAATCACCTGCTAATGGTCACATTCCAAGCATTGCCTGGCATCTTTGAATTTGTCTATATATGTGTTTCTGGAACATACCTCTTCATTCACCTGAGGAAGGAGCAGCGCTCCGAAAGCTAGTGACATCGAAACAAACCTGTTGGTACTTTTCTTTGTTCTTTGTTCAAGCGACTGCTGCCAGTATCCACGACCAACCCAAGAAAGCCTAGCCAATCAAGCATTAACCAACCACACCCAAGCGTGCGCCATTAAATATTTCCCCCTACTCCAACCACACCAGAAACGCTAACAACAAAAGAGAATCAAAAGGAATCGAGTCTACTCCAGGATACATGAGCTGTCCAACCATCGTTGAAGACAATCAAGGATTCTATACTCCCAAAAAAACAAAAATAGAAAAGAAAAACACAAGACTGAAGTTTCTAACTGGTGTTTTCCTCATCCATTTATAAAACCATACCAACCATCTCCACACCAATCCAACTCCTACTGCCCTGCTGTTGTGCTGCTCATTTTCTCTATAAACAAAGTGACAGGTACCTAAAACGTACTCCGTCCTTGTAAAAGCAAGGATTAGCACATAAAAAGCAAATTAGGTAAGTACTGCACAACCCTCATGTCACACCATCAACTCAGTATGACTTTTGCCATTTAATAGGGTAACAGGCGACAACCGCCTCTGTGCTCAAATATCATACACCCTGATCAGGATAAAAGACAATAACATAAAATCAGTGACAGGGGGCGTCATTCTCCGCCGGCGGGAGTCTCCGTTCTGCCGGCGCCCGGGGGTTTCCCGACGGCGTGGGGCTGCCCCACAATGGGAAACCCCATTGACCGGCCGGCGTTACGGAGACTCCCGCCGGCCGGTCAGCGCAGAAATGTGGCGGGGCGGGTAGGAGAATTTCGCCCAAGATCACAAGGGAATAAAGTCCAGGATTATTGATAAATGGCTGGATAATATCACCATCCACGGAGCTGGAAAAGGCCAAAGCTATTACAGGACTGTTGCTGTTGAGCCAAATTCAGGATTACCCGGGAATTTCATTGAAGTACCCGTACCTCTGCCATGTCATCGTCCAGAACCTCAGGTCTCGACAAACCCAAGTCCCGGTGCGAGACAAGGACCCATTGCGCCTGGCCGCCTACATTCCTTCCCGACAAACACCAAGGACAAGACAATGCAGGACTAGTGGTCAGGGTCTCCGACCAACCCCAGGTCCCGAAGACCAAGTGCAATGTGCTCCGTCAAATTCGAAATGCCCAAACTTTGGGAGAGATTGTGAAAACATGACATCCAATTTGCAGATTTGGTCCCCTCAAAAGAACGGGCGCAAGATTACTCCTTGTCTGGCCCCAATCCCTGAATCAATCAGGATATTCGACATTCCATGCAACAGGATTTCCAAGGACCGAAGGTGGGCCCCCACTGAGGTGACTGCCATATCGACTGATGCGATTCTCTTCTCCGCTTCACCCATTCACTTAAGGATATCTCATAGTTCATCAATGTGAGCGCCAACAACCTGCATCAAGGAGCAAAGACCATCATCCACAACATCATTCACAATAGCAACCATCATCTCGATGTCGACAGCATCGCTGAAGCCCAGGCCCAGTCACCAGCAAAACCGCCATTGGAAGCTGGGCTGCACCTCAGCTGCCTTCGAGTGCCCCAGTCAAACAAGCCGACTCAGCTCGGCTCCACATCGCCAAAATCTAGCCAGGATCGTCGAGGAACATTGCACAGGAATTATATATCAGGAACAAATAATTATGGTCGTGCATTCGGGAAAAAAAGGCTGAATAGATGACAGTGCCAGAGCTCGCGAAAACGCAGCTGATCCCGCGCTCACATCACGTGACCCCCCCCCACAATTATTTTAATGGATGAGGAAAGGGGTTTCTGATCCTTTGGAAGCACAAAATGAGGTCAAACATTTCATGATAGGAGAAAGAACCAAGGCATTCAGGGCAGAAATGAATTGAGAGAGACTGAAGGATATTGCTTACTGAGCAGAGGCGCTGCAAGAATCCGAAGATGGAGGAAAGAGAAGAACATATGAATACCATTTACGTGTTACATGATTCTGAAGTGTTTAAGGAGGATATTTCCTGCACATTTGATACCAGCAATATAATACCAACATCATCATATCAAACAAAGTTAATGATGTCCATGGTGAAAATGTCTTGTTACATTCAATTCAGGAGAGGTTGAATGATTCCCCCCACTCCTCCTTTGACAAGGTAACATTTTTAAAAACAGACATGCTTGCTAATTCTGAAAGTGTTTAATTGTTTACATGCTGCAACCATACAAAAAAACAGGATCAGACAGGTATTCTTGAGATTTTGATGAAGAAAAGAGAATTGTTTTGTTGTAGTTAAGCTGGTCCATGAAATATAATTTTAAAACTCCGACTTTCACACACGCAAAGGCTCAAAATTCACACATATACAAACAGATTACAGAGTGGGGAGGATAGGTTAAGTAATTTAGAGTGCAGTAAAATTAAACGGGTGCATGACTCTTGATCTCTTGGCTGGCTTTAAGTTAAGTTCAAGTTCCCACTGCTTCCACTCGGTGGTCCCACTGCTTTTGGCGTCGAGACGGTTAAAGGTCATAGATTTATCTGTTCTTCTGGAAACAGCAGTGCTAGGTTGAATTCTTTTTAAAATTGCTGTCTGCGGCACCAAGATAGCCAAAACCATCTGACAGGGTTCCACTCACAAGTTGGATGGAGAGACAAAGAAAGAGAGAGAGCAGGAACTCGTTCCTTCAGTATCTCAGTTACTTATCTTGTTTCGCAGCTGCTTCAACACCCATGGGGTTGGCTTGTCATGTGACCTTCTCGCTCCAACTGCCCAGTGACCCAAATATGGTCATTGAAGTTATCTTGATTACATCATGGTTGGAAATTGGATTATGTCCAATGGATTGTCTCCACCCAGTTGAATACAGAGGGTGATTGTCTGGCAGTTTTACGAATGGGATAAAAGATGGTCCCATTAATCTCTTTCATGGCAATTGTTTCAGGCACGGCTTTGCAGGCAGGTTGTCTCCACTTCAATGAGTTTGGAATGTGAAAGGTGCAACCATCTTTGACTGTCATCCCAACACACAAAAGTGTGGCTTTGTCTTAAAATAAGGGATGTCCAGCCTCAAAAATCATTTTTTGATATAAAGCACGGTTTCACAACAGTCTCAAAAAGTTTCAAGCCAAATAATGAAGCATATGGTCAGCGAAGTGGCGGATACAGTATTTATTACACAGCACTAACTTCTCCAGCATGGAATTTCAAAGAGAACGCAAATTTACAAGGTTTACCTCATAAGGGAAATCGCGTCTGTGACCACGGTGCTGTCGGTTTCTCAGAAAATACAACTGATTCATTTATCCATTTTTACAGGAAGGAAATCTGCTGTCTTTACCTGGTATGGCCTATATGTGACTCCAGTAACATAGTTGTATCAGAATTGCTACACCAGTATAATACATTCACTGCATGGATCGCAGTGGTTCATACAGAAGGTCCTCACCATCATTTTCTCAGAGCAACTAGGGATGTCCAGTGAATGTGGGGCTGGATTCTCCGCACCCCGACGCTGAAATCGCGGCCAGCGCGGGGGTGGAGAATCCATTTTCCCGCATGGAATCGGGACCGCCGCCGGTTCCCGGAGATTCTGCAGGCCCCGAAAAGCGGCGTAGTCACCGCGCCACCTTGGACCTACCTGGGGCCATTGCCAGAGGCCCGCTTCACGATTCTCTGCCCCGAACGGCCGAAGTCCCGACGGCACGGATCTAGTGCGGTCCTGCTGGTCGGGATACTCGCATGGTGGCTGCAGACTCAGTCCGCGGCTGCCCTCGTCGGGAGCTAGCTGATCGGAGGACAGGGGGGGCCTTATAGGCGGCCGGGAAATGTTTGTACGGGTGTTGAGGGTCAGGCGTGCAGCTGATCAGGGGGTTTATTTTTAGGGTCCAGTTCCGCGTTCCAAGTCCGCCATGGAGCACGGCACAGCCACTGGAGGCGGTAGTGCGGGGGCCCGTATCTGCAGTAGTTTTACGCCGGGTCCCTGTTAGCCCCCTGCAGGGCTAGGAATATGTGACCCTTTCAAATCAATTCTTCTGACGCCGGCGTGGGGACATGGTCCCAATAACGGAGAATCCAGCCCAGTGTCCTTCCCAGCAATTTCCACATCCTGATAATTTTTCTTAAAAACTGTGTGTTATAATTGATGCAATAGTCACCCATTCAAAAGTGCATGGTAAGTATATAAATACATGGAAATATTCATATGCAGTAGCAGCACGGTAGCATAGTGGTTAGCACAGTTTCTTCACAGCTCCAGGGTCCCAGGTTCGATTCCCAGCTTTGGTCACTGTCTGTACGGAGTCTGCACGTTCTCCCCGTTTCTGCGTGGGTTTCCCCCGGGTGCTCTGGTTTCCTCCCACAGACCAAAGATGTGCAGGTTTGGTGAATTGGCCATGATAAATTGCCCTTAGCTAAAGTGGGGTTACTGGTTTACTGGGATAGGGTGGAGTTTAAAGTGAGGTACTCTTTCCAAGAGCCGGTGCAGACTCGATGGGCCAAATGGCCTCCTTCTGCACTGTAAATTCTATGAAATTCTATGAAATATACCTGTTGAAGTAGCATATTTAATGTGATAAATAAATAACTATATTAGCAAATACTTAATTGGTCCCAATGACATTTCTCTGTCACCTTTTTTAAAAAAAATTTTTTAATTGAAGTTTTAACATTTTGTACACTGTACATTTGGTAAGGATGAATGCGTCATTTTCCTCGGTGCCGATCACCCTACCCCTCCCCCCATTGTTCTTTCAGTGTCCTTTCCTGGGTCCCTTACTAAACAATGGGCAGTTATCTGCTAGTTACATGTGAAAGTGCCATTTTCCCTGCCCCCATTTTGCTATTTGGCCTCCCCCTTTTCTTCTCCCCTCTCCCTATTCTATTTTTGGCATTTCCTTGGGGCTCCCTTTTCTCGTGGCCTTATTCTCGGCCCCCTGGTCGCTGTGTCAGCCATTTTCAGGCCTCCCCTTCCTTTTTCCCGAGCCTCCTCCCCTCCCTGCCCTCCCTTTCCTGACTGTCCCTATGGTACTGTTGGCTCCCGTGCGCCCCCCCGCCGCCCCCCCCCCCTCCGCTCTATTGGCTGTTGGCTTTGTACAGGTCCTGGAATAAGTTGGTGAATGGCCCCTACGCCTTGTGGAAGCCATCCTCTGACCCTCGGATGGTGAACTTGATCTTCTCTAGATGGAGAAATTCCGATAGGCCTATCATCGTTCTTCAGAGACCTTAAACCATTTATGTAAAATGTGCGAAAACCTCTGTTCATCATTTGTTTTCTAATATCACCAACAGTAATTTCTAATCCTAAATTGCGATCAGCAGTTCAGAAATAGGAATGAATCCTTTGTTACTCAAGCTTTGCTTTATTCAGGAGTGAGTCGAAAGAGAAAATCCAAGTAAAGCCAGACTTTAGCACATAAACATGTTTAATCATGCTTCAGAATGGGACATATCATGTTTAAATATTTACCTCGCTTAATTATTCTTAGTTTTAGACAACATGCAATAATATTTTGAAAATATCACTGAATAACAGATTTTATACTTTTGTTGAGAAAACTTAAGAGGTTCTTTCTTTTCAATTGCCGCATTTAGAACACATTTGGTTTGGCTGTAATCAAGTTCAACACAGCAGAAGCTCTCAGTGTGTATTGTCCTGAAGTGTAAACGTGCTATGCTGATGACAGTTCATACTGTTTCGATTACTGCTGAAAGCAGTGACTTTACTTTGCTTTTGACCCTTGTTCCTCACTGTCAAGGTAATTTTATTTTAACAAATTTTTCCTCCTTTGGCCTCATCTGCAGTTCACCGTAAAGGCACCACCAGACAAATTCTCATCATCTGCACATGATTATGGCATGTTTTTATGTTCGTGTATGCTCGAACAATGCTATGAGGCAGGCTTTTAAAAGAAAGAGGCCTATTGTTCATGGTTACAAAGTGCAATTATTGATCATTATTGTTCTGTCAGGGAAATAAAAGGGCATTTTTAGCTGGGTCCCATGGGATGGCTTCCAGATGCCTCCCTTGAGCCACTTGTGCTTAAGATGTAGAAGATGTCACACACTAAAAGATTCTCTGGTTTCGCAGAGCAGACTAACTATTGAATTATTAGATGCGTTCTAGGCTTGTGGTCCGAAGATTGATGAAAAGAGGTCAAGACCATACTGGCATGAGATGGTTAAGATGTTCTGATCAGAGATGGCTACTTTAGATTTAAAGGCCCTGGAATTCCTTGGGGGTTGTTTCTGCCCTCTTGCTATAACTTATGCGGGAGATCAGTAGAAACCCCTGAAAAAAACAGCAGGACCCATTTGCATTGGTACTCCATCAGGAACTTCTAGTCTGCCTACAAGCATTTCTACTCCTGCAGACATGGCAACTGTGGTTGATGAGCGGGGTAGGAGGGGCGGGGAGAGGAGGAGGGGTGGGTTGGGGGGAATACGGGTATAATAATGAAGGCTAGTAAGATAAGGGTGTAAGTCCACCCCACTGGGTCAGAGAGGGGTGCAGGTCAGAGCGATGGCCTGGACCACTGTCCGCGCTAAACTGTGCAGATGAGCAGCCAGGCAGAGGTGGAAAGTACCACAAAGGCTTTGTTCCGTGTGAAATTCTGCACAGAATCTATGCAAGAGAATTTAAAGGGACCATACAATAGCTGTGATTGAAACAACTTCATTTTAAAGGGAGCATTGGCCAGGTCCTTTCAAAAGCAGTAAAGTGAGGTTGTGGGCAAATATAAGCAAAAATGAGATGCTCTGTCCACGTGCGATAGCTGGCACTGAAGATTCACCTGAAGTGATGTGGAGCGCTCAACCACAAACATTAGGACCTCTCTTTCTGACCCTGCAGAGGAGCAGTACTGGAGGGCCCTGGTGGGCACATTCCTAATGTGATCACCCGGATCGCAGCCTGTGGATACTTGTGGCCAAAGGCAAGGGGCGTGATTCTCCGGTCTCCGACACCGAAATCACGTCCAACGATCGGCCGGAGAATCCCCTTTGCCGCCTAAATGGGGGGCGGCGCCGCTTTCGCGATACGCCGCCCCCTCCCAAACGGTATACTTGCAGAGAACGCCATGCACCGTCAGGGCGGCCTCAGGAAGTTCCCTGAGGCCATCCCCTGATACTCCGCCCCCGATGGGCCGAGTTCCTGACGGCGTGGGCTGCGTGTGCTATTTTTATTCGGGAACCCAGAGTGGCGGCTGCAGACTAAGTCCAGTGTTGCCACAGTCGGGGTGGAGCCGATCCGCGGGCAGTGGGGGTGGTCAGGGGTTGCGAGCCTGGCCAAAAGGGGCACTATTTGGCAGGCCGGGTCGTCGCACGGCCGTCACCTTGTTGCACGGCGTGGCCGCTGCAGGCCAACGCCTTGCGCATGCGCGGCCACGGACCCGGCAATTCTCCGGCCGTATCCGCAGCTAGAGCCAGGTGCTAGCCTGCGTGCCTGCTAGCCCCCCTCCAGCGGTCCCCCTCAGATGAGTGACACCCCACGATGGGCTTGTCAAATGCCCTGCTCCCTTCATGCCCACCCCCCTTCATGTCCCATGCCCCACCATTTTGGGACATGCCCCTTTCAGATCCTGCTCCTTTCAGGCCCCATCCCTGACAGTACCAACATGGCACAGCCCTCCCATGACCCTGACCATCCGTGAGCTCCAGTGTCCTCCGAGCCACAGTCCCCCCACCCGCCCCAGCGTGGTCTTCACTACTAGTCTCTGGTGGAGACCAGTAGTGATTCCGGCAGCTTCACCCAGCGAGGGTATGAACCAGATTACATCACATGCAGCAGGCCAGGAGCATCTCTCTCTGATCGGTGCCCAGCACAAACCCCATTTAGGGGACCTCTTGCTATTCTCCCGGTATAGAGAGGTGTGCACCGGGCGCAATGTGGTTAGAGAATCCTCCCCCATATCTTGATATATGCATCTGGTGACACAACAATTTGATGACACATCTGAGCCAATCTTTCCATTAGTGATAACAACAGCGCGCCAGGTATATGTCAAAAATATGCAGCAAATAGACTCCCATATAAAGCAGTTCATACTACAGAGATTAATACCATTAGAAAAGAGCTGGATCAGTAGCTGGTTAGGAACATTACTAAGGGTTAGAAGGATAGGCATGGAGTGAGATGATGGAATGCGTAATTAAATATCACGCTCCCTGAAAATGCCATTACAAGGAAGTCAGCAGATGAAGGATGAATAATACAGGAGGTAATCTGAAACAGATATCCTGGACATTTTGTGCAATTTGTACATGCCAACCCAGAAGACAAGGCTATTGGGGGTGGGAGAAAGGTTGGGGGTTAATTTTAACCTAACTTGCTCGATGTGAAACTGATGTGGTCAGATTTGCCTCCTGTTTCACAATGCAAGCTAAATTGTGTGAGATGTAAACTGCAGGGGGAAAGAAGTGATCCCAGCAGGCTGGCTGTGTTAAAATTCCCCGACAGTTTCAAAACAGTGACAACTGAAAGACAAATAATGGTGACTCTTGAAATCCAGCAATTCCAGCAGGGAACAACACTTCAAGAAGCACATACACATGGAGGCCGTGTAGGCTGTGATTTTCTGGTATGGCTGGACATCCACAACACATACACCTGGCTTCTCAAGATAGCTCACTGTGACTCCTGCTTACTGTTGGATTGTGGAAACATTCCTCTGCTGGGTGAGACTGAATGTGAGATATCAAATGAATAACGTAACCGCTTATTGTGCGCAACATTCAATCATTTATTTGATAGCAGCAGGAACATTCTAAGGTACACAGAAACACAGCTTGAAATAATAGTGAATTTTGATGTTACTGGAGACCGATAGTGTTGAAGGTATAATGATTATATTTAGCAGGCGATGGTGAAGTGTACTGTTGTATTTTGGAGTTTGATGTAAATCAACCTTTAAATCCAAAAATAGAGAGATTGAAGATACTTTCAACAGGAAAATACAATGGCTACACAGATATTGTTGCAATTTTAAAAAGGGGCCATTTCATTATATCACTTGTGAAAATCACAAAGGAATGTTATACAAATTGTGCGAATCTTCCGTCAGACAATGTCAGTAGCCGTACAAAGAACAAAGAACAAAGAAAAGTGCAGCACAGGAACAGGCCCTTCGGCCCTCCAAGCCTGCGCCAACCATGCTGCCCGTCTGAACTAAAATTTTCTACACTTCCGGGGTCGGTATCGCTCTATTCTCATCCTATTCATGTATATGTCAAGATGCCCCTTAAACGTCACTATCATCCCTGCCTCCTCCGACAGTGAGTTCCAGGCACCCACTACCCTCTGTGTAAAAAACTTACCTCGTACATTTCCTCTAAACCTTGCCCCTTGCACCTTAAACTTATGCCCCCTAGTAATTGACCCCTCTGTCCTGGGAAAAAGTCTGTGACTGTCCACTCTGTCTATGCCCCTCATAATTTTGTGGACCTCTATCAGGTCGCCCCTCAACCTCCTTCATTCCAGTGAGAACAAACCAAGTTTATTCAACCTCTCCTCATAGCTAATGCCCTCCATACCAGGCAATATCCTGGTAAATCTCTTTTGCACCCTCTCTAAAGCCTCCACATCCTCCTGGTAATGTGGCGACCAGAATTGAACACTATACTCCAAGTGTGGCCAAACTAAGGTTCTATACAGCTGCAACATGACTTGCCGATTCTTATACTCAATGCCCCGGCCAAAGAAGGCAAGCATGCCGTATGCCTTCTTGACTACCTTCTCCACCTGTGTTGCTCCTTTCAGTGATCTGTGGACCTGTACACCAAGATCTCTCTGACTGTCAATACTCTTGAGGGCTCTATCATTCACTGTATATTCCCTACCTGTATTAGACCTTCCAAAATGCATTACCTCACATTTGTCCAGATTAAACTCCATCTGCCATCTCTCTGCCCAAGTCTCCAAACGATCTAAATCCTGCTGTATCCTCTGACAGTCCTCATCGCTATCCGCAATTCCACCAACTTTTGTGTCGTCCGCAAACTTACTAATCAGACCAGTTACATTTTCCTCCAAATCATTTATATATACTACAAACAGCAAAGGTCCCAGCACTGATCCCTGTGGAACACCACTAGTCACAGCCCTTCAATCAGAAAAGCACCCTTCCATTGCTACTCTCTGCCTTCTATGACCTAGCCAGTTCTGTATCCATCTTGCCACCTCACCTCTGATCCCGTGTGACTTCATCTTTTGTACCAGTCTGCCACGAGGGACCTGGTCAAAGGCCTCACTGAATTCCATCTCGACAACATCCACTGCCCGACCTGCATCAATCATCTTTGTGACCTCCTCGAAAAACTCTATCAAGTTTAACAACCTCCTTACCTTGCAGGTCAGCTGGGAGCGGGAGAGAGAGAGAGCCGGGACATTGAAAACAGCGCGGGAGATTTAAAAAGCGCGGGAGGTGCGAGGCAGAGCGGAGAGTTTAAACGTTCGCGGCCTGGGAGAGGTAAGTACTGTTTAAAAACTTCCTTACCTTGCAGGTCAGCTGTTAGTTTCGGGAGATCAGTTTCGGGAGCAGGCCTATTGGCTGACTGTAAATCAGGAAGGATACAAAAGGTGCGGCTGAAGTGCCTTTAGAAACAGAGTGCTGGAAGCAAACAGAGTGTATCTGAGTTGGGTAAGGCTGAGTTGGGGTAAGAGGTGAGTGAGGGCTGTGTTTTTTGGAGTTTGGTGTTTAGGGTTGAGTTTCCAAGAATTTTTTTTTTTTTAAATCCAATTAATTAAGTAAATTAATTAACTAGTTAAGGGAATTTGGTGCTCATATTAAGGAGGTGCAGAGAAGCAGACCTGTGAGGGAGTCTCGGGAGCAATTACATCACAGCCAGCAGGTAAGTGATTGGCTTGTGACTGGTAAGTGATTTTTCTCTCTTTGGCTTTCTCTTAGCTGTGTAGTGTAGTTCAAATTTAACTTCAGGTTTAAGTCATGGCAGGAGAGCTCAGACCCGTGTCATGCTCCTCTTGTGAGATGTGGCAAGTCAGGGACCCTTCTGGTGTCCCTGCCTCCTTCATCTGCAAGAAGTGTGTCCAACTGCAGTTCCTGTTAGACCGCTTGACGGCTCTGGAGCTGCGGATGGATTCACTTTGGAGCATCCGCGATGCTGAGGAAGTTGTGAATAGCACATTCAGTGAGTTGGTCACACCGCAGATTAAAATTACTGAGGCAGATAGGGAATGGGTGACCAACAGACAGAGGAAGAGTAGGAAGGCAGTGCAGGGATCCCCTGCGGTCATCTCCCTCCAAAACAGATTTACCGTTTTGGAAACTGTTGGGGGAGATGGCTCACCAGGGGAAGGTGGCAGCAGCCAGGTTCATGGCACCGTGGCTGGCTCTGCTGCACAGAAGGGCGGGAAAAAGAGTGGCAGAGTTATAGTGATAGGGGATTCATTTGTAAGGGGAATAGACAGGCGTTTCTGCGGACGCAAACGAGAATCCAGGTTGGTATGTTGCCTCCCTGGTGCAAGGGTCAAGGATGTCTCGAAGCGGCTGCAGGGCATTCTGGAGGGGGAGGGTGAACAGCCAGCTGTCGTGGTGCATATAGGCACCAACGATATAGGTAAAAAACGGGATGAGGTCCTACAAGCAGAATTTAGGGAGTTAGGGGTTAAAATAAAAAGTAGGACCTCAAAGGTAGTAATCTCAGGATTGCTACCAGTGCCACGTGATAGTCAGAGTAGGAATGACAGGATAGCTAGGATGAATACGTGGCTTGAGAGATGGTGCAAGAGGGAGGGTTTCAAATTCCTGGGACATTGGGACCGGTTCTGGGGGAGGTGGGACCTGTACAAATCGGACGGTCGGCATCTGGGTGGGACCGGAACCAATGTTCTCGGGGGGGTGTTTGCTAGTGCAGTTGGGGAGGGTTTAAACTAATGTGGCAGGGGGATGGGAACCAATGTAGGAAGTCAGTGGGGACGGAAACAAAAGGCAGGAAGGGAGAGTGTGTAAAGCATGACCAGAGAAAGCAAGGCAGAGAGCAAGGAAAGTCTACATTAAACTGCATTTATTTCAATGCAAGGGGCCTGACGGGCAAAGCAGATGAACTCAGGGCATGGATGGGCACATGGGACTGGGATATTATAGCTATGACTGAAACATGGCTAAGGGAGGGGCAGGACTGGCAGCTCAATGTTCCGGGGTACAGATGCTATAGAAAGGATAGAACAGGAGGTAAGAGAGGAGGGGGAGTGGCGTTTTTGATTAGGGAGAACATCACGGCAGTACTTAGAGGGGATATATCCGAGGGTTCGTCCACTGAGTCTATATGGGTGGAACTGAAAAATAAGAAGGGAGAGATCACCTTGATAGGACTGTACTACAGGCCCCCAAATAGTCAGCGGGAAATTGAGGAGCAAATATGTAAGGAGATTACAGATAGCTGCAAGAATAATAGGGTGGTAATAGTAGGGGACTTTAACTTTCCCAAAATTGACTGGGACAGCCATAGCATTAGGGGCTTGGATGGAGGGAAATTTGTTGAGTGTATTCAGGAGGAATATCTCATTCAGTATGTGGATGGACCGACTAGAGAGGGGGCAAAACTTGACCTCGGCTTGGGAAATAAGGAAGGGCAAGTGACAGACGTGTTAGTGAGGGATCACTTTGGGACAAGTGACCATAACTCCATTAGTTTTAAGATAGCTATGGAGAATGATAGGTCTGGCCCAAGAGTTAAAATTCTTAATTGGGGCAAGGCCAATTTTGATGGTATCAGACAGGAACTTTCAGAGGTAGATTGGGGGAGACTGTTGGCAGGCAAAGGGACGGCTGGTAAATGGGAGGCTTTTAAAAATGTGTTAACCAGGGTTCAGGGTAAGCACATTCCCTTTAGAGTGAAGGGCAAGGCTGGTAGAAGTAGGGGACCCTGGATGACTCGAGATATTGAGACTTTGGTCAAAAAAAAGAAGGAGGAATATGACGTACATAAACAACTGGGATCAAGTGGATCCCTTGAAGAGTATAGAGATTGTCGAAATAGAGTTAAGAGGGAAATCAGGAGGGCAAAAAGGGGACATGAAATTGCTTTGGCAAATAATGCAAAGGAGAATCCAAAGAGCTTCTACAGATACATAAAGGGAAAAAGAGTAACTAGGGACAGAGTAGGGCCTCTTAAGGATCAACAAGGACATCTATGTGCAGAGCCACAAGAGTTGGGTGAGATCCTGAATGAATATTTCTCATCGGTATTCACGGTGGAGAAAGGCATGGATGTTAGGAAACTAAGGGAAATAAATAGTGATGTCTTGAGAAGTGTGCATATTACAGAGGAGGAGGTGCTGGAAGTCTTAAAGCACATCAAGGTAGATAAATCCCCGGGACCTGATGAAATGTATCCCAGGATGTTGAGGGAGGCTAGGGAGGAAATTGCGGGTCCCCTAACAGAGATATTTGAATCATCGGCAGCCACAGGTGAGGTGCCTGAAGATTGGAGAGTGGCGAATGTTGTGCCCTTGTTTAAGAAGGGCAGCAGGGAAAAGCCTGGGAACTACAGACCGGTGAGCCTAACGTCTGTAGTAGGTAAGTTGCTAGAAGGTATTCTGAGAGACAGGATCCACAAGCATTTAGAGAGGCAAGGACTGATTTGGGGCAGTCAGCATGGCTCTGTGCGTGGAAAATCATGTCTCACAAATTTGATTGAGTTTTTTGAGGGGGTGACCAAGAAGGTAGATGAGGGCAGTGCAGTAGACGTTGTCTACATGGACTTTAGCAAAGCCTTTGACAAGGTACCGCATGGTAGGTTGTTGCAGAAGGTTAAAGCTCACGGGATCCAGGGTGAGGTTGCCAATTGGATTCAAAATTGGCTGGACGACAGAAGACAGAGGGTGGTTGTAGAGGGTTGTTTTTCAAACTGGAGGCCTGTGACCAGTGGTGTGCCTCATGGATCGTTGCTGGGTCCACTGTTATTTGTGATTTATATTAATGATTTGGATGAGAATTTAGGAGGCATGGTTAGTAAGTTTGCAGATGACACCAAGATTGGTGGCACAGTGGATAGTGAAGAAGGTTATCTAGGATTGCAACGGGATCTTGATCAATTAGGCCAGTGGGCCGACGAATGGCAGATGGAGTTTAATTTAGATAAATGCGAGGTGATGCATTTTGGCAGATCGAATTAGGCCAGGACCTACTCAGTTAATGGTATGGCGTTGGGGAGAGTTATAGAACAAAGGGATCTAGGAGTACAGGTTCATAGCTCCTTGAAGGTGGAGTCGCAGGTGGACAGGGTGGTGAAGAAGGCATTCGGCATGCTTGGTTTCATTGGTCAGAACATTGAATACAGGAGTTGGGACATCTTGTTGAAGTTGTACAAGACATTGGTACGGCCACACTTGGAATACTGTGTGCAGTTCTGGTCACCCTATTATAGAAAGGATATTATTAAACTAGAAAGAGTGCAGAAAAGATTTACTAGGATGTTACCGGGACTTGATTGTTCGAGTTATAAGGGGAGGCTGGATAGACTGGGACTTTTTTCCCTGGAGCGTAGGAGGCTTAGGGGTGATCTTATAGTGGTCTATAAAATAATGAGGGGCATAGATAAGGTAGATAGTCAACATCTTTTCTCAAAGGTAGGGGAGTCTAAAACTAGAGGGCATAGGTTTAAGGTGAGAGGGGAGAGATTCAGGAGGGCCCAGAGGGGCAATTTCTTCACTCAGAGGGTAGTGAGTGTCTGGAATGTGCTGCCAGAGGTAGTAGTGGAGGCGGGTACAATTTTGTCTTTTAAAAAGCATTTAGATAGTTACATGGGTAAGATGGGTATAGAGGGTTATGGGCCAAGTGCGGGCAACTGGGACTAGCTTAATGGTAAAAACTGGGCGGCATGGACTGGTTGGGCCGAAGGGCCTGTTTCCATGCTGTAAACTTCTATGATTCTATGATTCTATGAAGTTAGTGAGACACGACCTCCCCTTCACAAAACCATGCTGCCTCTCGCTAATACGACCACTTGCTTCCAAATGGGAGTAGATCCTGTCTCGAAGAATTCTCTCCAGTAATTTCCCTACCACTGACGTAAGGCTCACCGGCCCGTAGTTCCCTGGATTATCCTTGCTACCCTTCTTAAACAAAGGAACAACATTGGCTATTCTTCAGCCCTCCTGGACATCACCTGAAGACAGTGAGGATCCAAAGATTTCTGTCAAGGCCTCAGCAATTTCCTCTCTTGCCTCCTTCAGTATTCTGGGGTCGATCCCATCAGGCCCTGGGGACTTACTCACTTTAATATTTTTCAAGACACCCAACACCTCATTTTTTTGGATCGCAATGTGACCCAGGCTATCTACACACCCTTCTCCAGACTCAACATCCATCAATTCCTTTTCTTTGGTGAATACTGATGCAAAGTATTCATTTAGTACTCGCCCATTTCCTCCGGCTCCACACATAGATTCCCTCCCCTGTCCTTCAGTGGGCCAACCCTTTCCCTGGCTACCCTCTTGCTTTTTATGTACGTGTAAAAAGCCTTGGGATTTTCCTTAACCCTATTTGCCAATGACTTTTGTGACCCCTTTTATCCCTCCTGACTCCTTGCTTAAGCTCCTTCCTACTTTCCTTACATTCCACACAGGCTTCGTCTGTTCCCAGCCTTTTAGCCCTGACAAATGCCTCCTTTTTCTTTTTGACGAGGCCTACAATATCTCTCGTTATCCAAGGTTCCCGAAAATTGCCGTATTTATCCTTCTTCCTCACAGGAACATGCCGGTCCTGAATTCCTTTCAACTGATATTTGAAAGCCTCCCACATGAAAGATGTTGATTTACCCTCAAACATCTGCCCCAATCTATGTTCTTCAGTTCCCGCCTAATATTGTTATAATTAGCCTTCCCCCAATTTAGCACATTCACCCTAGGACCACTCTTATCCTTGTCCACCAACACTTTAAAACTTACTGAATTGTGGTCACTGTTCCCGAAATGCTCCCCTACTGAAACTTCTACCACCTGGCCGAGCTCATTCCCCAATACCAGGTCCAGTACAGCCCCTTCCCCAGTTGGACTATCTACATATTGTTTTAAGAAGCCCTCCTTTATCATTTACTTAGTGCTTTTGTCAATAAGATTGAAATAAAACTTATTATACACTGAAATAATTTGACTAATAATGAGAGCCAAAGAATTATGTTGTTTGCAAGAAAGGACATGGGGTGCTAGGTTTTCTATCCCTGATAGACTCGCCAATCTGCACCAGGCTAGAGGTTGTAATTTTCTATTCATTTTCAGGATATGGGCATCTGTGGCAAGGCCAGAATTTATTGTCCATCCCTAACTCCACTTGAGAAGGCGGTGGTAAGCCACTTTCTTGAATCGCTGCAGTCCATGTGGTGATGGTGCTCCCCCAATGTTGTTGAGGAGGAAGTTGCAGGATTTTGACCCAACAACAGTGACATATTTCAAGTCAAGATGGCATCTAATCTGAAGATGAACTTGGAGGTAATGGTTTTTCCATCTGCGTGCTGCTCTTGTCCTTTCAGGTGGTACTGGCCGTGGGTCTGGGGGATGCTGTTCGAAGAAGCTTATTGGGTAGTACACGCCATAGATGGAGTTCAGGTCATTCTTTGGATTTTGTTGCAAAATGTTGATGACTCCCATATGAATTTCGGGGAGGGGATGGGAGGGGGATTTCTCTTTAGTTACTGGGATCTCCACCGTAACCCTGGAAATGCACTGAAACTGAAACTACCTTCAAAGTTCAGATTCCCTCCACTGTCAAGTGCCAGAGGTCAGCACAGCATTTGCCACTACGGGCTACTATCTTGAATATGGGAATCTCTACGCAATTTGTAAAGTGCAGCTCATCACTACTTAAACCCCACTCTCTATTCTGTTACCTAACCC
The DNA here is from genome assembly GCF_047496885.1 of Scyliorhinus torazame. NCBI lineage: Eukaryota > Metazoa > Chordata > Chondrichthyes > Carcharhiniformes > Scyliorhinidae > Scyliorhinus > Scyliorhinus torazame. Next base: position 78,717,210 of record NC_092709.1, on the reverse strand, counting down.
TGGTAGCAGAGCAAATGCAGTGACAGGAGCAATCTAATAAAAACGGTTAATGCGTTTTCACCAAGAAATGTTCTTATCTCTGAAAAGGCAGCTGCAACCAGTCTTCAAGCAAATAATTCCTCCTGCAAAACAACAGCCAGGCTTAACAGAACCTGGAACATTCGCACAGGGGAAATCAAACATGTTTTAAATGTGCTATTTTGGCGGTATATTTATCATATCTGACATATTTGGGGTTAGCCAATAAACAAATACACATACAACTTTGATTCACAGAAATCAGCAGTTCACCTTCAACTATTTATTTCTTAAACTCATACATGATCAACAGCGAGACTATGTAACCTCTAACTGCTTGCTTCTAACAGAACTTAACTCCAAACAATCTGGCTGATGTTGACAATTTCCAATGTTGCCCTAGGTGGACACAAAATAGTACTATTTTGACGACAAGCAGAAGCATTCTACCCAATGTTGTGGCCAATCCCTCAACAAATGCCGAAAAATAAACAGATAATCTGACCATTATCACGTTGCTGTTTGTGGGGTGTTGCTGTGCGCAAATTGGCTGCCAAGTTTCCTACATTGCAACAGTGACTGCACTTCAAAAAAATACTTTGTTGGCTGGAAAGCTCTTTGGGACGCCCTGAGGTCATAAACACTAATAAGGTTGTCTGTCAGTTGGCATGTATGTTGATTTATCTGTGGAGTTGGGTGAAGGTTTGCCAAATTTTTTTTATGGGTATGGACAGGGTTTTATTGGGATATCAGATGATCCATGAAAGGAGCAGCTGAGTGAGCAAAATAACTTATATCAGGGTTTCCCAAACCTTTTCAGCCATGGAACCCTTTTGACCTCCCAAGAGTACTGAAGGAACCACTGAGAAATATTCTTCTTGTGTTGAAGAGCTAGACCACACAAAAGAAATATTCTTTTTGCACAATAGGTATAAACATGCAAAAACCTAATTTATAGAAGTCTTTTCTATTTCATGTATGTACATGTTTACTCTCATTAAAATGTTCTCCCATTAAAAAATGAACTTAGGTCTTATCTTTTTGTCATTTTAATGGGAGGAGCATTGCTGCACCCTTGGTTCAAATGGGAAGGCTGTGATGGAATGTTGGATTCTCAAATCACACACACACTCACACACAACACACCCATTCATACACACACACACTCACACACAACACACCCAGTCATACACTCACACACACACACTCACTCACAACACACCCATTCATACACACACACACTCACACACAACACACCCAGTCATACACTCACACACACACACTCACTTACAACACACCCATTCATACACACACACACTCACATACAACACACCCAGTCATATGCACACACACACACACAACACACCCATTCATACACACACACACTCACACACAACACACCCAGTCATACACTCACACACACACACACACACAACACACCCATTCATACACACACACACTCACACACAACACACCCAGTCATACACTCACACACACTCACTCACAACACACCCATTCATACACACACTCACACACAACACACCCATTCATACACACACACACTCACAGACAACACACCCAGTCATACACACACACACACACTCTCTCTCACAACGCACCCATTCATACACACACACACTCACACGCGCACACACAACGCTTCCCCCTCTCACAGACCCCAGTCTCCCGCCTCTCACAGACCACAGGCTTCCCCCTCTCACAGACCCCACTCTCCCCCTCACAGACCCCACTCTCCCCCCTCACAGACCCCACGCTTCCCCCTCTCACAGACCCCAGCCTTCCCCCTCTCACAGACCCCACACTCCCCCCTCTCACAGACCCCACGCTTCCCCCTCTCACAGACCCCACTCTCCTCCTCACAGACCCCACGCTTCCTCTCTCACAGACCCCATGCTTCCCCCTCTCACAGACCACATGCTTCCCCCTCTCACAGACACCGCGCTTTCCCCTCTCACAGACCCCACTCTCCCCCTCACAGACCACACGCTACCCCCTCTCACAGATCCCGCGCTTCCCCTCTCACAGACTCCACGCTTCCCCCTCTCACAGACCCCACTCTTCCCCTCTCACAGACCCCACGCTTCCCCCTCACAGACCCCACGCTTCCCCCTCTCACAGACCACACGCTTCCCCCTCTCACAAACCCCGCGCTTTCCCCTCTCACAGACCCCACTCTCCCCCTCACAGACCCCACTCTCCCCCCTCACAGACCCCACGCTTCCCCCTCTCACAGACCCCACGCTTCCCCCTCTCACAGACCCCACGCTTTCCCCTCTCACAGACCCCACTCTCCACTACACAGACCCCACGCTTCCCCTCTCACAGACCCCACGCTTCACCTTCTCACAGACCACACGCTTCCCCCTCTCGAAGACCCCACGCTTCCCCCTCTCACAGACTCCGCGCTTCCCCCTCTCACAGACCCCACTCTCCCCCCCTCACAGACCCCACGCTTCCCCCTCTCACAGACCCCACGCTTCTCCCTCTCACAGACCCCAAGCTTCCCCCTCACAGATCCCATGCTTCCCCCTCTCACAGACCCCACACTCCCCCCTCACAGACCCCACACTCCCCCCCTCACAGACCCCACGCTTCCCCCTCTCGCAGACACACGCTTCCCCCTCTCACTGACCCCACGCTTCCCCCTCTCACAGACCCCACACTCCCCCCTATCGCAGGCCCCACTCTCTCCCTCTCGCAGACCCCGCTCTCTCCCCATCACAGACCACACGCATCCCCTTCTCACAGAACCCACACTCCCCCCTATCGCAGGCCCCACTCTCCTCCTCTCACAGACCCCGCGCATCCCCCTCTCACAGACCCCACGCTTCCCCCTCTCACAGACCCCGCGCTTTCCCCTCTCACAGACCCCACGCTTCTCCCTCTCACAGACTCCTCGCTTCCCTGTCTCACAGACCCCACGCTTCCCCCTCTCACAGACTCCACGCTTCCCTCTCTCACAGACCACACGCTTCCCCCTCTCACAGACCCCGCGCTTTTCCCTCTCACAGACCCCATTCTCCCCCTCACAGACCCCACGCTTCCCCCTCTCACAGACCCCGCGCTTCCCCCTCACAGACCCCACGCTTCCCCCTCTCACAGACCACACGCTTCCCCCTCTCACAGACCCCGCGCTTTCCCCTCTCACAAACCCCACTCTCCCCCTCACAGACCCCACTCTCCCCCCCTCACAGATCCCACTCTCCCCCCTCACAGACCCCACGCTTCCCCCTCTCACAGACCCCACGCTTTCCCCTCTCACAGACCCCACGCTTCCCCCTTTCACAGACCCCTCGCTTCCCCCTCTCACAGACCCCACTCTCCACCACACAGACCCCACGCTTCCCCTCTCACAGACCCCACGCTTCACCTTCTCACAGACCACACGCTTCCCCCTCTTGAAGACCCCACGCTTCCCCCTCTCACAGACTCCGCGCTTCCCCCTCTCACAGACCCCACTCTCCCCCCCTCACAGACCCCACGCTTCCCCCTCTCACAGACCCCACGCTTCTCCCTCTCACAGACCCCAAGCTTCCCCCTCACAGATCCCATGCTTCCCCCTCTCACAGACCCCACACTCCCCCCTCACAGACCCCACACTCCCCCCCTCACAGACCCCACGCTTCCCCCTCTCGCAGACACACGCTTCCCCCTCTCACTGACCCCACGCTTCCCCCTCTCACAGACCCCACACTCCCCCCTATCGCAGGACCCACTCTCTCCCTCTCGCAGACCCCGCTCTCTCCCCATCACAGACCACACGCATCCCCTTCTCACAGAACCCACACTCCCCCCTATCGCAGGCCCCACTCTCCTCCTCTCACAGACCCCGCGCATCCCCCTCTCACAGACCCCACGCTTCCCCCTCTCACAGACCCCGCGCTTTCCCCTCTCACAAACCCCACTCTCCCCCTCACAGACCCCACTCTCCCCCCCTCACAGATCCCACTCTCCCCCCCTCACAGACCCCACGCTTCCCCCTCTCACAGACCCCACGCTTTCCCCTCTCACAGACCCCACGCTTCCCCCTTTCACAGACCCCTCGCTTCCCCCTCTCACAGACCCCACTCTCCCCCCCTCACAGACCCCACGCTTCCCCCTCTCACAGACCCCACGCTTCTCCCTCTCACAGACCCCACGCTTCCCCCTCACAGACCCCACGCTTCCCCCTCTCACAAACCCCACACTCCCCCCTCTCACAGACCCCAGCCTTCCCCCTCTCACAGACCCCACACTCCCCCTCTCACAGACCCCGCGCTTTCCCCTCTCACAGACCCCACTCTCCCCCTCACAGACCCCACGCTTCCTCTCTCACAGACCCCACGCTTCCCCCTCTCACAGACCACATGCTTCCCCGTCTCACAGACCCCAGCCTTCCCGCTCTCACAGACCCCACACTCCCCCTCTCACAGACACCGCGCTTTCCCCTCTCACAGACCCCACTCTCCCCCTCACAGACCACACGCTTCCCCCTCTCACAGGTCCCGCGCTTCCCCTCTCACAGACCCCACGCTTCCCCCTCTCACAGACCCCACGCTTCCCCTCTCACAGACCCCACGCTTCCCTCTCTCACAGACCCCACGCTTCCCCCTCTCACAGACCCTATGCTTCCCCATCTCACAGACACACGCTTCCCCTCTCACAGACCCCACGCTTTCCCCAGTCACAGACCCCACACTCCCCCTCACAGACCCCACGCTTCCCCCTCTCACAGACCCCGCGCTTTCCCCTCTCACAGACCCCACTCTCCCCCTCACAGACCCCACGCTTCCCCCTCTCACAGACGCCACGCTTCCCCTCTCACAGACCCTGCGCTTCCCCCTCACAGACCACACGCTTCCCCTCTCACAGACCACACGCTTCCCCCACTCACAGATCCCGCGCTTTCCCCTCTCACAGACCCTGAGCTTTCCCCTCTCACAGACCACACGCTTCCCCCTCTCACAGACCCCACTCTCCACCTCACAGACCCCACGCTTCCCCTCTCACAGACCACACGCTTCCCCTTCTCACAGACCACACGCTTCCCCCTCTCACAGAACCCACGCTTCCCCCTCTCACAGACCCCGTGCTTCCCCCTCTCACAGACCCCACTCTCCCCCTCACAGACCCCACGCTTCCCCCTCTCACAGACCCCACGCTTTCCCCTCTCACAGACCCCACTCTCCACCTCACAGACCCCACTCTCCCCCTCACAGACCCCACGCTTCCCCTCTCACAGACCCCACGCTTCCCCCTCTCACAGACCCCACGCTTCCCCCTCTCACAGACCCCGCGCTTCCCCCTCACAGACCCCACGCTTCCCCCTCTCACAGACCACACGCTTCCCCCTCTCACAGACCCCGCGCTTTCCCCTCTCACAAACCCCACTCTCCCCTCACAGACCCCACTCTCCCCCCTCACAGATCCCACTCTCCCCCCTCACAGACCCCACGCTTCCCCCTCTCACAGACCCCACGCTTTCCCCTCTCACAGACCCCACGCTTCCCCCTTTCACAGACCCCTCGCTTCCCCCTCTCACAGACCCCACTCTCCACCACACAGACCCCACGCTTCCCCTCTCACAGACCCCACGCTTCACCTTCTCACAGACCACACGCTTCCCCCTCTTGAAGACCCCACGCTTCCCCCTCTCACAGACTCCGCGCTTCCCCCTCTCACAGACCCCACTCTCCCCCCCTCACAGACCCCACGCTTCCCCCTCTCACAGACCCCACGCTTCTCCCTCTCACAGACCCCAAGCTTCCCCCTCACAGATCCCATGCTTCCCCCTCTCACAGACCCCACACTCCCCCCTCACAGACCCCACACTCCCCCCCTCACAGACCCCACGCTTCCCCCTCTCGCAGACACACGCTTCCCCCTCTCACTGACCCCACGCTTCCCCCTCTCACAGACCCCACACTCCCCCCTATCGCAGGACCCACTCTCTCCCTCTCGCAGACCCCGCTCTCTCCCCATCACAGACCACACGCATCCCCTTCTCACAGAACCCACACTCCCCCCTATCGCAGGCCCCACTCTCCTCCTCTCACAGACCCCGCGCATCCCCCTCTCACAGACCCCACGCTTCCCCCTCTCACAGACCCCGCGCTTTCCCCTCTCACAAACCCCACTCTCCCCCTCACAGACCCCACTCTCCCCCCCTCACAGATCCCACTCTCCCCCCCTCACAGACCCCACGCTTCCCCCTCTCACAGACCCCACGCTTTCCCCTCTCACAGACCCCACGCTTCCCCCTTTCACAGACCCCTCGCTTCCCCCTCTCACAGACCCCACTCTCCCCCCCTCACAGACCCCACGCTTCCCCCTCTCACAGACCCCACGCTTCTCCCTCTCACAGACCCCACGCTTCCCCCTCACAGACCCCACGCTTCCCCCTCTCACAAACCCCACACTCCCCCCTCTCACAGACCCCAGCCTTCCCCCTCTCACAGACCCCACACTCCCCCTCTCACAGACCCCGCGCTTTCCCCTCTCACAGACCCCACTCTCCCCCTCACAGACCCCACGCTTCCTCTCTCACAGACCCCACGCTTCCCCCTCTCACAGACCACATGCTTCCCCGTCTCACAGACCCCAGCCTTCCCGCTCTCACAGACCCCACACTCCCCCTCTCACAGACACCGCGCTTTCCCCTCTCACAGACCCCACTCTCCCCCTCACAGACCACACGCTTCCCCCTCTCACAGGTCCCGCGCTTCCCCTCTCACAGACCCCACGCTTCCCCCTCTCACAGACCCCACGCTTCCCCTCTCACAGACCCCACGCTTCCCTCTCTCACAGACCCCACGCTTCCCCCTCTCACAGACCCTATGCTTCCCCATCTCACAGACACACGCTTCCCCTCTCACAGACCCCACGCTTTCCCCAGTCACAGACCCCACACTCCCCCTCACAGACCCCACGCTTCCCCCTCTCACAGACCCCGCGCTTTCCCCTCTCACAGACCCCACTCTCCCCCTCACAGACCCCACGCTTCCCCCTCTCACAGACGCCACGCTTCCCCTCTCACAGACCCTGCGCTTCCCCCTCACAGACCACACGCTTCCCCCTCTCACAGACCACACGCTTCCCCCACTCACAGATCCCGCGCTTTCCCCTCTCACAGACCCTGAGCTTTCCCCTCTCACAGACCACACGCTTCCCCCTCTCACAGACCCCACTCTCCACCTCACAGACCCCACGCTTCCCCTCTCACAGACCACACGCTTCCCCTTCTCACAGACCACACGCTTCCCCCTCTCACAGAACCCACGCTTCCCCCTCTCACAGACCCCGTGCTTCCCCCTCTCACAGACCCCACTCTCCCCCTCACAGACCCCACGCTTCCCCCTCTCACAGACCCCACGCTTTCCCCTCTCACAGACCCCACTCTCCACCTCACAGACCCCACTCTCCCCCTCACAGACCCCACGCGTCCCCTCTCACAGACCCCACGCTTCCCCCTCTCACAGACCCCATGCTTCCCCCTCTCACAGACCCCGCGCTTTCCCCTCGCACAGACCCCACTCTCCCCCTCACAGACCCCACGCTTCCCCTCTCACAGACCCCACGCTTCCCCTCTCACAGACCCCACGCTTCCCCCTCTCACAGACCCCACGCTTCCCCTCTCACAGACCCCACGCTTCCCCTCTCACAGACCCCACGCTTCCCCTCTCACAGACCCCACGCTTCCCCTCTCACAGACCCCACGCTTCCCCCTCTCACAGACCCCACGCTTCTCCCTCTCACAGACTCCACGCTTCCCCCTCACAGACCCCATGCTTCCCCCTCTCACAGACCCACGCTTCCCCCTCTCACAGACCCCACGCTTCCCCCTCTCACAGACCCCACACTCCCCCCTATCGCAGGCCCCACTCTCTCCCTCTCGCAGACCCCGCTCTCTCCCCATCACAGACCCCACGCTTCCCCTTCTCACAAACGCCACACTCCCCCCTATCGCAGGCCCCACTCTCTCCCTCTCACAGACCCCGTGCTTCCCCCTCACAGACCCCACGCTTCCCCCTCTCACAGATCCCATGCTTCCCCCTCTCACAGACCCCACGCTTCCCCCTCTCACAGACCCCACGCTTCCCCCTCTCACAGACCCCACGCTTCCCCCTCTCACAGACCCCACACTCCCCCCTATCGCAGGCCACACTCTTTCCCTCTCGCAGACCCCGCTCTCTCCCCATCACAGACCCCACGCTTCCCTTTCTCACAAACCCCACACTCCCCCCTATCGCAGGCCCCACTCTCTCCCTCTCACAGACCCCGTGCTTCCCCCTCACAGACCACATGCTTCCCCCTCTCACGGACCCCACGCTTCCCCCTCTCACAGACACAACGCTTCCCCCTCTCACAGACCCCACGCTTCCCCCTCTCACAGATCCCGCGCTTCCCCTCTCACAGACCCCACGCTTCCCCCTCTCACTGACCCCACGCTTCCCCTCTCACAGACCCCACGCTTCCCTCTCTCACAGACCCCACGCTTCCCCCTCTCACAGACCCCACGCTTCCCCCTCTCACAGACCACACGCTTCCCCCTCTCACAGACCCCGCGCTTTCCCCTCTCACAGACCCCACTCTCCCCCTCACAGACCTCACGCTTCCACTCTCACAGACCCCACGCTTCCCCTTCTCACAGACCCACGCTTCCCCCTCTCACATACCCGACGCTTCCCCTTCTCACAGACCACACACTTCCCCCGCTCACAGACCCCACGCTTCCCCCTCTCACAGATCCTGCGCTTCCCCCTCTCACAGACCCCACTCTCCCCCCCTCACAGACCCCACGCTTCCCCCTCTCACAGGCCCCACGTTTCTGCCTCTCACAGACCCCACGCTTCCCCCTCACAGACACCACGCTTCCCCCTCTCACAGACCCCACACTCCCCCCCTCACAGACCCCACGCTTCCCCTCTCACAGACCCCACACTTCCCCCTCTCACAGACCCCATGCTTCCCCCTCTCACAGATCCCGCGCTTCCCCCTCTCACAGACCCCACACTCCCCCTCTCACAGACCCCGCGCTTTCCTCTCTCACAGACCCCACTCCCCCACTCTCCCCCTCACAGACCCCACGCTTCCTCTCTCACAGACCCCACGCTTCCCCCTCTCACAGACCACATGCTTCCCCCTCTCACAGACCCCAGCCTTCCCGCTCTCACAGACCCCACACTCCCCCTCTCACAGACACCGCGCTTTCCCCTCTCACAGACCCCACTCTCCCCCTCACAGACCACACGCTTCCCCCTCTCACAGGTCCCGCGCTTCCCCTCTCACAGACCCCACGCTTCCCCCTCTCACAGACCCCACGCTTCCCCTCTCACAGACCCCACGCTTCCCTCTCTCACAGACCCCACGCTTCCCCCTCTCACAGACCCTATGCTTCCCCATCTCACAGACACACGCTTCCCCTCTCACAGACCCCACGCTTTCCCCAGTCACAGACCCCACACTCCCCCTCACAGACCCCACGCTTCCCCCTCTCACAGACCCCGCGCTTTCCCCTCTCACAGACCCCACTCTCCCCCTCACAGACCCCACGCTTCCCCCTCTCACAGACCCCACGCTTCCCCTCTCACAGACCCTGCGCTTCCCCCTCACAGACCACACGCTTCCCCCTCTCACAGACCACACGCTTCCCCCACTCACAGATCCCGCGCTTTCCCCTCTCACAGACCCTGAGCTTTCCCCTCTCACAGACCACACGCTTCCCCCTCTCACAGACCCCACTCTCCACCTCACAGACCCCACGCTTCCCCTCTCACAGACCACACGCTTCCCCTTCTCACAGACCACACGCTTCCTCCTCTCACAGAACCCACGCTTCCCCCTCTCACAGACCCCGTGCTTCCCCCTCTCACAGACCCCACTCTCCCCCTCACAGACCCCACGCTTCCCCCTCTCACAGACCCCACGCTTTCCCCTCTCACAGACCCCACTCTCCCCCTCACAGACCCCACGCTTCCCCCTCTCACAGACCCCACGCTTTCCCCTCTCACAGACCCCACTCTCCACCTCACAGACCCCACTCTCCCCCTCACAGACCCCACGCTTCCCCTCTCACAGACCCCACGCTTCCCCCTCTCACAGACCCCATGCTTCCCCCTCTCACAGACCCCGCGCTTTCCCCTCTCACAGACCCCACTCTCCCCCTCACAGACCCCACGCTTCCCCTCTCACAGACCCCACGCTTCCCCTCTCACAGACCCCACGCTTCCCCCTCTCACAGACCCCACGCTTCCCCTCTCACAGACCCCACGCTTCCCCTCTCACAGACCCCACGCTTCCCCTCTCACAGACCCCACGCTTCCCCTCTCACAGACCCCACGCTTCCCCCTCTCACAGACCCCACGCTTCTCCCTCTCACAGACTCCACGCTTCCCCCTCACAGACCCCATGCTTCCCCCTCTCACAGACCCACGCTTCCCCCTCTCACAGACCCCACGCTTCCCCCTCTCACAGACCCCACACTCCCCCCTATCGCAGGCCCCACTCTCTCCCTCTCGCAGACCCCGCTCTCTCCCCATCACAGACCCCACGCTTCCCCTTCTCACAAACGCCACACTCCCCCCTATCGCAGGCCCCACTCTCTCCCTCTCACAGACCCCGTGCTTCCCCCTCACAGACCCCACGCTTCCCCCTCTCACAGATCCCATGCTTCCCCCTCTCACAGACCCCACGCTTCCCCCTCTCACAGACCCCACGCTTCCCCCTCTCACAGACCCCACGCTTCCCCCTCTCACAGATCCCGCGCTTCCCCTCTCACAGACCCCACGCTTCCCCCTCTCACAGACCCCACGCTTCCCCTCTCACAGACCCCACGCTTCCCTCTCTCACAGACCCCACGCTTCCCCCTCTCACAGACCACACCCTTCCCCCTCTCACAGACCCCATGCTTCCCCCTCTCACAGACCCCGCGCTTTCCCCTCTCACAGACCCCACTCTCCCCCTCACAGGCCACACGCTTCCCCCTCTCACAGATCCCGCGCTTCCCCTCTCACAGACCCCACGCTTCCCCCTCTCACAGACCCCACGCTTCCCCTCTCACAGACCCCACTCTCCCCCTCACAGACCCCACGCTTCCCCTTCTCACAGACCCCACACTCCCACCTATCGCAGGCCCCACTCTCTCCCTCTCGCAGACCCCGCTCTCTCCCCATCACAGACCCCACGCTTCCCCTTCTCACAAACCCCACACTCCCCCCTATCGCAGGCACCACTCTCTTCCTCTCACAGACCCCGTGCTTCCCCCTCACAGGCTCCACGCTTCCCCCTCTCACAGACCCCATGCTTCCCCCTCTCACAGACCCCACGCTTCCCACTCTCACAGACCCCACGCTTCCCCCTCTCACAGACCCCACGCTTCCCCCTCTCACAGACCCCACGCTTCCCCTCACAGACCCCACGCTTCCCCCTCTCACAGACCCCACACTCCCCCCTATCGCAGGCCCCACTCTTTCCCTCTCGCAGACCCCGCTCTCTCCCCATCACAGACCCCACGCTTCCCCTTCTCACAAACGCCACACTCCCCCCTATCGCAGGCCCCACTCTCTCCCTCTCACAGATCCAGCGCTTCCCCTCTCACAGACCCCACGCTTCCCCCTCTCACAGACACAACGCTTCCCCCTCTCACAGACCCCACGCTTCCCCCTCTCACAGATCCCGCGCTTCCCCTCTCACAGACCCCACGCTTCCCCCTCTCACAGACCCCACGCTTCCCCTCTCACAGACCCCACGCTTCCCTCTCTCACAGACCCCACGCTTCCCCCTCTCACAGACCCCACGCTTCCCCCTCTCACAGACCACACGCTTCCCCCTCTCACAGGCCCCGCGCTTTCCCCTCTCACAGACCCCACTCTCCCCCTCACAGACCCCACGCTTCCCCCTCTCACAGACCCCGCGCTTCCCCCTCACAGACCCCACGCTTCCCCCTGTCACAGACCACATGCTTCCCCCTCTCACAGACCCCACGCTTTCCCCTCTCACAGACCCCACTCTCCACCTCACAGACCTCACGCTTCCCATCTCACAGACCCCACGCTTCCCTTTCTCACAGACCCACGCTACCCCCTCTCACAGACCCCACGCTTCCCCTTCTCACAGACCACACGCTTCCCCCTCTCACAGACCCCACGCTTCCCTCGCTCACAGACCCCGCGCTTCCCCCTCTCACAGACCCCACTCTACCCACCTCACAGACCCCACGCTTCCCCCCTCACAGGCACCACGCTTCTCCCTCTCACAGACCCCACGCTTCCCCCTCACAGACCCCACGCTTCCCCCTCTCACAGACCCCACATTCCCCCCCTCACAGACCCCACGGTTCCCCCTCTCACAGACCCCACACTTCCCCCTCTCACAGACCCCATGCTTCCCCCTCTCACAGACCCCGCGCTTTCCCCTCACACAGACCCCACTCTCCCCCTCACAGGCCACACGCTTCCCCCTCTCACAGATCCCGCGCTTCCCTCTCACAAAACCCACGCTTCCCCCTCTCACAGACCCCAGGCTTCCCCTCTCACAGACCCCATGCTTCCCTCTCTCACAGACCCCACGCTTCCCCCTCTCACAGACCACACGCTTCCCCCTCTCACATACCCCGCGCTTTCCCCTCTCACAGACCCCACTCTCCCCCTCACAGACCCCACGCTTCCCCCTCTCACAGACCCCGCGCTTCCCCCTCACAGACCCCACGCTTCCCCCTCTCACAGACCCCGCGCTTTCCTCTCACAGACCCCACGCTTCCCCCTCTCACAGACCCCACACTTTTCCCTCTCACAGACCCCACTCTCCCCCCCTCACAGACCCCACGCTTCCCCCTCTCACAGACCCCACGCTTCCCCCTCTCACAGACCCCACGCTTTCCCCTCTCACAGACCCCACTCTCCCCCTCACAGGCCACACGCTTCCCCCTCTCACTGATCCCGCGCTTCCCCTCTCACAGACCCCACGCTTCCCCCCTCACAGACCCCGCGCTTTCCCCTCTCACAGACCCCACGCTTCCCCCTCTCACAGACCCCACGCTTTCCCCTCTCACAGACCCCACTCTCCCCCCCTCACAGACCCCACGCTTTCCCCTCTCACAGACCCCACTCTCCACCTCACAGACCCCACGCTTCCCCTCTCACAGACCCCACGCTTCCCCTTCTCACAGACCACACGCTTCCCCCTCTCACAGACCCCATGCTTCCCCCTCTCACAGACCCCGCGCTTCCCCCTCTCACAGACCCCACTCTCCCACCCTCACAGGCCCCACGCTTCCCCCTCTCACAGACCCCACGCTTCTCCCTCTCACAGACCCCACGCTTCCCCCTCACAGACCCCACGCTTCCCCCTCTCACAGACCCCACACTCCCCCCTCACAGACCCCACGCTTCCCCCTCTCACAGACCCCACGCTTCCCCCTCTCACAGACCCCACACTCCCCCCTTTCGCAGGCCCCACTCTCTCCCTCTCGCAGACCCCGCTCTCTCCCCATCACAGACCCCACGCTTCCCCTTCTCACAGACCCCACACTCCCCCCTATCGCAGGCCCCACTCTCTCCCTCTCGCAGACCCCACTCTCTCCCCCTCACAGGCCTCAATTTCCGCCCTCTTGCAGGCCTCACCCTCCCTCCTCTCGCAGGCCCCATTTTACCCCCTCTCACAGGCTCAGCACTCCCTCCTCTCACAGACATCGCTCTCCCTCCTCTTGCAGACTCTGCTCTCCCCTTTTGCAGACCTCTCTGCCCTTTTGATGGTCCCGCTCTCCCCCCCTCTCGGAGACCATGCTTTCCCTCCCTCTCCCATACTCAATTCTCCCCACCATGGCAGGCGCTGGACTCCCTCCTCTCACAGGTCAAGCTCTCTCCCTCTTGCAAAGGCCCGCTCTCACCCCCTTGAAGGCCCTGCTCTGACCCCTTCTCACAGACCCTGCTCTCCACCCCTCTGACAGACCCAATTCTTCATCCCTCTCGCAGGCCCCAATATCCCTCTTCTCGCAGGCTCCGCACTCATCATTACTCTACTTCCTGTGCTCATCCTGATCAACACAATTTGACTTCCGTGCTGTTTCTAGCTTGTTCAATCAAAAGCTGGATTCTGGAGGGGCCAGTCTCTGATTGGAAAAGCTGGAAACAGCACTAAACTCAAATTGCAATGATCAGCCTGGCCTGGTGCGGAGTCCTGGGTGGCTGGGTTCCCATGGAAGCCGGTTTGGGAATCCCTGACTTATCTTATTCATTGCTTCTTATTTTATTCTTGCTCAGATTGATTATGATTGTCAAGGGAGGAACAACTTTGACTCCTCTTCACTAAGTAGGAACTGTTTTATCACATGTTGCATTTCAAAATCAGCACTTCTTTAACTAACCATGGTTTTTATAACTGGTTTAGAAAACAATTTCAGTAGATGAAGAATTGATGCCTGAAATTCCAACAGACCCATTTTTCTGTCAAAATTGAGTTGAAACAGAACTTCCAGATTTTGGATCTGACCTGGTTAAGATTGTCTTTTGGAATGGTTAAAGGTGGACTGGGATGGATTGGGAGCAAGGGGGCAGTGGAGAGCAAAGGGTGGGAGGGAAGGGTTAAGGGGAAATTCAGAGCATAGAGTGTTGTTCAAAATATATTTGGAGAAGAGGCTGGAAGGAATAATCCTGAAAAGGAGGAAGCAGTCAATTGGGGCACCAAAGAGTGCAGCTAGCCAAAGAACTAAGCAGCAAACTTCAGGGACAAGACCTCAGATGTGAAACACAGAACAGCGTGAATGGTCTGTTTGGAGCCAAGGGCTAAAGCTTCATCAATTATGCAGTGTCTGCTTTGTGGATGGTATTTGCAGTGAGTGTCAATCCCTTGAATCTTTATCATCTTTATTGTCACAAGTAGGCTTACATTAACACTGAAATGAAGTTATTGTGAAAATCCCCGGGTCGACACATTCCGGCGCCTGTTTGGGTACACAGAGGGAGAATTCAGAAAGTCCAATTCGCCTAACAGCACATCTTTCGGGACTTATGGGAGGAAATGGGAGCACCCGGAGGAAACCCACGCAGACACAGGGAGAACGTGCAGACTCCACACAGACAGTGACCCAAGCCGGGAATCGAACCTGGGACCCTGGAGCTGTGAAGCAACAGTGCTACCCACTGTGCTACCGTGCTGCCCAGGATCTTTTCGCAGAGTGTGAAGAAGTTTAGCAACCTCACCAGATCAGTCAACAATCTTTCCTTGACTTTTGGTTTTAGTATCCTTCTATCTGTAGAGCTCAAACTATGATGAAGAATCCTGGGTTCCTTCGCCTGGTAACAGGATATGGATAGAGCAGGGACAGGAATGGTTGTTGCAGGTGCTGGGGTTTAGATATTTCAGTAAGCTCAGGGAAGGTGGAAAAGAGGGGGAAGGGTGACATTGTTAGTCAAGGACAGTATTACGGTGGCAGAAAGGACGTTTGATGAGGACTCGTCTACTGAGGTAGTATGGGCTGAGGTTAGAAACAGGAGAGGACAGGTCACCCTGTCAGGGGTTTTCTATAGGCCTCCAAAAAGTTCCAGAGATGTAGAGGAAAGGATTGCAAAGATGCTTCTGGATAGGAGCGAAAGCAACAGGGTAGTTGTTATGGGGGACTTTAACTTTCCAAATATTGACTGGAAACGCTATAGTTCGAGTACTTTAGATGGGTCCGTTTTTGTCCAATGTGTGCAGGAGGGTTTCCTGACACAGTATGTAGATAGGCCAACGAGAGGCAAGACCATTTTGAATTTGGTACTGGGTAATGAACCAGGACAGGTGTTAGATTTGGAGGTAGGTGAGCACTTTGGTGATCGTGACCACAATTCGATTACATTTACTTTAGTGATGGAAAGGGATAGGTATATACCCCAGGGCAAAAGTTATATCTGTGGGAAAGACAATTATGATGCGATGAGGCAAGACTTAGGATGCATCGGATGGAGAGGAAAACTGCAGGGGATGAGCACAATGGAAATGTGGAGCTTGTTCAAGGAACAGCTACTGCGTGTCCTTGACAAGTATGCACCTGTCAGGCAGGGAGGAAGTGGTCGAGCAAGGGAACCGTGGTTTACTAAAGCAGTCGAAACACTTGTCAAGAGGAAGAAGGAGGCTTATGTAAAGATGAGACATGAAAGTTCAGTTAGGGCGCTCGAGAGTTACAAGTTAGCTAGGAAGGACCTAAAGAGAGAGCTAAGAAGAGCCAGGAGGGGACTTGAGAAGTCTTTGGCAGGTAGGATCAAGGATAATCCTAAAGCTTTCTATAGATATGTCAGGAATAAAAGAATGACTAGGGTAAGAGTAGGGCCAGTCAAGGACAGTAGCGGGAAGTTGTGCGTGGAGTCCGAGGAGATAGGAGAGGTGCTAAGTGAATATTTTTCGTCAGATGGGATTTATCCTAGGATTCTCTGGGAAGCTAGGGAGGAGATTGCAGAGCCTTTGGCTTTGATCTTTAAGTCACCTTTGTCTACAGGAATAGTGCCAGAAGACTGGAGGATAGCAAATGTTGTCCCCTTGTTCAAGAAGGGAAGTAGAGACAACCCCGGTAACTATAGACCAGTGAGCCTTACTTCTGTTGAAGGCAAAATCTTGGAAAGGTTTATAAGAGATAGGATGTATAATCATCTGGAAAGGAATAATTTGATTAGAGATAGACAACACGGTTTTGTGAAGGGTAGGTCGTGCCTCACAAACCTTATTGAGTTCTTTGAGAAGGTGACCAAACAGGTGGATGAGGGTAAAGCAGTTGATGTGGTGTATATGGATTTCAGTAAAGCGTTTGATAAGGTTCCCCACGGTAGGCTACTGCAGAAAATACGGAGGCATGGAATTCAGGGTGATTTAGCAGTTTGGATCAGAAATTGGCTAGCTGGAAGAAGACAAAGGGTGGTGGTTGATGGGAAATGTTCAGCCTGAAGTCCAGTTACTAGTGGTGTACCACAAGGATCTGTTTTGGGGCCACTGCTGTTTGTCATTTTTATAAATGACCTGGAGGAGGGCGTAGGAGGATGGGTGAGTAAATTTGCAGATGACACTAAAGTCGGTGGAGTTGTGGACAGTGCGGAAGGATGTTACAAGTTACAGAGGGACATAGATAAGCTGCAGCACTGGGCTGAGAGGTGGCAAATGGAGTTTAATGCAGAAAAGTGTGAGGTGATTCATTTTGGAAGGCATAACAGGAAGACAGAGTACTGGGCTAATGGTAAGATTCTTGGCAGTGTGGATGAGCAGAGAGATCTCGGTGTCCATGTACATAGATCCCTGAAAGTTGCCACTCAGGTTGAGAGGGTTGCTAAGAAGGCGTACGGTGTGTTAGCTTTTATTGGCAGAGGGATTGAGTTTCGGAGCCATGAGGTCATGGTGCAGCTGTACAAAACTCTGGTGCAGCCGCATTTGGAGTATTGCGTGCAATTCTGATCGCTGCATTATAGGAAGGATGTGGAAGCATTGGAAAGGGTGCAGAGGAGATTTACCAGAATGTTGCCTGGTATGGAGGGAAGATCTTATGAGGAAAGGCTGAGTGACTTGAGGCTGTTTTCGTTAGAGAGAAGAAGGTTAAGAGGTGACTTAATTGAGGCATACAAGATGATCAGAGGATTGGATAGGGTGGACAGTGAGAGCCTTTTTCCTTGGATGGTGATGTCTGGCACGAGGGGAAATAGCTTTAAATTGAGGGGAGATAGATATAGGACAGAAGTCAGAGGTAGGTTCTTTACTCAGAGAGTAGTAAGGGCGTGGAACGTCCTGCCTGCAACAGTAGTGGACTCGCCAACACTAAGGGCATTCAAATGGTCATTGGATAGACATATGGATGATAAGGGAATAGTGTAGATGGGCTTTGGAGTGGTTTCACAGGTCGGCACAACATCGAGGGCTGAAGGGCCTGTACTGCGCTGTAATGTTCTATGTTCTATGTTCTATGGTAACAATGTTATGGAACCACTTCGAAAGGATTCATTTTCAATTAATTCCAGAGGTCCAAAGACATCCAATTAGTCCCCATTTCTATTGGCTGTCAGCAGGTCCCCTCTGAGAGCAGGGAAAAAGGAGCCTCCAGCATGAGGAGGTCCAGCCCTAGACTCTGCTTTGGTCACCAAAATTACAGCGGGAGGTTCCTGGAAAATGATTCTGGATTTACAGGGCTCCTGTTTCTATAATATGCTAAATTTCAATTCAAAATTCTGGCAACCGTCTGGTTGAAGTGTTGATATTTCCGCATCTTGTAATTAGTTCAAAAAGAAGAAAATATTTAGTCTAGATAATAATGCACTTAGGCACATGACAAAACTCTGCGAAAAAGAAAACATCAATACACGTGAAAGCATTAGGCTAAGCAAATTAATCCTTACTTTCCGACCTGGAGACTTTAATGTACATCAGTAGACTAACAGGAATAATAAATATGCCCATTTGACAAGGACAGGGGAGAGAGCGAGGTGCATGTAACAGACTGTATGGTAACATAATACTCTGCAAAGCTCTGGACTCTTTAAATGTCTGTAGAAAAATCACAGAAACTGTACCACTCTTGTTCACCATTTAAACTTCCTTTATTCTGAAAGGCAGGTTTGTGACATGAAGAAATGGTTGGTTTCTGCTGCTATGTTTCTGATTGGAAATTAAACAGAGACCACTTTAAAAAAAACAGAGAGGAGGCAGAAAATACTGTGCAGTATTTAATTGATCTTCAAGTAGACCAGAGGCAATAAACAGTTTCACTGTGTTGCTACAAAGACAATTATTGAGTTTGGTTGGCATTTCACATCATATTTGGACTTTAAAGAATAGCCATTTATGTGCACTTCCCCTTTTAAAATTGAATCCACACACTATTTTAAATATGGGATCCATAATGGATAATCGTGGAAAGAGTTAAGCAAACCTCTTGCTTTGGAAATAATGTTGGGAGTACTGGTCGTACAGTACACAGCCTTCCACTTCTGTATTTCAATCCAGGCTTTTGGAATTAAACTCTTGTCCCTTTGCTGGCTGTAAGGATGCTCTAAGTGATAAATTTGACTAATCTCAATCCCAGTTTTTAGTGACTGAGGTACATACAAACACACGAACAAGGAGCAGGAGTAGACCATTTAGCCCCTTGACCTTGCTCCACCACTTAAAGGCTGATCTGATAGTAACGTCAAATCTACATCCTGCTTACCCCCCCCCCCCCCCACAATAACCTTTCACCCCCTTGCTTAACAAGAATCAATCCACTTTGGCCTTAAAAATGCTCAAAATCTCTGCTCCCAAAGACTCACGATGCTCTGTGAGAAAAAATAATCACCTCATCTCTGTTTAAAATGGGTGACCCCATATTTTTAAACAGTGACCTCTCGTTCTAGATTCCCCCCACAAGATGAAACATCCTCTTCAAATCCACCCTGTCAAGATCCCTTCAGTACGTATCTGTCTTGAAATTGACACTCATTTCGTAATCTTTCATAGAAAGGCCAGAAGCAAATGGATTAGGAGCTGCAAATACATCTTACTGGGGCAATAGGACATACTCTTCTGGTAGTGAAATGTGTTGTATGGGCGGAGCAGATAGAGCTTGGTGTGGCATTTATAAATGTCTGTTGTGGGAGTGCTTGATAGTGGCATTGGGTGAAACACTGGAAGAATATTTCGGGACATGTATTCCATTTGTCATGGAAAGTTTCGATGTGCTGAATTTGACCCTGGATTTACATTTTAAATAGATTTAAGCAATAGTTAGGCAGAATAGAAGCAGCAGGTTTAATTTGGCAATTTGATGGTGTTGGAGTAGGGTAAACCTGAATTCTTGTTCTTTGTGAATTCCATGCAGTGATAGAATTACTGTAACGTGTGTAACAAGGCTTAGCATTTACAGCGAGAAACACAACTGCAGAACATTTGTTTCATTCTCCCACCCAATCCCAGGAGTAACACAAGGGGTAGTGAATGAGGTTTGAGACTCCATCAGTCGCTTGTTACATTTATCAACAGCGGACTGATGTGTAATATTAACCCTCAAAGTATCACTGCCCATTCAACATAAAACACGTGCAGCAAATAAACAGATGTCCTTTCCTATCGATTTCTATCTTGGATAAATAAAAATTGGAATTCTGGAAATGCGCATGACAACGAGAATTCCTTTCCTCTGTAACTCGGTTATAAATTATAATTAAATCACAATCTTGTATATTTATACTTGGCACATAATGCTGCTCTAGTCTGAGAACTGAAATAAGAGTTGGTTTCAGTTGCTTGCATTCTGACTTGTACACTTGTATTTATGTTTAATATATGTATATATATATCTTATTTTAATGTTATGTTTGGTTACTTTATTACATATATTTTAAATGTATATTTAAAATGATCGTTCAGCAAACAATTAATCTTGATTGTCACTGCTTGGCATTTTGTTCATAAAACAAAATTGAATGATTGCTTCCTTGATGCCAGTTTACTGCACTGAAATTATGGGCGGGATTCTCCCACCGCCCGGCGGGTCAGAGAATCGCAGGGGGGCGGCACAAATCCCACCCGGCCACCCCGCGACATACTCCGGCCCCCCCAAAATCTGGCCGTCGTGAATCGCGCCACGCGCCTCGGAGAGTGTCGAGGACCGGCGCGACGCAACGGGCCTCGGGGCCGCCCCAATTCTCCGGGCTGGATGGGCCGAAGTCCCGCCGACATGACCACGGGTCATGCCGGCGTAAATCAAACCACGTATTTAACGGCGTCAACCCAGTTCGTGGTGGGAGGGGCTGGGGGGAGGGAGGGGCTGGGGGGAAGGTGCTGGGGGGAGGGAGGGGGTAGGGGGAGTGGCTGGGGGGTAAGGAAGGGCTGGGGGGAGAGAGTGGCTGGGGAGAGGGAGGTACTGGGGGGAGGGAGGGTGTGGGGGGGGAGGGGCTGGGTGGAGGGAGGGGCTGGGGAAGGGGGTCTGGGGTGTTGGAGAGGGTGCGTGCCGGTGAGGAGAGCGGGGGGGGTGTGTGTGTGGGGGTGTGTGGGGAGGGTGCGTGCCGGTGAGGAGAGCGGGGGGTGAGGGGTGTGTGTGTGGGGAGGGTGCGTGCCGGGGAGGAGGGGGGGGGGGTGTGTGTGTGGGGGTGTGTGGGGAGGGTGCGTGCCGGTGAGGAGAGCGGGGGGTGAGGGGTGTGTGTGTGGGGAGGGTGCGTGCCGGGGAGGAGGGGGGGGGGGGAGGTTTGGGGAGGGTGCGTGCCGGGGAGGGGGGGTTGTCTGCCTGGCCATGTGCCAGCTGGCAACAGTCGCGACCATGCAGCCCATGGCACCTGGCTGTGGGGGAGGGGGGGAGATTTGGGCAATGTTGACGTGTCGTCTATCCCCCCCCACCCCCACCCCCTACCCACTGCAGGCCGTTATGTTTGGTCATCGCCCAACGATGTTGGCCGCCGTGGCGGGAGCCGCACTTCTACATGTTGCCCTGGGGAGCTGGAGCAGGAGCGTGCCAGGGAGGCGGCGGAGGCTGCCGAGGAGGAGCGTGCCGCAGGGAGGCAGGTGGCAGCCGCCCAGGCTGCAGGGCCGCCCGCACGGCAAGACGAGGAGGAGCAGGAGGTGGTGGTGGTGCCCCGGCGACGGAGACGCCCGATGAGGCCCCGTGTGTATCGGCCCCGCTCGTTGTACCAGGACCTCATGGTCGGGGCATGCAGGAGGAGATTCCGGATGAGCCAGGAAACCGTGGCATACATCTGCCACCTAATGGCATACCTGGCATCGCGTGGCACTGGTGGAGGACACCCTCTCCCCGTGGCCATCAAGGTTACAGTGACCCTGAACTTCTATGCCATGGGGTCATTCCAGGCGCCGAGTGGGGACCTGTCCGGCATCTCGCAGGAATCGGTGCACCGGTGCATCCGTGCAGTGACAGACACCCGAAATGCCATTGCGGACCGCTACATCCAGCCCCCTGTGCACCGGGGCAGCCAGGGTGTCCGGAGAGCAGGCTTTGCTGCGGCGGCCAGGATGCCCATGGTCCAGGGGGCGATCGATGGGATGCATGTCGCCGTGCGGCCACCTGCGGATAACAGGGCCGTGTTCACGAATAGGAAGAGGACCTATTCCATGAACATTCAGGTGGTCTGCGACCACCGCATGATGATCCTGTACGTCTGCGCCCGGTACCCGGGCAGTGCACATGACTCATTCGTATTGGTGCAATCTTCATCCCCACGACGTTCGAGGGACGCACCCCCCCCCCCCCCCCCCGGGCTGAGGGGCTGGTTGCTGGGCGACAGGGGTGACCCGTTGCGGTCGTGGCTGATGACGCCTATCCGGAGGCCACAGACTGACGCGGAGAACCGCCACAACGATGCCCATGCAGCGACCAGGGGTGTGATAACGAGGTGCTTTGGACTACTAAAGATGCACTTCAGGTGCCTGGACCGCTCTGGAGGAGCCCTCCAGTACCCGTCAGATAGGGTCGGCCACATCGTTGTGGCCTGCTACGTCCTGCAAAACATAGCCCAGCAGAGGGGCGATGTGCTGCAGGGAGAGGAGGGTGAAGGGGAGGAGCAACAAGATGAGGCGCAGACTTCCCCAGATGAGGAGGATGGGGGCAATGATCAGGACAGGCGGGCTGGACATGGATGGGAGGCTGCCCACCATTACCGGCTGGGCCAGCGGGCACGGGACAGGCTAATGGCCGCCCGGTTCATGGACTAGGGGGGCGTGGGAATCACAGAGTATGGGCACAGACTGCACACCATGGCACCAGCCTACCACCCTCACCCCACCCAACACAAACCAACATCACCCCCACCCACCCACCACCAACCACCCCTACCCCACCCGCATGCACACCACCCCTCCATTGCACATCCCCCTGCGGCACAACGGGCAAGGCTCACACGGTCGCCGGTGGAAGCATGTCTATTGCAGGCCATGGAGGATGATAACAACCCGCCCTGCGATGAGCTCTGGACGCTACATCGTTGGACAATGTCTGACCCTTGGCCACAGTACCACCCTCCACCCGGACCGTCCCTGCATGCGGCCGTGACACTGCAGTGCACGGTCCCATCGTCTGCCCGGGGGCATGGCGAGGGTGACTCGGGGGGAGGGTGGGGCACACTCACCTGAGGCCGATGTTCCATCACCCCTCACACACCCACTGGCGCTCACCTCACACCACATCCCCGCACGCATCAGACAGAGCACAAAGGCTGCTTCTGTCGGTGTGAAAGTGATTTTAATAACAAACAGTACATACACGTGCCCTAGACGCAGAACTAATCTGTGCCCTGCACCCATGCCAGCTTACTCAGTGTCTAATTTTTTGGCCTTAGGGGCCTATGACTACGTCTAGGTGGTTCCCCAGACAGTGCAGCAGAACTGGAGGTGGACTCCTGTGATTCCTGCCCTGTGACGAGGGACCCCTTTGGCGTCCGTTTCTGGGGTGGCCCGGCCTAGATGGGCCAGGCTGCGGCTCGGGCAACTGGTATGGCGAGTTGCCAGCCTGTCCTGCACGTTACCCACCAGATACACCTGGGACGGAAGGGGGGGGGGGGGGGGGGAGAGTCCGAGGTGTCGCGGTGTTCCGGGATCTCCCCTACAGGGGGACGCGGAACGGGTCCCAGCACCGTCTCCTCCCTCGGGGTGCCCGATGGCCCCCGGGCCTCTACATGGGTCGGGGATGCGAACGGACCGAGCACCCGACGTCCCCCGACACCTGGCGCTGCCAGCCCTGGAGGCCCGCCCTGGTATCAACAAGGGTCTGTAAGTTTGCAACCATGGAGTTCAGGGAGTTGGCCATCCCTGTCTGTGTCTGGGCGACGCCGGCCAGCACCTGGGCAATGGCGCCGGTGCCCTCAACGATGACCTGCAGAGACTGGGCCATTGCCTGCTGAGACTGGGCTATGGCATTGAGAGCCTCTTCGATCTGCTGCTGGCGCTGGCTCATGGCTGCCTGTTAGAGGGCAGCCAGGTCCTGGGCCACGGACGCCGCCTGCATGGAAAGCCCCACACCTTGCATACTGCGACCCATGTCTGACACCGTCTCACCCAGTGCCTCCACTGCGGATGCCACCCATGCAGTGTCAGCCTGGGTGGCATGCATGACCGGCACCACTACCTGCTCCTGCACCTTGGTCTGCAGCTGCCGCAAGCCGGCCGTCACCCGCTTCGGTCGTCCCTTGGCCCATGACTGCATCGAGTCTATGGGTGGGTGTGGTAACTCCAGGAACCCGGGCCCCGTCTGGATGGCAGATGGTTGCCTGAGCCGGACTACCCTCCGACCGCCCGGCCCCTCGGATGCTCCTGCCTCCACCTGCTGTACCGGGACGGCTGTGTGGTGCGCACCAGTTAGTGTCCCAGATGACTCATCGCTAAAGTGCCCAACCGAGGTGAGTGTCTCTGCGATGGTGGATGGTGTAGGAGATGGCAGTGGCATAATGGCATGCTCCTCATCCGACCCAAAGTCCGGGGTCCCCTGGAGTGGTGATTCCTGTCCACCCGTCCCCTGTGTGTGGGTGTCGTGTGCGTCAGTGTCCTGGGCGTCGGTGTCCCGGTGTGTTAGGGTCCTGTGTGTTAGAGTCCTGTGTGTTAGAGTCCTGTGTGTTAGGGTCCTGTGTGTTAGAGTCCTGTGTGTTAGGGTCCTGTGTGTTAGGTTCCTGTGTGTTAGGGTCCTGTGTGTTAGAGTCCTGTGTGTTAGGGTCCTGTGTGTTAGAGTCCTGTGTGTCGGTGTCCTGTGTGTCAGTGTCCTGTGCGTCAGTGTCCTGGGCGTCGATGTCCTGTGTGTTAGTGTCCTGTGTGTTAGGGTCCTGTGTGTTAGGATCCTGTGTGTTAGGATCCTGTGTGTCGGTGTCCTGTGTGTCGGTGTCCTGTGCGTCAGTGTCCTGGGCATCTGTGTCCTGTGTGTTAGGGTCCTGTGTGTTAGAGTCCTGTGTGTTAGGATCCTGTGTGTCGGTGTCCTGTGTGTCGGTGTCCTGTGCGTCAGTGTCCTGGGCATCTGTGTCCTGTGTGTTAGGGTCCTGTGTGTTAGGGTCCTGTGTGTCGGTGTCCGATGTGTCGGTGTCCTATGTGTCAGTTTCCTGTGCGTCAGTGTCCTGGGTCGGCTGCGACAGGGGCCTGTTGCTGTGGCTGCCCTCCCCGTCGCTGGGTGTGACCCGTCGGCGTCGCCGCACTCGCACGAGATATGGGCAGCGTCCGCCTGGTGCTCCGGGTCTGTCCCTGGCTCGTGGCAACCCTGGAAAGTCCTGGGGGCATTATATGCCTGATGGGCTTGATCTGTCCCCCTTCCCCCATATCCCCCCTCGCCAAATTCCCCCCCTCCCCATATGCCCCTTCCCACATATGCCCCTTCCCCATATCCCCCAATACCCCCATCCCCATAAACCCCTCCCCCATATCCCCCTTCCCCATTATCCCCCCTTCCCCATATCCCACTTCCCTCATGTCCCCTTCCCCTTCGCCATATGCCCGCTTACCCCATATCCCCCTTCCCCCATACCCCCCTTCACCATACCCCCTTCCCCATATGCCCACTTCCCCATATCCCCCTTTCCCCATATCCCCCCTTCACCAGACCCCCCTCCCCATATCCCTCTCCCCCCATATCCTCCCATCCACCATATCCTCCCTTCCGTCATATCCACCCTTACCCCCTTCCCTCATATCCCCCTCCCCATATACCCCCTTCCCCATATCCCCGATAACACTCCTCCTCCATATCCCCTTCCCCATATCTCCTCTTCCCCCATATCCCACCTTCCCCATATCCCCCTTCCCCCACATCCCCATCCCCATCTCCCCTTCCCCCATAACCCCCCATATCCACCCATTCCACTTTCCCCCACATCCCCCTTCGCCATATCCCCCTCCCATATCCCCCATATCCCCCTTCCCCTATAACCCCCTCCCCATCTCTGCCCTCCCCATACCCCCCTTCCCCCATATCCCCCTTCCCCCATATCTCCCCTTCCCCCATATCGCTCCTTCCCCCATATCCCCCCTTCGCCCACATCTCCCTTCCCCCATATCCCCTTCCCCATATCCCCCATGTCCCCACCTTCCCCCATATCACCCTTCCCCCATATCCCCCTCCCATATGCCCCTTCTCCATATCCCCTTCCCACATATCCCCCATACTACCTTCACCCATATCCCCCTTCTCCCATATCCCCTTTCCCCATTATCCCCCTTACCCAATATCCCACTTCCCCCATATCCCCCCTTCCGCCATATCCACCCATGCCCCCTTCCCCCATATCCCCTTCCCCATATACCCCTCCCCATATCACCGTTTCCCCATATCCCCTTCCCCTATAAACCCCCTCCTCCATATCCCCTTCCCCCATATCCCCCATACCACATTCACCCATATCCCCCTCCCCATATCCCCTTTCCCCATTATGCCCCTTACCCAATATCCCCCTTCCCCCATATCCCCCCATCCCCATACCCCCCCTTCCGCCATATCCACCCATACCACTTTCCCCCATATCCCCCTTTCCCCATATCCCCTTCCCCTATAACCCCCCTCCTCCATATCCCAGTCCCCATATCCCCTTCCCACATATCCCCTTCCCCCATATCCCCCTTCCCCCATATCTCTCCTACCCCATTTCCCCCTTCCCCCATAGTCCCCTTCCCCCATAACTCCTCAAATCCACCCATACCCTTTTCCCCCACATCCCCCTTCCCCCACATCCCCCTCCCCATATCCCCCTTCCCCCATATCCATCTTCCCCTATAACACCCTCCCCATATCCCCCTTCCCCACATCCCCCTTCCCCCATTGCCACTTCCCCATATCCTCCCTTCCCCCATATCACCCCTTCCCCCAAATCCCACTTCCCCATATTCCCCTTCCCCATATCCCCATGTCCCCCCTTCCCCCATATCGCCCATCCTCCATTTCCCCCCATTTCCCCCCATATCCACCCTCCCCCAAATTCCACCTTCCCCCCATATGCCCCTTCCCCCATATCACACTTCCCTATATCCCCCCATCCCCATCATCCACCCTTCCCCATATTCCACTTCCCCATATCCCCCTTCCACCATATCCCCCCTTCCCCCATATGCCCCCTTCCCCCATATCCCCTTTCCCCATATCCCCCGTCCCCATACTCCCTCCCCCATATCCCTCTTCCCGAACATCCCCCTTGCCCCATACTCCCACTTCCCCATATCCTCCCATCACCCATCTCCTCCCTTCCGCCATATCCACCAATACCCCTTTCCCCATATCCCCTTCCCCCAAATCCCCCTCCCCATATTCCCCTTCTCCATATCTCCCTTGCCCTCTAACACCCCTACTCCATATCACCCTTCCCCATATCACCCCTTCCCCCATATCTCCCCTTCCACATATTCCCCTTCCCCCATATCCTCCTTCCCCCATACCACCCATATCCCCCTTCCCCATATCCCCCTTCCTCCATATCCCCCCTTACCCCATATTCCCCTTCCCTCATGTCCCCCCTCCTCCATATCCCCTGACCCAATATCCCCTTTCCCCATATCCCCTTCCCCCATATCCGCCTTCCCCCATATCTGCCTTCCCCCATATCCCCCTTACTCCATAGCCCCCTTCCCCCATATCCCCCATATCCCCCTTTCCCCATATCTTCCCTTCCCCATAATCCCCTTCCCCATATCCCCCCTTTCCCCATATCCCCCTTCCCCCATATCCGCCTCCCCATATCCGCCTTCCACCATATCCCCCTTACTCCAAATCCCCCCTTCCTGGGTGGCACGCATGACCGGCACCACTACCTGCTCCTGCACCTTGGTCTGCAGCTGCCGCAAGCCGGCCGTCACCCCCTTCGGTCGTCCCTTGGTCCATGCCTGCATCGAGTCTATGGGTGGGTGGGGTAACTCCAGGAACCCGGGCCCCGTCTGGATGGCAGATGGTTGCCTGCGCCGGGCTACCCTTCGACCGCCCGGCCCCTCGGATGCTCCTGCCTCCACCTGCTGTACCGGGACGGCTGTGTTGTGCACACCAGTTAGTGTCCCAGATGCCTCATCGCTAAAGTGCCCAACCGAGGTGAGTGTCTCTGCGATGGTGGAGGGTGTAGGAGATGGCAGTGGCATAATGGCATGCTCCTCATCTGACCCAAAGTCCGGGGTCCCCTGGAGTGGTAATTCCTGTCCACCCGTCCCCTGTGTGTGGGTGTCGTGTGCGTCAGTGTCCTGGGCGTCGGTGTCCCGGTGTGTTAGGGTCCTGTGTGTTAGAGTCCTGTGTGTTAGAGTCCTGTGTGTCGGTGTCCTGTGTGTCGGTGTCCTGTGCGTCAGTGTCCTGGGCATCTGTGTCCTGTGTGTTAGGGTCCTGTGTGTTAGAGTCCTGTGTGTTAGGATCCTGTGTGTCGGTGTCCTGTGTGTCGGTGTCCTGTGCGTCAGTGTCCTGGGCATCTGTGTCCTGTGTGTTAGGGTCCTGTGTGTTAGGGTCCTGTGTGTCGGTGTCCGATGTGTCGGTGTCCTATGTGTCAGTTTCCTGTGCGTCAGTGTCCTGGGTCGGCTGCGACAGGGGCCTGTTTCTGTGGCTGCCCTCCTCATCGCTGGGTGTGACCCATCGGCGTCGCCGCACTCGCACAAGATGTGGGCAGCGTCCGCCTGGTGCTCCGGGTCTGTCCCTGGCTCGTGGCAACCCTGGAAAGTCCTGGGGGCGTTGTATGCCTGATGGGCTTGATCTGTCCCCCCTTCCCCCATATCCCCCCTCGCCAAATTCCCCCCTTCCCCCATATGCCCCTACCCCCATATGCCCCTTCCCCCATATCCACCCATACCCCCTTCCCTCATATCCCCCTCCCCATATACCCCCTTCCCCATATCCCCGATAACACTCCTCCTCCATATCCCCTTCCCCATATACCCCTTCCCACATATCCCCCTTCCCCCATATCTCCCCTTCCCACATATCCCACCTTCCCCATATCCCCCTTCCCCCACATCCCCCATCCCCCCTTCCCCATAACCCCCCCATATCCACCCATACCACTTTCCCCCACATCCCCTTCGCCATATCCCACTCCCCATATCCCCCATTACCCCATATCCCCCTTCCCCTATAACCCCCTCCCCATCTCTGCCCTCCCCATACCCCCCTTCCCCCATATCCCCCTTCCCCCATATCGCTCCTTCCCCCATATCCCCCCTTCGCCCACATCCCCCTTCCCCCATATCCCCTTCCCCATATCCCTCATGTCCCCCACTTCCCCCATATCACCCTTCCCCAATATCCCCCTCCCCATATGCCCCTTCTCCATATCCCCTTCCCACATATCCCCCATACCACCTTCACCCATATCCCCCTTCTCCCATATCCCCTTTCCCCATTATCCCCCTTACCCAAAATCCCACTTCCCCCATATCCCCCCTTCCGCCATATCCACCCATGCCCCCTGCCCCCATATCCCCTTCCCATATACCCCTTCCCATATCACCCTTTCCCCAAATCCCCCTTCCCCTATAAACCCCCTCCTCCATATCCCCTTCCCCCATATCCCCCATACCACATTCACCCATATCCCCCTCCCACAGATCCCCTTTCCCCATTATACCCCTTACCCAATATCCCTCTTCCCCCATATCCCCCCATCCCCATATCCCCCTTCCGCCATATCCACCCATACCACTTTCCCCCATATCCCCCTTTCCCCATATCCCGTTCCACTATAACCCCCCTCCTCCATATCCCAGTCCCCATATCCCCCTTCCCACATATCCCCTTCCCCCATATTCCCCTTCCCCCATATCTCTCCTACCCCATTTCCCCTTCCCCCATATTCCCCTTCCCCCATATCCCCCAAATCCACCCATACCATTTTCCCCCACATCCCCCTTCCTCCCCATCCCCATCCCCATATCCCCCTTCCCCCATATCCACCTTCCCCTATAACCTCCCTCCCCATACCCCCCTTCCCCACATCCCCCCTTCCCCCATTGCCACTTCCCCCATATCCTCCCTTCCCCCATATCACCCCTTCCCCCAAATCCCACTTCCCCATAGTCCCCTTCCCCCATATACCCATGTCCCCCCTTCCCCATATCGCCCTTCCTCCATTTCCCCCCAATTCCCCCCATATCCACCCTCCCCCAAATTCCACCTTCCCCCATATGCCCCTTCCCCCATATCACACTTCCCTATATCCCCCCTTCCCCATCATCCACCCTTCCCCATATTCAACTTCCCCATATCCCCTATCCACCATATCCCCCCTTCCCCCATATGCCCCCTTCCCCCATATCCCCTTTCCCCATATCCCCCTTCCCCATACTCCCTCCCCCATATCCCTCTTCCCGAACATCCCCCTTGCCCCATACTCCCACTTCCCCATATCCTCCCATCACCCATCTCCCCCCTTCCGCCTTATCCACCAATATCCCTTTCCCCATATCCCCTTCCCCCATATCCCCCTCCCCATATTCCCCTTCCCCATATCCCCCTTTCCCCATACCACCCATATCCCCCTTCCCCATATCCCCCTTCCTCCATATCCCCCCTTACCCCATATTCCCCTTCCCTCATGACCCCCCTCCTCCATATCCCCCTTTCCCCATATCCCCCTTACTCCATTGCCCCCTTCCCCCATATCCCCCTTTCCCCATATCTTCCCTTCCCCATAATCCCCCTCCTCCATATCCCCCTTCCCCATATCCCCCCTTCCCCATATCCACCCTTCCCCATATCCCCTTCCTCCATATCCCCCTTACCCCATATTCCCCTTCCCTCATGTCCCCCCTCCTCCATATCCCCCTGACCCAATATCCCCCTTTCCCCATATCCCCCTTCCCCCATATCCGCCTCCCATATCCGCCTTCCACCATATCCCCCTTACTCCAAATCCCCCTTCCCCCATATCCCCTTCCCCATATCCCCCTTACTCCATATCCCCCTTCCCCCATATTCCCCTTCCCCCATATCCCCCCTTCCCCCATATCCGCCTTGCCCCATATCCCCCTTACTCCATATCCCCCTTCCCCCATATCCCCCTTACTCCATATCCCCTTCCCCCATATCCCCCTTCCCCTATATCCCCCTTACCCCATATCCCCCCTTCCCCCATGTCCCCCCTTCTCCATATTTCCCTTCCCCATATCCCCCTTTCCCCATATCCCCCTTCACCCATATCCCCATTCCCCTATATCCCCCTTACTCCATATTCCCCTTCCCCCATATCCCCCATATCCCCCGTCCCATATCTCCCCTTCCCCCAGAGCCCCCTTCCCCCATATCCTCCTTCCCCATCCCCCATACCCCCTTCCCCATAACCCCCCCATATCCACCCATACCCCTTTCCCCCACATCACCCTTCCCCATATCCCCCTCCCCATATTCCCCTTACTCAATATCCCCTTACCCCATATACCCCCTTCCCCCATGTCCCCCTCCTCCACATCCCCCTTCCCCATATCCCCCCTTCCCCCATATCCCCCCTTCCCCCTGTCCCCCCTCCTCCATATCCCCCTTCCCCATATCCCCCCCTTCCCTTTATCCCCCTTCCCCCATATCCACCTCCCGCCATAGCCGCCTTCCCCCATATCCTCCTTAATCCATATCCCACCTTCCCCCATATCCCCCTTCCCCCACACCCCACATCCCCCATACCCCCTTGCCCCATAACCCCCCCATATCCGCCCATACCACTTTTCCCCACATCCCCCTTCACCATATCCCCCTCCCCATATCCCCCATTCCCCCATATCCCCCTTCCCCTATCACCCCCTCCCCATCTCTCCCTTCCCCATACCCCTACCCCCATATCCCCCTTCCCCATATCTCCCCTTCCCCCATATCGCCCCTTCCCCCATATCCCCCCTTCGCCCACATCCCCTTCCCCATATCCCCCTTCCCCATATCCCCCATGTCCCCCTTCCCCATATCACCCTTCCCCCATATCCCCCTCCCCATATGCCCCTTCTCCATATCCCCTTCCCCCATATCCCCCATACCACCTTTACCCATATCCCCCATCTCCCATATCCCCTTTCCCCATTATCCCCCTTACCCAATATTCCACTTCCCCATATCCCCCCTTCTGCCATATCCACCCATACCCCCTTCCTCCATATCCCCTTCCCCCATATCCCCCCATATCCCCCTTCGCCATATCCCCCTCCCCATATCCCCCATATCCCCCTTCCCCGATAACCCCCTCCCCATCTCTCCTTTCCCCATGCCCCCCTAACCCATATCCCCTTCCCCCATATTTCCCCTTCCCCCATATCGCCCCTTCCCCCATATCCCCCCTTCGCCCACATTCCCCTTCCCCATATCCCCCTTCCCCATATCCCCCATGTCCCCCTTCCCCCATATCACCCTTCCCCCATATCCCCCTCCCCATATGCCCCTACTCCATATCCCCTTCCCCCATATCCCCCATACCACCTTCACCCATATCCCCCTTCTCCCATATCCCCTTCCCCCATATCCCCCCTTCCGCCATATCAACCCATACCCCCTTCCCCATATCACCTTCCCCCATATCCACCCATATCCCCCTTTCCCCATATCCACCTTCCCCTATAAACACCCTCCTCCATATCCCCTTCCCCATATCCCCCATACCACCTTCACCCATATCCCCCTCCCCCATATCCCCTTTCCCCCTTACGCCCCTTACCCAATATCCCCCTTCCCCCATATCCCCCCATCCCCATATCCCCCCTTCTGCCATATCCACCCATACCCCTTTCCCCCATATCCCCCTTCCCCATAACCCCTCCACATACCCCCTTTCCCCATATCCCCTTCCCCTATAACTCCCCTCCTCTATATCACTGTCCCCATATCCCCACTTCCCACATATCCCCTTCCCCCATATCCCCCTTCCCCCATATATCTCTCCTACCCCATGTCCCCCCTTCCCCCATATCCCCTTCCCCAATATTCCCCTTCCCCATATACCCCCAAATCCACCCATACCCTTTTCCCCCACATCCCGCTTCCCCCATATCCCCCTCCCCATATCCCACTTCCCCCATATCCGCCTTTCCCTATAACACCCCGCCCCATATCCCCTTTCCCATATCCCCCCTTCCCCCATTGCCACTTCCCCCATATCCCCCCTTCCCCCATATCACCCCTTCCCCCAAATCCCACTTCCCCATATTCCCCTTCCCCCATATCTCCCCTTCCACATATTCTACTCCCCCCATATCCCCCTTCCCCCATACCGCCCATATCCCCTTCCCCCATATCCACCTCCTGCCATATCCGCCTTCCCCCAAATCCCCCTTCCCCCACATCCCCCATCCCCCCTCCCCCATAACCCCCCCATATCCACCCATACCACTTTCCCTCACATTCCCCTTCGCCATATCCCCCTCCCCATATCCCCCATATCCCCCTTCCCCTATAACCCCCTCCCCATCTCTCCCTTCCCCATGCCCCCCTAACCCATATCCCCCTTCCCCCATATTTCCCCTTCCCCCATATCGCCCCTTCCCCCATATCCTCCCTTCGCCCACATTCCCCTTCCCCATATCCCCCTTCCCCATATCCCACATGTCCCCCCTTCACCCATATCACCCTTCCCCCATATCCCCCTCCGCATATGCCCCTTCTCCATATCCCCTTCCCCCTTCTCCCATATCCCCTTCCCCCATATCCCCCTTCCGCCATATCCACCCATACCCCCTTCCCCCATATCGCCTTTCCCCATATCCCCCCCATATCCCCCTTTCCCCATATCCACCTTCCCCTATAAACACCCTCCTCCATATCCCCTTCCCCATATCCCCTTCCCCATATCCCCCATACCACCTTCACCCATATCCCCCCCCCATGTCCCCTTTCCCCATTATGCCCCTTACCCAATATCCCCCTTCCCCCATATCCCCCCTTCCGCCATATCCACCCATGCCCCTTTCCCCCATATCCCCCTTCCCCCAGACCCCTCCACATACCCCCTTTCCCCATATCCCCTTCCCCTATAACTCCCCTCCTCTATATCCCTGTCCCCATATCCCCACTTCCCACATATCCCCTTCCCCCATATCCCCCTTCCCCCATATCTCTCCGACCCCATGTCCCCCCTTCCCCCATATCCCCTTCCCCAATATTCCCCTTCCCCATATACCCCCAAATCCACCCATACTCTTTTCCCCCACATCCCGCTTCCCCCATATCCCCCTCCCCATATCCCACTTCCCCCATATCCGCCTTCCCCTATAACACCCCTCCCCATATCCCCTTCCCCATATCCCCCTTCCCCCATTGCCACTTCCCCCATATCCCCCCTTCCCCCATATCACCCCTTCCCCGAAATCCCACTTCCCCATATTCCCCTTCCCCCATATCCCCATGTCCCCCCTTCCCCCATATCGCCCTTCCTCCATTTCCCCCCATTCCCCCCATATCCCCCTCCCCCAAATTCCACCTTCCCCATATCCCCCTTCCACCATATCCCCCCTTCCCCCATATGCCCCCTTCCCCCATATCCCCTTCCCCATATCCCCCATCCCCATACTCCCTCCCCATATCCCCCTTCCCAAACAACCCCCTTGCCCCATACTCCCACTTCCCCATATCCTCCCATCACCCATCTCCCCCCTTCCGCCATATCCACCAATACCCCTTTCCCCATATCCCCTCCCCCA
Source organism: Scyliorhinus torazame (assembly GCF_047496885.1). Classification (NCBI taxonomy): domain Eukaryota; kingdom Metazoa; phylum Chordata; class Chondrichthyes; order Carcharhiniformes; family Scyliorhinidae; genus Scyliorhinus; species Scyliorhinus torazame. The sequence continues at coordinate 78,682,662 of NC_092709.1, read as the reverse complement.
TATCCCCCTCCCCATATTGCCCTTCTCCATATCCCCCCTGCCCTCTAACACCACAATCCATATCACCCTTCCCCATATCCCCCCTTCCCACATATCCCCCTTCCCCCATATCCCCCTTATCCACCTCCCCATATCCCCCCATATCCACTCATACCCCGTTCCCCCAAATCCCTCTTCCCCATATCCCCCTTCCATATCCCCTTCCCCCATATCCCCCTTCCCCTATTACCCCACTCCCCCATATCCCCTTCCCCATATCCCCCTTCTACCATATCCCCCCTTCCCCATATCTCCCCTTCCCCCGTATCCCCTTCCCCCATATCCCCTTCCCCATATCTCCCATGCCCCCCTTCCCCATATCGCCCTTCCCCCATTTCCCCATATCCCCCTTTCCCCATATCCCCCTTCCCCCATATCCCCCATATCCCACCTTCTCCCATATCGCCCTTCCCTATTTCCCCCCATATCCTCCCTTCCCCCATATCTCCCCTTCCACATATTCTACTTCCCCCATATCCCCCTTCCTACATACCGCCCATATCCCCCTTCCCGCATATCCAACTCCCGCCATATCCCCCCTTACCCCATATTCCCCTTCCCTCATGTCCCCCCTCCTCCATATCCCCTGAACCAATATCCCCCTTTCCACATATCCCCTTCCCCCATATATGCCTTACCCCATATCCCCTTCCCCCATATCCCCCTTACTCCATAAACCCTTTCCCCGTATTCCCCTTCCCCCATATCCCCCTTCCCCCATATCCCTCATCCCCCATATCCCCTTCCCCCATATCTGCCTTCCCCCATATCCGCCTTCCCCATATCCCCCTTACTCCATATCCCTCTTCCCCCATATCCCCCTTACTCCATATACCCTTCCCCCATATCCCCTTCCCCTATATCCCCCTTCCCCCATATCCCCCCTTCCTCCATGTCCCCCTCCTCCATATCTCCCTTCCCCATATCCCCCCTTTCCCCATATCCCCCTTGCCCCATATCCCCATTCCCCCATATCCCCCTTACTCCATATCCCCCTTCCCCCATATCCCCCATATTCCCCTTCCCCCATATCCCCCTTCCCCCATCCCCATCCCCATACCCCCTTCCCCCATAACCTCCCCATATCCACCCATACCCCTTCCCCCACATCCCCCTTCCCCCATATCCCCCTCCCCATATCCCTCTTACTCCATATCCCCCTTCCCCCATATCCCCCCTTCCCCGTCCCCCTCCTCCATATCCCCTTCCCCAAATCCCCCCTTTCCCCATAACCCCCTTCCCCATATCCCCCTTCCCCCATATCCCCCTTACTCCATATCCCCCTTCCCCCTATCCCCTTCCCTCATATCCCCCTTACTCCATATCCGCATACCCACATATCCCCTTCCCCCATATCCCCTTCCCCATGTCCCCCTCCTCCATATCCCCTTCCCCATATCCCCCCTTTCCCCATATCCCCTTCCCCCTTTATCCGCCTCCCGCCATATACGCCTTCCCCCATATCCCCCTTACTCCATATCCCCCGTCCCCATATCCCCCTTACTCCATATCTTCCTTTCCCCATATCCCCCATCCCCCCTTCCCCCATAACCCCCCCATATCCACCCATACCCCTTTCCCCCACATCCCCTTCCCCATATCCCCTCCCCATATCCCCCATTCCCCATATCCCCCTTCCACTATAACCCCCGCCCCATCTCTCCCTACCCATACCCCCTCCCCATATCCCCCTTCCCCATATCTCCCCTTCCCCCACATCCCCCTTCCCCCATATCCCCCTTGCCCCCCTTCCCCATATCACCCTTCCCCCATATGCCCCCTCCCCCATATGCCCCTTTCCCATATCCCTTTCCCTAAATCCCCCATACCACCTTTACCCATATCCCCCTTCTCCCATATCACCTTTCCCCATTATCCGCCTTACCCAATATCCCATTTCCCCATATCCCCCCATCCCCCATATCCCTCCTTCACCATATCCACCCATACTCCCTTCCCCCATATCCTCCATCCCCCATATCGCCCTCCCCATATCCCCCTTTCCCCATATCCCCCTTCCCCTATAAACCCCCTCCTCCATATCCCCTTCCCCATATCCCCTTCCCCCATATCCCCCATACCACCTTCACCAATATCCCCCTTCCGCCATATCCCCTTTCCCCATTATACCCCTTACCCAATATCCCCCTTCCCCCATATACCCCCATCCCCCATATCCCCCCTTCCGCCATATCCACCCACACCCCCTTCCCCATATCCCCCTTCCCCATATCCCCCTCCCCATATCCACATTTCCCCATGTCCCCCCTTCCCACATATCACCCTTCCCTCTTATCACCCTTCCCCCGTATCTCCCCTACCCCATATCCCCCCTTCCCCCATATCCCCCCTTGCCCCATATTCCCCTTCCCCCATATCCCCCCAAATCCACCCATACCCTTTTCATCACATCCCTCTTCCCCATATCCCCCTCCCCATATCCCCCTTCCCCCATATCTGCCTTCCCCTATAACCCCGCTCCCCATATCCCCCTTCGCCATACCGATTTCAGCGGGAGAACAGCTGGTGAGTCAGTTTCATTGCGGAAGGAGGTTGCTGGGAGGTAAGTCAACCTTTAAAAGCACTTGTCTTTGCAGGGGCAGGCCGGTCGATTTCTGCGGCGTGAGAACAGCTGGTGAGTCAGTTTCAGCGGGAGCATTGCGGAAGGAGGTTGCTGGGAGGTAAGTCAACCTTTAAAAGCACTTGTCTTTGCAGGGGCAGGCCAGTCGATTTCGGCGGCGTGAGAACAGCTGGCTGGTTAGTCAATTTCAGCAGGAGCTGAGAATTTTTCTTTTTTTTTTAAATTAGTTTTTTAGGCGGGATCAGGAAGTCGACCCGCGGACGTCTGGGAAGACCCTCACCAATAAATTCTGGTGGAGAGGAAACCCGAGACACTACACGCGTAGTGTCTCCCACCCGCCCTCCTCCTCTAACCTAATAATAAAACCCATTGGTCTGAGGTAAGTACCATATTTTATTATATTATTATTATTTTTTATAAAAATTTAATTTAGTTGTTAGCCAGATCTTGGTAGAAAGTTAGAGGAATGGCAGGGAAGGGAGTGCAATGTTTGAGGTGAGGGATGCAGTTAGTGTCCCTGCTGATTTTACCTGCAGGAAGTGCTGCCATCTCCAGCTCCTCCAAGACCGAGTTAGGGAACTGGAGCTGGAGTTGGGAGAACTTCGGATCATTCGGGAGGCAGAAGGGGTCATAGATAGCAGCTTCAGGGAATTAGTTACACCAAAGATTGGAGATAGGTGGGTAACTGTAAGAGGGACTGGGAAAAAACAGTCAGTGCAGGGATCCCCTGCGGTCGTTCCCCTGAGAAACAAGTATACCGCTTTGGATACTTGTGGGGGGGACGACTTACCAGGGGTAAGCCATGGGGTACGGGCCTCTGGCACGGAGTCTGTCCCTGTTGCTCAGAAGGGAAGGAGGGAGAGGAGCAGAGCATTAGTAATTGGGGACTCTATAGTCAGGGGCACAGATAGGAGATTTTGTGGGAGCGTGAGAGACTCACGTTTGGTATGTTGCCTCCCAGGTGCAAGGGTACGTGATGTCTCGGATCGTGTCTTCCGGGTCCTTAGGGGGGAGGGGGAGCAGCCCCAAGTCGTGGTCCACATTGGCACCAACGACATAGGTAGGAAAGGGGACAAGGATGTCAGGCAGGCTTTCAGGGAGCTAGGATGGAAGCTCAGAACTAGAACAAACAGAGTTGTTATCTCTGGGTTGTTGCCCGTGCCACGTGATAGTGAGATGAGGAATAGGGAGAGAGAGCATTTAAACACGTGGCTACAGGGATGGTGCAGGCGGGAGGGATTCAGATTTTTGGATAACTGGGGCTCTTTCTGGGGAAGGTGGGACCTCTACAGACAGGATGGTCTACATCTGAACCTGAGGGGCACAAATATCCTGGGGGGGAGATTTGTTAGTGCTCTTTGGGGGGGTTTAAACTAATGCAGCAGGGGCATGGGAACCTGGATTGTAGTTTTAGGGTAAGGGAGAATGAGAGTATAGAGGTCAGGAGCACAGATTTGACGTCGCAGGAGGGGGCCAGTGTTCAGGTAGGTGGTTTGAAGTGTGTCGACTTCAATGCCAGGAGTATACGAAACAAGGTAGGGGAACTGGCAGCGTGGGTTGGTACCTGGGACTTCGATGTTGTGGCCATTTCGGAGACATGGATAGAGCAGGGACAGGAATGGATGTTGCAGGTTCCTGGGTTTAGGTGTTTTAGTAAACTCAGAGAAGGAGGCAAAAGAGGGGGAGGTGTGGCGCTGCTAGTCAAGAGCAGTATTACGGTGGCGGAGAGGATGCTAGATGGGGACTCTTCTTCCGAGGTAGTATTGGCTGAAGTTAGAAACAGGAAAGGAGAGGTCACCCTGTTGGGAGTTTTTTATAGGCCTCCTAATAGTTCTAGGGATGTAGAGGAAAGGATGGCGAAGATGATTCTGGATATGAGCGAAAGTAACAGGGTAGTTATTATGGGAGACTTTAACTTTCCAAATATTGACTGGAAAAGATATAGTTCGAGTACAATAGATGGGACGTTTTTTGTACAGTGTGTGCTGGAGGGTTTCCTGAAACAATATGTTGACAGGCCAACAAGAGGCGAGGCCACGTTGGATTTGGTTTTGGGTAATGAACCAGGCCAGGTGTTGGATTTGGAGGTAGGAGAGCACTTTGGGGACAGTGACCACAATTCGGTGACGTTTACGTTAATGATGGAAAGGGATAAGTATACACCGCAGGGCAAGAGTTATAGCTGGGGGAAGGGCAATTATGATGCCATTAGACGTGACTTGGGGGGGATAAGGTGGAGAAGTAGGCTGCAAGTGTTGGGCACACTGGATAAGTGGGGCTTGTTCAAGGATCAGCTACTGCGTGTTCTTGATAAGTATGTACCGGTCAGACAGGGAGGAAGGCGTCGAGCGAGGGAACCGTGGTTTACCAAGGAAGTGGAATCTCTTGTTAAGAGGAAGAAGGAGGCCTATGTGAAGATGAAGTGTGAAGTTTCGGTTGGGGCGATGGATAGTTACAAGGTAGCGAGGAAGGATCTAAAGAGAGAGCTAAGACGAGCAAGGAGGGGACATGAGAAGTATTTGGCAGGAAGGATCAAGGAAAACCCAAAAGCTTTCTATAGGTATGACTAGGGAAAGAGTAGGACCAGTCAAGGACAGGGATGGGAAATTGTGTGTGGAGTCTGAAGAGATAGGCGAGATACTAAATGAATATTTTTCGTCAGTATTCACTCAGGAAAAAGATAATGTTGTGGAGGAGAATGCTGAGCCCCAGGCTAATAGAATAGATGGCATTGAGGTACGTAGGGAAGAGGTATTGGCAATTCTGGACAGGCTGAAAATAGATAAGACCCCGGGACCTGATGGGATTTATCCTAGGATTCTATGGGAGGCCAGGGAAGAGATTGCTGGACCTTTGGCTTTGATTTTTATGTCATCATTGGCTACAGGAATAGTGCCAGAGGACTGGAGGACAGCAAATGTGGTCCCTTTGTTCAAAAAGGGGAGCAGAGACAACCCCGGCAACTATAGACCGGTGAGCCTCACGTCTGTAGTGGGTAAAGTCTTGGAGGGGATTATAAGAGACAAGATTTATAATCATCTAGATAGGAATAATATGATCAGGGATAGTCAGCATGGCTTTGTGAAGGGTAGGTCATGCCTCACAAACCTTATTGAGTTCTTTGAGAAGGTGACTGAACAGGTAGACGAGGGTAGAGCAGTTGATGTGGTGTATATGGATTTCAGCAAAGCGTTTGATAAGGTTCCCCACGGGAGGCTATTGCAAAAAATACGGAGGCTGGGGATTGAGGGTGCTTTAGAGATGTGGATCAGAAATTGGCTAGCTGAAAGAAGACAGAGGGTGGTGGTTGATGGGAAATGTTCAGAATGGAGTACAGTCACAAGTGGAGTACCACAAGGATCTGTTCTGGGGCCGTTGCTGTTTGTCATTTTTATCAATGACCTAGAGGAAGGCGCAGAAGGGTGGGTGAGTAAATTTGCAGACGATACTAAAGTCGGTGGTGTTGTCGATAGTGTGGAAGGATGTAGCAGGTTACAGAGGGATATAGATAAGCTGCAGAGCTGGGCTGAGAGGTGGCAAATGGAGTTTAATGTAGAGAAGTGTGAGGTGATTCACTTTGGAAGGAATAACAGGAATGCGGAATATTTGGCTAATGGTAAAGTTCTTGAAAGTGTGGATGAGCAGAGGGATCTAGGTGTCCATGTACATCGATCACTGAAAGTTGCCACCCAGGTTGATAGGGTTGTGAAGAAGGCCTATGGAGTGTTGGCCTTTATTGGTAGAGGGATTGAGTTCCGGAGTCAGGAGGTCATGTTGCAGCTGTACAGAACTCTGGTATGGCCGCATTTGGAGTATTGCGTACAGTTCTGGTCACCGCATTATAGGAAGGACGTGGAGGCTTTGGAGTGGGTGCAGAGGAGATTTACCAGGATGTTGCCTGGTATGGAGGGAAAATCTTATGAGGAAAGGCTGATGGACTTGAGGTTGTTTTCGTTGGAGAGAAGAAGGTTAAGAGGAGACTTAATAGAGGCATACAAAATGATCAGGGGGTTGGATAGGGTGGACAGTGAGAGCCTTCTCCCGTGGATGGATATGGCTGGCACGAGGGGACATAACTTTAAACTGAGGGGTAATAGATATAGGACAGAGGTCAGAGGTAGGTTCTTTACGCAAAGAGTAGTGAGGCCGTGGAATGCCCTACCTGCTACAGTAGTGAACTCGCCAACATTGAGGGCATTTAAAAGTTTATTGGATAAACATATGGAGGATAATGGCATAGTGTAGGTTAGATAGCTTTTGTTTTGGTGCAACATCGTGGGCCGAAGGGCCTGTACTGCGCTGTATTGTTCTATGTTCTATGTACCCCTCCTTCCCCCATAGCCACTTCCCCCATATCCCCCCTTCCCCCATATCACCCCTTCCCCCAAATCCCCCTTCCCCATATTAGCCTATCCCCATATCCCCATGTCCCCCCTTCCCTCATATCGCCCTTCCCCATTCCCCCCATATCCCCATATCCCCCTCCCCCCAAATTCCACCTTCCCCCCATATGCCCCTTCCCCCATATCCCCTTCCCTATATCCCCCCTTTCCCAGCATCCCCCTTCCCCATATCCCACTTCCCCATATCCCCCTTCCACCATATCCCAGCTTCCCCATATGCCCACTTCCCCCATATCCCCTTCCCCATATCCCTATCCCCATACCCCCTCCCCCATATCCCCCTTCCCCCACATCCCCCTTGCCCCATACTCCCACTTCCCCATATCCTCCCATTACCCATCTCCCCCTTCCGCCATATCCACCAATACCCCATTCCCCCATATCCCCTTCCCTCTTATCCCCCTCCCCATATTCCCCTTCTCCATATCCCCCTTCCCCATATCCCCCGTTCCCACATATCCCCCTTCCCCCATATCCCCCTTATCCACCTCCCCATATCCCCCCATATCCCCCTTCTTCCATATCCTCCCTTCCCCATATCTCCCCTTCCCCATATCCCCTTCCCCATATCCCCTTCCCATATCCTGCATATTCCCCCTTCCCCATATCGCCCTTCCCCCATTTCCCCATATCCTCCCTTGCCCCATATCTTCCTTTCCCCATATCCCCCTTCCCCCATATCCCCCATGTCCCACCTTCCCCCAAATCGCCTTTCCCTATTTCCCCCCATATCCTCCCTTCCCCATATCTCCCCTTCCCCATATTCCCCTTCCCCATATCCCCCTTCCCCATACCGCCCATATCCCCCTTCCCCATGTCCCACTTCCCCATATCCCCCCTTACCCCATATCCCCCCTTCCCTCATGTCCCCCCTCCTCCATATCCCCCTGACCCGATATCCCCCTTCCCCATATCCGCCTCCCCATATCCACCTTCCCCATCCCCCTTACTCCATATCCCCCCTCCCCCATATGCCCCATTCCCCCATATCTCCCTTCCTCCATATCCCCCTTCCCCCATATCCGCCTTCCCCCATATCCCCCTTGCTCCATATCCCCCTTCCCCCATATCCCCCTTACCCCATATCCCCTTCTCACATATCCCCCTTCCCTCATATCCCCCCTTGCCCCATATCCCCCCTTGCCCCATGTCCCCCCTCCTCCATATACCCCTTCCCCATATCCCCCCTTTCCCCATATCCCCGTTCCCCCATATCCCCCTTACTCCATATCCCCCTGCCCCCATATCCCCCATATCCTCCTTCCCCCATATCCCCCCTTCCCCCATTTCCCCCTTCCGCCATATCCCCCATTCCCCCATATCCCCTTCCCCCATATCCGCCTTCCGCCATATCCCCCTTGCTCCATATCCCCCTTCCCCATATCCCCCTTACCCCATATCCCCTTCCCACATATCCCTCTTGCTCCATATCCCCTTCCCCATATCCCCCTTACCCCATATCCCCTTCCCACATATCCCCCTTCCCCCATATCCCCCTTACTCCATATCCCCCATGTCCTACCTTCCCCCATATCGCCCTTCCCTATTTCCCCCCGTATCCTCCCTTCCCCATATCTCCCCTTCCCCATATTCCCCTTCACCCATATCCCCCTTCCCGCATACCGCCCATATCCCCCTTCCTCATGTCCCCCTTCCCCATATCCCCCCTTACCCCATATCCCCCTTCCCTCATGTCCCCCCTCCTCCATATCCCCCTGACCCGATATCCCCCCATTCCCCATATCCCCTTCCCCATATCCCCCTTTCCCATATCCCCCTTCCCCCATATCCGCCTCCCCACATATCCGCCTTCCCCTTATCCCCCTTACTCCATATCCCCCTTCCCCATATCCCCCATCCCCCATATCCCCCTTCCCACATATCCCCCATTCCCCATATCTCCCTTCCCCATATCCGCCTTCCCCCATCTCCGCCTTCCCCCATATCCCCTTACTCCATATCCCCTTCCCCCATATCCCCCATATCCCCCTTTCCCCATATCTTCCCTTCCACCATATCCCCCTTACTCCATATCCCCCTTCCCCCATATCCCCTTCCCCCATATCCCCCTTACTCCATATCCCCCTTCCCCCATATCCCCCATATTCCCCTTCCCCATATCCCCCCTTCCCCCATATCCCTCATCCCCCATATCCCCCTTCCCCCATATCTGCCTCCCCCATATCCGCCTTCCCCATATCCCCCTGACTCCAAATCCCCCTTCCCCGATATCCCCCTTACTCCATATCCCCTTCCCCCATATCCCCCTTCCCCTATATCCCCCTTCCCCCATATCCCCCGTTCCCCCATGTCCCCCTCCTCCATATCTCCCTTCCACATATCCCACCTTTCCCCATATCCCCCTTGCCCCATATCCCCATTCCCCCATATCCCCCTTACTCCATATCCCCCTTCCCCCATATCCCCCATATTCCCCTTCCCCATATCCCCCTTCCCCCATCCCCCATACCCCCTTCCCCCATAACCCCCCCATATCCACCCATACCCCTTTCCCCCACATCCCCTTCCCCATATCCCCCTCCCCATACCCCCCTTACTCCATATCCCCCTTCCCCATATCCCCTCTTCCCCCATGTCCCCCCTCCATATCCCCTTCCCCAAATCCCCCCTTTCCCCATAACCCCCTTCCCCATATCCCCCTTCCCCCATATCCCCCTTACTCCATATCCTCCTTCCCCCATATCCCCTTTCCCTCATATCTCCCTTCCCCATATCCCCTTCCCCATATCTGCCTTCGCCATATCCGCCTTCCCTCATATCCCCCTTACTCCATATCCCCCTTCCCCCATGTCCCCCTCCTCCATATCCCCCTTCCCCATATCCCCCCTTTCCCCATATCCCCCTTCCCCCATATCCGCCTCCCGCCATATCCGCCTTCCCCATATGCCCCTTACTCCATATCCCCATCCCCCATATCCCCCTTACTCCATATCTTCCTTTCCCCATATCCCTCATCCCCCCTTCTCCCATAACCCCCCCATATCCACCCATACCCCTTTCCCCCACATCCCCTTCCCCATATCCCCCTCCCATATCCCCCATTCCCCATATCCCCCTTCCACTGTAACCCCCGCCCCATCTCTCCCTACCCATACACCCTCCCCATATCCCCCTTCCCCCATATCTCCCCTTCCCCCATATATCCCCTTCCCCATATCCCCTTCCCCCATATCCCCCTTGCCCCCCCTTCCCCATATCACCCTTGCCCCATATGCCCCCTCCCCCATATGCCCCTTTCCCATATCCCTTTCCCTAAATCCCCCATACCACCTTCACCCATATCCCCCTTCTCCCATATCCCCTTTCCCCATTATCCGCCTTACCCAATATCCCACTTCACCATATCCCCCATCCCCCATATCCCCTTCACCATATCCACCCATACCCCCTTCCCCATATCCTCCATCACCCATATCGCCCTCCCCATATCCCCCTTTCCCCATATCCCCCTTCCCCTATAAACCCCCTCCTCCATATCCCCTTCCCCATATCCCCTTCCCCCATATCCCCCATACCACCTTCACCCATATCCCCCTTCCCCATATCCCCTTTCCCCATTATACCCTTTACCCAATATCCCCTTCCCCATATACCCCCAACCCCCATATCCCCCCTTCCGCCATATCCACCCACACCCCCTTCCCCCATATCCCCCTTCCCCATATCCCCCTCCCCATATCCCCCTTTCCCCATGTCCCCCCTTCCCACATATCACCCTTCCCTCATATCACCCTTCCCCCGTATCTCCCCTACCCCATATCCCCCCTTCCCCCATATCCCCCCTTGCCCCGTATTCCCCTTCCCCCATATACCCCCAAATCCACCCATACCCTTTTCATCACATCCCTCTTCCCCCATATCCCACTTCCCCCATATCTGCCTTCCCCTATAACCCCGCTCCCCATATCCCCCTTCGCCATACCCCTCCTTCCCCCATAGCCACTTCCCCCATATCCCCCTTCCCCCATATCACCCCTTCCCCCAAATCCCCTTTCCCCATATTAGCCCTTCCCCATATCCCCATGTCCCCCTTCCCTCATATCGCCCTTCCCCCATTCCCCCCATATCCCCCATATCCCCCCTCCCCCCAAATTCCACCTTCCCCCATATGCCCCTTCCCCCATATCCCCCTTCCCTATATCCCCCCTTCCCCATCATCCCCCTTCCCCATATCCCACTTCCCCATATCCCCCTTCCACCATATCCCAGCTTCCCCATATGCCCACTTCCCCATATCCCCCTTCCCCATATCCCCATCCCCATACCCCCTCCCCCATATCCCCCTTCCCCCACATCCCCCTTGCCCCATACTCCCACTTCTCCATATCCTCCCATCACCCATCTCCCCCTTCCGCCATATCCACCAATACCCCATTCCCCCATATCCCCTTCCCTCTTATCCCCCTCCCCATATTCCCCTTCTCCATATCCCCTTCCCCATATCCCCCTTCCCACATATCCCCCTTCCCCCATATCCCCCTTATCCACCTCCCCATATCCCCCCATATCCCCCTTCTTCCATATCCTCCCTTCCCCCATATCTCCCCTTCCCCATATCCCCTTCCCCATATCCCCTTCCCATATCCTGCATATTCCCCCTTCCCCATATCGCCCTTCCCCCATTTCCCCATATCCTCCCTTGCCCCATATCTTCCTTTCCCCATATCCCCCTTCCCCCATATCCCCCATGTCCCACCTTCCCCCAAATCGCCTTTCCCTATTTCCCCCCATATCCTCCCTTCCCCATATCTCCCCTTCCCCATATTCCCCTTCCCCATATCCCCCTTCCCCATACCGCCCATATCCCCCTTCCCCATGTCCCACTTCCCCATATCCCCCCTTACCCCATATCCCCCCTTCCCTCATGTCCCCCCTCCTCCATATCCCCCTGACCCGATATCCCCCTTCCCCCATATCCGCCTCCCCATATCCACCTTCCCCCATCCCCCTTACTCCATATCCCCCCTCCCCCATATGCCCCATTCCCCCATATCTCCCTTCCTCCATATCCCCCTTCCCCCATATCCGCCTTCCCCCATATCCCCCTTGCTCCATATCCCCCTTACCCCATATCCCCTTCTCACATATCCCCCTTCCCTCATATCCCCCCTTGCCCCATATCCCCCCTTGCCCCATGTCCCCCTCCTCCATATACCCCTTCCCCATATCCCCCCTTTCCCCATATCCCCGTTCCCCCATATCCCCCTTACTCCATATCCCCCTGCCCCCATATCCCCCATATCCTCCTTCCCCCATATCCCCCCTTCCCCCATTTCCCCCTTCCGCCATATCCCCCATTCCCCCATATCCCCTTCCCCCATATCCGCCTTCCGCCATATCCCCCTTGCTCCATATCCCCCTTCCCCATATCCACCTTACCCCATATCCCCTTCCCACATATCCCTCTTGCTCCATATCCCCTTCCCCATATCCCCCTTACCCCATATCCCCTTCCCACATATCCCCCTTCCCCCATATCCCCCTTACTCCATATCCCCCATGTCCTACCTTCCCCCATATCGCCCTTCCCTATTTCCCCCCGTATCCTCCCTTCCCCATATCTCCCCTTCCCCATATTCCCCTTCACCCATATCCCCCTTCCCGCATACCGCCCATATCCCCCTTCCTCATGTCCCCCTTCCCCATATCCCCCCTTACCCCATATCCCCCTTCCCTCATGTCCCCCCTCCTCCATATCCCCCTGACCCGATATCCCCCCATTCCCCATATCCCCTTCCCCATATCCCCCTTTCCCATATCCCCTTCCCCCATATCCGCCTCCCCACATATCCGCCTTCCCCTTATCCCCCTTACTCCATATCCCCCTTCCCCATATCCCCCATCCCCATATCCCCCTTCCCACATATCCCCCATTCCCCATATCTCCCTTCCCCATATCCGCCTTCCCCCATCTCCGCCTTCCCCCATATCCCCTTACTCCATATCCCCTTCCCCCATATCCCCATATCCCCCTTTCCCCATATCTTCCCTTCCACCATATCCCCCTTACTCCATATCCCCCTTCCCCCATATCCCCTTCCCCCATATCCCCCTTACTCCATATCCCCCTTCCCCCATATCCCCCATATTCCCCTTCCCCATATCCCCCCTTCCCCCATATCCCTCATCCCCCATATCCCCCTTCCCCCATATCTGCCTCCCCCATATCCGCCTTCCCCATATCCCCCTGACTCCAAATCCCCCTTCCCCGATATCCCCCTTACTCCATATCCCCTTCCCCCATATCCCCCTTCCCCTATATCCCCCTTCCCCCATATCCCCCGTTCCCCCATGTCCCCCTCCTCCATATCTCCCTTCCACATATCCCACCTTTCCCCATATCCCCCTTGCCCCATATCCCCATTCCCCCATATCCCCCTTACTCCATATCCCCCTTCCCCCATATCCCCCATATTCCCCTTCCCCATATCCCCCTTCCCCCATCCCCCATACCCCCTTCCCCCATAACCCCCCCATATCCACCCATACCCCTTTCCCCCACATCCCCTTCCCCATATCCCCCTCCCCATACCCCCCTTACTCCATATCCCCCTTCCCCATATCCCCTCTTCCCCCATGTCCCCCCTCCATATCCCCTTCCCCAAATCCCCCCTTTCCCCATAACCCCCTTCCCCATATCCCCCTTCCCCCATATCCCCCTTACTCCATATCCTCCTTCCCCCATATCCCCTTTCCCTCATATCTCCCTTCCCCATATCCCCTTCCCCATATCTGCCTTCGCCATATCCGCCTTCCCTCATATCCCCCTTACTCCATATCCCCCTTCCCCCATGTCCCCCTCCTCCATATCCCCCTTCCCCATATCCCCCCTTTCCCCATATCCCCCTTCCCCCATATCCGCCTCCCGCCATATCCGCCTTCCCCATATGCCCCTTACTCCATATCCCCATCCCCCATATCCCCCTTACTCCATATCTTCCTTTCCCCATATCCCTCATCCCCCCTTCTCCCATATCCCCCTTCCACTGTAACCCCCGCCCCATCTCTCCCTACCCATACACCCTCCCCATATCCCCCTTCCCCATATCTCCCCTTCCCCCATATATCCCCTTCCCCATATCCCCTTCCCCCATATCCCCCTTGCCCCCCCTTCCCCATATCACCCTTGCCCCATATGCCCCCTCCCCCATATGCCCCTTTCCCATATCCCTTTCCCTAAATCCCCCATACCACCTTCACCCATATCCCCCTTCTCCCATATCCCCTTTCCCCATTATCCGCCTTACCCAATATCCCACTTCACCATATCCCCCATCCCCCATATCCCCTTCACCATATCCACCCATACCCCCTTCCCCATATCCTCCATCACCCATATCGCCCTCCCCATATCCCCCTTTCCCCATATCCCCCTTCCCCTATAAACCCCCTCCTCCATATCCCCTTCCCCATATCCCCTTCCCCCATATCCCCCATACCACCTTCACCCATATCCCCCTTCCCCATATCCCCTTTCCCCATTATACCCTTTACCCAATATCCCCTTCCCCATATACCCCCAACCCCCATATCCCCCCTTCCGCCATATCCACCCACACCCCCTTCCCCCATATCCCCCTTCCCCATATCCCCCTCCCCATATCCCCCTTTCCCCATGTCCCCCCTTCCCACATATCACCCTTCCCTCATATCACCCTTCCCCCGTATCTCCCCTACCCCATATCCCCCCTCCTTCCCCCATATCCCCCCTTGCCCCGTATTCCCCTTCCCCCATATACCCCCAAATCCACCCATACCCTTTTCATCACATCCCTCTTCCCCCATATCCCCCTTCCCCCATATCTGCCTTCCCCTATAACCCCGCTCCCCATATCCCCCTTCGCCATACCCCTCCTTCCCCCATAGCCACTTCCCCCATATCCCCCCTTCCCCCATATCACCCCTTCCCCCAAATCCCCTTTCCCCATATTAGCCCTTCCCCATATCCCCATGTCCCCCTTCCCTCATATCGCCCTTCCCCCATTCCCCCCATATCCCCCATATCCCCCCTCCCCCCAAATTCCACCTTCCCCCATATGCCCCTTCCCCCATATCCCCCTTCCCTATATCCCCCCTTCCCCATCATCCCCCTTCCCCATATCCCACTTCCCCATATCCCCCTTCCACCATATCCCAGCTTCCCCATATGCCCACTTCCCCATATCCCCCTTCCCCATATCCCCATCCCCATACCCCCTCCCCCATATCCCCCTTCCCCCACATCCCCCTTGCCCCATACTCCCACTTCTCCATATCCTCCCATCACCCATCTCCCCCTTCCGCCATATCCACCAATACCCCATTCCCCCATATCCCCTTCCCTCTTATCCCCTCTCCATAGTCACCTTCTCCATATCCCCTTCCCCATATCCCCCTTCCCACATATCCCCCTTCCCCCATATCCCCCTTATCCACCTCCCCATATCCCCCCATATCTCCCTTCTTCCATATCCCCCCTTCCCCATATCTCCCCTTCCCCCATATCCCCTTCCCCATATCCCCTTCCCATATCCTGCATATTCCCCCTTCCCCATATCGCCCTTCCCCATTTCCCCATATCCTCCCTTGCCCCATATCTTCCTTTCCCCATATCCCCCTTCCCCATATCCCCCATGTCCCACCTTCCCCCATATCGCCCTTCCCTATTTCCCCCATATCCTCCCTTCCCCATATCTCCCCTTCCCCATATTCCCCTTCCCCCATATCCCCTTCCCCCATACTGCCCCTATCCCCCTTCCCCGTGTCCCCCTTCCCCATATCCCCCTTACCCCATATCCCCCCTTCCCTCATGTCCCCCCTCCTCCATATCCCCCTGACCCGAAATCCCCCCTTTCCCCATATCCCCTTCCCCATATCCCCTTCCCCCATATCCCCCATTCCCCCATATCTCCCTTCCCCCATATCCCCCTTCCCCCATATCCGCCTTCCCCCATATCCCCATGCTCCATATCCCCCTTCCCCATATCCCCTTACCCCATATCCCCTTCCCACATATCCCCCTTCCCCCATATCCACATTTGCCCCATGTCCCCCCTTGGCCCATGTCCCCCCTCCTCCATATCCCCCTTCCCCATATACCCCTTTCCCCATATCCCCATTCCCCCATATCCCCCTTACTCCATATCCCCCTGCCCCCATATCCCCCATGTCCTCCTTCCCCCATATCCCCCCTTCCCCCATTTCCCCCTTCCCCCATATCCCCCATAGCCCCTTCCCCATATCCTCCTTGCCCCATATCCCCCTTCTCCATATCCCCCTTACCCATATCCCCCTTACCCCATATCCCCTTCCCACATATCCACTTCCCCCATACCCCCCCTTGCCCCATGTCCCCCTCCTCCATATCCCCCTTCCCCCATATCCCCCTTCCCCCATATCCCCCTTACTCCATATCTCCCCTTCCCCATATTCCCCTTCCCCCATATCCCCCTTCCCCCATACCGCCCATATCCCCCTTCCCCATGTCCCCTTCCCCATATCCCCCTTACCCCATATCCCCCCTTCCCTCATGTCCCCCCCTCCATATCCCCCTGACCCGATATCCCCCCTTTCCCCATATCCCCTTCCCCATATCCCCCTTTCCCATATCCCCTTCCCCCATATCCCCCTTCCTCCATATCCCCCTTACTCCATATCCCCCTTACTCCATATCCCCCTTCCCCCCATATCCCCCTTCCCCCATAGCCCCCATTCCCCCATATCTCCCTTCCCCCATATCCCCCTGCCCCATATCCGCCTTCCCCATATCCCCCTTGCTCCATATCCCCCTTACCCCATATCCCCCTTACCACATATCCCCTTCCCACATATCCCCCTTCCCCCATATCCCCCTTGCCCCTTGTCCCCCCTTGCCCCATGTCCCCCCGCCTCCATATCCCCCTTCCCCATATCCCCCCTTTCCCCATATCCCCCTTCCCCCATATCCCCCTTACTCCATATCCCCCTGCCCCCATATCCCCCATATCCTCCTTCCCCCATATCCCCCTTCCCCCATTTCCCCCTTCCCCCCTATCCCCCATTCCCCCATATCCCCTGCCCCCATATCCGCCTTCCCCCATATCCCCCTTGCTCCATATCCCCTTCCCCATATCCCCCTTACCCAATATCCCCTTCCCACATATCCCCTTCCCCATATCCCCCCTTGCCCCATGTCCCCCCTCCTCCATATCCCCCTTCCCCCATATCCCCCTTCCCCCATATCCCCCTTACTCCATATCCCCCTTCCCCCATATCCCCCATATCCTCCTTCCCCCATACCCCCTTCCCCCATTTCCCCCTACCCCCATATCCCCCTTCCCCCATATCCCCCTTACTCCATATCCCCCTTCCCCCATATGGGAGATATGGGGGAAGGGGATATGGGGGATGGTGGATATGGGGGAAGGGGGGATATGGGGGTAGGGGGATATTGGCGAAGGGGGGATATGGCGGAAGGGGGATATGTGGGAAGGGGGGATATGGGGGAAGGGGGATAATGAGTGGGGGGATATGGGGAAGGGGATGTGGGGGAAAGGGATATGGGGGAAGGGGATATGGGGAAGGGGGTGTATGGGGGGATATGGGGGAAGGGGGGATATGGGGAAAATGGGGGAAGGGGATATGGGGGAAGGGGGATATGGGGGAAGCGAGGATGGGGAAGGGGGAAAGGAGGGCAGGCCGTGGGGGTCTCACTTGGCGCTGCATGGCGTGCGGCCATTTTGCCGGGTGTCCAGGGGTGGGGGGGCGGGCGTCTTTTGTGCAGCGACGCCACGCGCGTCCGTGACGGGTGATGCCATCGCGAATGGCGTCACGCCGCTACTAGCCCATTCCCGGCCATAGATTTCGCGACGTTTCGGGGGGCCCGACGCCGGTGTGATTCGCGATGTTTTTGGCTCCGGGCATGGGCCATCACGCCGATTCACGGAGAATCCCGCCCAAGGGTGGATGTGCTGCAGGTTTTGGGATTTTTATGCTATGCAAGATGTTTACATCTAAGCTCTCATATCGCATACAATGGAAGCACTATAAATTCACATTTTCCTGTTTATTATAATTTTATGGGTAGGTTCCCTTTTAGGATTAGTCAACTCAGTAAATTGTGCTCTGAGTAAACCAGCGTGTCCAGAAGAAGAGATTAATTTTTGCTTATGTAAAGTCTCAGGCAAGCAACCACTCGGAAGCAATGACTGTAGAAATGTTTTGATTTATTCTCCTTCCTTTTTCCACCTCCTACTCCCCGACGGGTCTCCTGTATCCAGCCCACACCCAGGTCAGGCTATTTATGTCTCAGCAGTCCTGGGAAAAGAGGAGGGGTACCCAGCAGTCAACATAAGAACATTGAACATACAGTGCAGAAGGAGGCCATTCGGCCCATCGAGTCTGCACCGATCCACTTAAGCTCTCACTTCCACCCTATCCCTGTAACCCAATAACCCCTCTTAACCTTTTTTGGTCACTAAGGGCAATTTATCATGGCCAATCCACCTAACCTGCACGTCTTTGGACTGTGGGAGGAAACTGGAGCACCCGGAGGAAACCCACGCAGACACGGGGAGGACGTGTAGAACCCGCACAGACAGTGACCCAGTGGGGAATCGAACCTGGGATCCTGGCGCTGTGAAGCCACAGTGCTAGCCACTTGTGCTACCGTGCTGCCCACAATCCTCGGAAAAGGGGGAAGGGTACCCCGCCTCCCTCATCTGGGTAAATCACACTCAGGTGAGGCTCCAGGGACTCTCAGGTTGCAGGTCCCTGGGCCTCTTGTAGGGTTATAACACCTTGGTTTAATTTTTTAACCCTGGTTGATCCGTCATGGCATTGCACACCAGAGTTAAAATATGCAAACAAACAAACATATAACTGCCGGCAGGAGTAGACCATTTTGCCCCTTGAGCCTGTTCTGTCATTTGATGAGATCATGGCTGATCTGATTGTGGCCTTAAATCTCCTTTCCTCTTTACTGCCTATGACGTTTGACTCCCTTGTCAATCTAGCCTGTACAACCTTTCCTCATAAGATAATTCGTTCATCCTAGGAATTAGTCGAGAGAAAAGTTTGTGAATGCCTGCTAATGCAATTATATATTTTCTTAAGTAGGGAGTCCAAAACTGTACTCCAGGTATAGTCTCACCGGTGTCCTGTATAACTGCAGCAAAGCTTCTCTACTTTTACATTCCATTCTCCTTGTGCGCCAACACTCCATTTGGAGCCGTCAATCAAACTGTCAATTTACGGGGCCTCCACTGTGATAATGATAGGTTGTGGAAGCAGTCAAGTAGCACTAATCCTATAATGATAACCTTCAGGCTTTTGTCAACAAACACCTATTGAAGTTGCAAGCACCAATTTATTTTTCAACTGAAAGTCACAGCAGGTTATTTTTCCCCCCAAAATTTAAAAGGTAGAGGATTTAAATGGATTGACAGCTTGACAGTTCCGCAGACCTTATCCACATCACTGTCTATTGCTAACAAGGTGGAAATAATAATAATAATTGCTTATTGTCACAAGTAGGCTTCAATGAAGTTACTGTGAAAAGCCCCAGTCGCCACATTCCGGCGCCTGTTCGGGGAGGCCTGTACGAGAATTGAACATGCACTGCTTTGGAACGGGGTAGATTTAGATTTAGATTTATTGTCACATGTAATGAGGTGCAGTGAAAAGTACTTGAACCTCTCCAAATATGTACCTGGCCTCAGCTTTGACAAAGGGTCATCTGGACTCAAAACGTTATCTCTTTTCTCTCCCTACAGTTGCTGCCAGACATGCTGAGATTTTCCAGCATTTTCTCTTTGGTTTCAGATTCAGATTTTATCTCTCAAACAGTACTTGGGGCAGGATTCTCCCAGCCCCGCGCCAGGCCGGAGAATCCCCGCGAACGGGCCACGCCGCCCCACGATTCACAGTGCGGAGAATCGCCGCCATTGGCGCCGGTGTGGTTGGCGCTGCGCCGGTCGCGGGCCACTCTACGCGGCCGGCCCGCATAGAGCGGCCGGCATGGGCCGAGCGGCCGTAGGAAAAGAGCTAAGTTCCGCCGGCACCGTTCTAACCTGCTCTGGGCCGGCGGGACCTCGGCGTGTAAGGGTCGGGTGGCGGCCTGTGGGGGGGGGGGGGTGGATCCGACCCGGGGGGGGGGGGGCCTCCAATGTGGCCTGGCCCGCGATCGGGGCCCACCGGTTGGGACCCACCAACTGGGCTGGCCTCTGTGGCTGGGGGCCTCCTTTCCTACGCGTCGGCCCCTGTAGCCCTGCGCCATGTTGCGTCGGGGCCAGCACGTTGAAGGAGGCCACTGCGCATGCACACGTTGGCGCCGGCGTCACTGCGCATGTCTTTGTTGGCGGCGGCACAACTGCGCATGTGCGGATCCTGCAGTGCACAGTTCGCGCTGGGATCTGCAGCTGGAGTGGCGTGAACTGCTCCAGCGTCGTGCTGGCCCCCTGTAGGGGCCAGAATTAGACATGGGAGTGGCCCGTTCACGCCGTCGTAAAACGCAACGCCGTTTACAATGGCGTGGACACTCTGCCGCGGGATTGGAGAATCCCACCCTTGATCTCTGCAAAGAAAGTTCAGACCTTTTCCTCAAATGTCTGAATCTCACAAGTTGTGTTTTGGAAATCCTGGGAGTGAAAATTGCGTCTGCTTGATGGAATCTGCATTTTAAATGTGCTGATGGCTTCGTGAATGACATTTGTGTGAAATATCTCCCACATCCTTTCTCCCCCACTTCCAACGTGCTAACCACTATGCCGCCGTGTCACCTTTTACATACTTGCAGAAACTCTTACTATCTAGTTTTTATATTTCGAGCTAGCTTTTTCTCATACTCAAGCATTTAGAATAAACAAGGCTAGAAGAGTAGGTAGACAAGTGAGAGAAAGTAAACTCACTAGCCCAGAATTTTATATCAGCTGAAACCATTGGCAATGGCAGATTGTACTGCAGTTTGGGGCATCCATCAGTTTGCAGGACAGTTTCCTGTTCAGCTGTGAGGAAATGGTAGGTGCAATTTTGAGCTGGTGGTGCACCATCGTACCTAAACCATATGTTAGCGTTGTCCCTCTTGTTAATTCCGGGATATTACTTGGATGAATGCATTGCATGCTGTGGTATTATCATAATTATGAGCATTGCAAGGGTTAATGTAATGTCGAGAGTAGCCACTAGAGGGAGCTGCAGATACAACTATATAAGGCAGTGATGCTAGACCTTAGGGGAAGGATGTGTATGCAGGAGATAGCTAGTGAAGGTCATAAGAGCAGATAGTGTGAGTAATGTTAGATTATAGTTTATACCAGTAGTGGGATTAGCAGTAGGTGAGTGTAGTTAGATGTTATTGATCAGTTGTGTATACTTAAGGACTAAGTGTCGAATCCCAGTTTAGTAGAGTAAATAAAACCATAGCTTTGTTTAAGTTAAAAGCGATTCTGTGGTCTTTGTGAACACGACACTAACATTGTGAAATAAGCAACACGAAGAACACCACACATTCATGATTTGATACTCATATGACATGATAGTTCGAGTTGAGGTAAATTCTTGTGCATCTGGAGTGAAAAAGTAACTCCAGTGGTTTCACAGAGATTCTGAAAGTTCCCAGTGATGGGGATACATTTCTGTGATCCCTTTTCACTTGATGTAATCGAGGACACATAGGTTTAAAGATGTTAGCGGTGATAAATGGCACTGCTAGTATATTGTCTGGCATTGTTACTATGTAGCCCATTGCCAGCTTCCTGCCAATTACTGAGGAGGTGTTTGTTTGTCAGGGAGGCAGTTGCAGAGATGCGTCATGTGCATCAAGGAGACCGCCTGACAATAGAAATGACACTGCCAGTGCTTATCAAGGTGACTCCCATATTTGTAATATTTGTGCCTCTGTTTTGTTCCAAGCTAGGCCAGGGGATGTGAACAGTATTAATCCATCTGGTGTCCACAAATGCATCAAAGAAGTGACTGATGCTTTATTTAGCAGCGAGAAATCTTAATCTCCTTTTCAACTGACCAACTGCAGCATGATGTGGCTGCCCAATTCAACCAGATTGCAGGCTTTCTGAAATTATAAAGGGGGGGGGGAGTGAGTGTGCCCACCCCATTGTGGCCCTCAGTCACAATGCAATGGTGTACTATATATTAAACATGTGCAGCTTCTGAGTGACCACCAGTATCATATTTTGTGGTATTTTGTAGGTTATTGCCTATTTTCCAACTTTCATCTTGCACTAAATTTCTGCATCATAGATACGATGAAGGGAGACTAAAAAAGTGACTCCTCAGTAACCGAGGCAGTCCTCCATAGACTATGAGCTTATCCTGAGCACCTTGACAACTATCAACGTCATCAATGTCTTCGTGAAGCCAAAAAACAAATGGCTGAGCTAGCAAGGAAAGGTGGGGTTACACATAATGATAATAATCTTTATTATTGTCACTTGTAGGCTTACATTAAAACTGCAATTAAGTCACTGTGAAAAGCCCCTAGTCACCACATTCCGGCACCTGTTTGGGTACATGGAGGGAGAATTCAGAATGTCCAATTCACCTAACAGCACGTCTTTCAGGACTTGTGGGAGGATACCGGAACCCCCGGAGGAAACTCATGCAGACATGGGGAGAACATGCAGATTCTGCAAAGGTAGTGACCCAAGCCGAGAACCGAACTTGTGATCCTGGCGCTGTGAAGCAACAGGCTAACCACTGTGTTACCGTGCCATCCACTGTGCTACCGTGCCGTACTTTCAGGGAGCTGGCCCAGACATGATGGGCTGAATGGCCTTCTTACATACTGTAAGCATTCTATGATTATCCACATGGACTGGGAATCTCACAGCTTTGCACCTGTGGCTGTGAGTGGAATATCGAGGGTGACAGGCAAGATGAAAATCCTCCTGAAACACTTTGGCAACTGACGGTTAACCTTTGAAAAGCTGGTCTCGGCTTTAACTGAAAACAGTAATCAAGAGAGAATTAGAAATTATTTGAAAAAAGGAACAATGTGCATGGTTATGGGGAGAAGGTGAGAGAATGACCTAAATGAATTGCTCATTCAGAGAGCTGGTGCAGAAACGATGGGCCGCATGGCCTCCTTCTGTGCTGTCGCAGTCCTGTGTGACTCTATGAAAAGTAAGAATGTGGGCAAAGGTTAAATGTGCGAAGTAGACTTTTGTAGAACTAGAAATTTAAAAAATAATAGGTTTACAAAAATAAAAATCTTTATGAGCTAAAATTGAAAAGATGCTGATGATAACCAAATAAGGATGAGGATTGTTAATTATAGCCCACATGTGTCTATAATTGTTGCATGCTATTATTACCTTGGAATAATTGTTAGATTAAATGGCATATAAGCTTTTATCTCCACTTTTATTTTGGGAACACTTCTTTTTAAAACCTGTTCTCAGAAGGGGAGAATGAGGATAACGCGAACAAGATTATTAAAATGATCAGGTAACGTCAGTTTGCAACATCATGTATGTCATGTGAATCAAAATGTGAGGGCAGAAATGTTTCGTGCAACATAATTCCAACAACAAGGAATAAAGGAAGCCAGCCAGTAAATGGTAATGAAATGACACAGTTTAAGAAGCAATAACTCTGACTTCACTTTGTAAGTGAATGTTATTCCTGCTGTTCAAAAGCACCAGAATAAAGTACTAAGCAAACCTGCTTCACTTACAAGAACATGAGGTTCTGTGAGACAACATTTTATGATGTGATGAGTCTTTGAGTGGCAGGAAGGTGTTGCTTAAACGTTTGCACTGGCGACACCGATCAGAAGAATGCAGTTCAGCCAAGGCCAACTTTTGACCAACTTTTGGAATACTCGTGAAGGAATATCATTGAACATAGAACATACAGTACAGCCATTCGGCCCGTCGAGTCTGCACCGACCCACTTAAGCCCTCACTTCCACCCTATCCCCGTAACCCAATAACCCCTCCTAACCTTTTTGGTCACTAAGGGCAATTTATCATGGCCAATCCACCTAACCTGCACGTCTTTGGAATGTGGGAGGAAACCGGAGCACCCGGAGGAAACCCACGCAGACATGGGGAGAACGTGCAGACTCCGCACAGACAGTGATCCAGCAGGGAATTGAACCTGGGACCCTGATGACGTGAAGCCAAAGTGCTATCCACTTGTGCTACCATCCTGCCCCAAATCATAGCTTGAAAATGCGTGACAAAGTAAACTTACAGTGATGAAATACAAAGTTGATTTATTCAAATCTTCAAATATTTAATTCATCAGCTAGTGCAGGATATTGTCTGTGAAACTTTGGCATCTCATTCGCTAATTTCTGTGCCAAACTTTCATCTGATTGGGTAAAATGACATAATCAGAAAACAGCAACAGATGACACCCGTTATCATTTCCTGGTTAGCACAATGGTTAGCACAGTTGCTTCACAGCACCAGCATCCCAGGTTCTATTCCGGCTTGGGTCACTGTCTTTGTGGAGTCTGCATGTTCTCCCTGTGTTTTCGTGGGTTTCCTCTGGGTGCTCCGGTTTTCTCCCACAGGTCCCACAACACGTGCTGTTAACTAATTTGGACATTTTTAATTCTCCCTTTGTGTACCCGAACAGGCGCCGGAATGTGGCGACTCGGGGCTTTTCACAGTAACTTCATTACAGTGTTAATGTAAGCCTACTTGTGACAATAAAGATTATTATTATTACTTCACCCACATAAAAGTTATTGCGGGTGAGATCTAATGGCAAGGTTCGCCGTGTGTGCAAATCACAAAGCATGTGAATCTGATTTCCGTACATTTTAAGATAATTAAAGGGCTTTACACCACGATGTAGCCTTCCCCCGTGATGGCATGCTGTCGTGAATCATTACTAGTTTTCAAAAGCAAAAACCCGTCGGGATGACCCTACCAGGGGCACGGAGATTCCTGGAGGCCCCAGAGGTTGAGTTACAAGGCTGAGCATTGCCCCCTAGCCACCTGGCAGTGTCCCCTGGCAGTGCCTCTTGACAGTTCTAGGGGACACTGTGAGGGGCAGTGCCCCTGGGGCTGTTTAGCACAGGGCTAAATCGCTGGCTTTGAAAGCAGACCAAAGCAGGTCAGTAGCACGGTTCAATTCCCGTATCAGCCTCCCCGAACAGGCACCGGAATGTGGCAACTAGGGGCTTTTCACAGTAACTTCATTTGAAGCCTACTTGTGACAATAAGCGATTTTCATTTCATTTTCATTTCATTTTTCAGGGGGCACATGAAGGGGCAGTGCCAAAGGGGTTCTGGTCGGGGGTAACCTTCTTCCACTGGGGGGGGGTTCCCTTTATGTATGGTGGGGGGGAGAGCCCTGATGTCTGTGTGGGGCTTGTGGAGCGGGGAGACCCCTGATGTCGGCAAAGAGTGGTGGGGTGGAGGGGGGGGGAACATGGCTGTGAAAGTGGAGCATGCCTGCGATACTGCTGTGGTCGTTGGCGGGGCGGGGGGGGCGTGTGTCCCCGATATGACCATGGTAAGGTGGGGGTCAGCCCGGTGCCTGTGTGGTTGGTCATCTGTGACCATGAAGGGGAACCTATTTTAAATTCAGACCGGGGCGCCCTTTTGAGGTGGCGCCCCGATCTCTGTGGAGCTGTCCTAGCTAACTGCCAGAAAATCTGGTCTGAAAACTCAGCTATGGTTCTGGAGAGAAAAACACTGGTTTTCAGTCAGAATACACAAAGTCAAGAAGTAATCTCTAAGGCATCCAAAATGATTGGGGTCAGGAAATGAAACTTCTATCACTCTTCAGTGGTGGAACTACAGTAAAGGGAATATTGTACATCAGTCTAGTCTGCCCACACCTAACGTATGACATTGCCGCTTGGGGGACCCATGTAATGTTAAATACTTGACCCCCCTTGAAAAAGTTCAATGCAAAGGCAGCTCGCTTTGTTACAATTACTTGTGAAATATTACTATCTCCCAGTTGGTAATTTTTCTACGAGGATAAAAGCAAATTAATGCAGATGCTGGAATCTGAAACAAAAACAGAAAATACTGGACAATCTCAGCAGGTCTGACAGCATCTGGAACTGGAAATGGGGTCAGATTTATACTGTTGTGGGGGAATGGATGTGGAGCGGTGGAGCTGGATAGGTGGCCAGCGATAGGTGGAGATTGACAAAGATGTCGAATAATCACCCCCATTTACTTTTGTCTTCTGTCCTTGACATCTTTGTCAATCTCCACCTATTGCTGGCTCCCTATCCAGCCCCCCCACTCCAGAACCCCGCACAACAGTATAAATCTGATTACATTTCCAGTTCTCTCCAGCTTTGACAAAGAATCATCCAGACTTGAAACATTAGCTCCCTTCTCTCTCCACTGATGCCGTCAGACCTGTTGGGATTGTCCATTTTTTTCTGTTATTGTGTTGGTCAGTTTCCGAGGCTCGCACAGCCTCCATTGCCAAAGGAAGACCCACAGGTTAACACGCCTCAATAACATTTTGAAGAGGCAATGAAATATTCCTCAGCAGTACATCAAGCCCAAGAGTGAATGAGCTTAGAAGAGTTCTCAATCAACAGCTCCAACTGTATGCACCCCAATGTGCTTCCTTTGTTAACTCCTATTTTCCAAGAGCAAATTAGGACTGGAGCAACCTTCCACAAACCTTAACCTCCATGGCCTCTAAAGACTCCTTTAAGGAAAATCTGCTGAACTTTTCTAATTAATGTAACCATTAACTGCACTCATTGTGCATCTCCCAGCAGCATTTCCGAATGGAAGACTATGAATGGAGCCTTGCCAAGTATCGAATACCAAAGTACTCCAGCATTTTCTGTTTTTGTTTCATTATATGTGGCTTCGATTCTGACATGGTTTACTGCACTTTCTCAATGGAAAGTGCATAGCAGTGCACAAGGTGAAACTGTGGAGTAGATTTTGAGAGACCTCCCCCTTAGCCCCCCACCCCACCCTCATTTAAGAGTGTCTGTAAATGTACATTTGTACTTTTCTCGATATTTGTCTCTCACAAGGCCTTCATGTGCACAAACAGCCCTTAGCAAACACTTTAACAAAGTCTTTGCTCTTCTTGCTTTTTCTCTGTTAATTGCATTTCGGCCAAAAGCAATTTAATGAATAGTGCTACAAATAGACCTTTGGGCTAGCTTACGATTAAGGATAGAATTCCTCGGCACTTCACTCAGAGTGAATTTTTTTATTTTGGAAATTCACACCAGAGGAAATCATACAATTTATAATTGTACAAAGAATGGGTGAAAATATTTTACTGCTTTCTGCTACTCTTATTCATCTGTTTAACTTACAAGCTATCTTCTTGTAAAATAATTAATATCAAAGAAAAGCCCAACAGCTGAAAGGTTGCCTTGTTCATTTTATAAATGGAGGAGAGTATGAGATATATTTCCACTGACTATTTTATCTGTGTTCCTTATAAAATATTCTTACATCATTCAAGGGGAGGCGATGGTGTGCTGGCATTGTCAGTGGGGTGGTAATCCAAAAACCCAGGACAAGATCTGGGGACCCTGGGTTGGAATCCCTCCGCGGCAGATGGTGAAATTTGAATTCACTAAAAATCCAGAATTAAAAGTCTAATGATGGCCATAAAAACACTGTTGATTGTTCTAAAAACACATCTGGTTCACTCGTATAAGTTAGGGAAGGAAATCTGCTACCCTGACCATGGTCTGGCCTACACATGACACCAGATCCACAGCAATGTGGTTGACTCTCAAATACCCTCTAAAATGGAGGGCAGTTAGGGACGGGCAATAAATGCTGGCCCAGCCAGCGATGTTCTTGTCCCGTACATTAATTTAAAAAGCAAAAAAAAATGTTATACTTCATTTTCCGAATGACAGAAAATTAGGAAAATCAATGGTAGCCTTGCAAAAGATTAAATGAAACAAACCCCAGTACATAAAATGAACTTTGTTGCATTCACAGAAAGATTCCAAAACAGGCACAGGGCAGGGATGATATCACCACCTTATCTCGATGGTGAGGATCAAACGGAGACTCAGAACAGAAGAAAGTTCGGTGCGAGCCAAGGAAAATTAGGTGACCTAGTCTGCTTTAGTCCTGCACTTCAAGATAACTGATAAAGTCATTAAAACCAAAGCAAATGAAGGCCGCCATAAAAATAAAGAACCAAGGGAGTGTACCTAAAGTTCACATTTATCTGGCAGCAGGGCAAGTCCCACCACTTTAGAGCCTAATCATTTTATTCCTATTTGACATGCATTAACTTGGATGTTTCTCATAAACAGCAAAGAATGTTGTATATTTTAGGAATCCCTCAGTATTATAAAGCCCTCGGTTTCTTAAAGCAGTGCTTATTTTATTACCTGCTTCAGTAGTACTTGACCTCTTTTTTAATGGCCGCATAACAGGCAGAAGAAGGCAGACACAGTACAGACATTTTAAATAAATATAGTAGCAAAGTCAAATTTTGGGAGGATGGTGTGTGTGTGTTTGGGGGTGGGGGGGCGGGGGTTGGTTGGCTTGAAATACATTTGGATGAGTGTAGAGCGACCTTGTGCACAGTTTGCCCCAGTGTGAGTTTTGATTACATGGCTAAGCCAAACTAGCATGCCAGAACAGTTGCTGTTGATCTTTTATACTAATTTTGGATTAATTGTGAGCTGTTCCACTGCGTAAACATTCTAAACTAGTATGCCGGCAACAGCTCAGCGAAACATTAATCCTTCCTAATGCTCTAAGTCAACTTTTAGTCCTTAGCAGAATTTACCTTAATCTCTGGCGAGCAAGCCAGCTGATTTACAAAACATAGCTCAGGAACTGCAAATTCCCGGATTACTTGCAGTGAAAAAAAAAGAAATAAAAATTAAAAACAAAATTATTTTTTAGGCAAATACCTTTCCCTGTCTGGAGTGCCAGTTATTTATGGCAATTGACTGAGAGCTGATGATTGGTCGTGTCTAGATGCTTTGGGGTTTAGAGTTTCTTTTTAATATTATTGATAGCTTGCATCCAGAGCTTAACCTTAGTTTGTTCCCTCCTGTGCCATGGAGCCCCATTACTTATCCTGGTCAATCCACTTACCTTCCTAATCAGCAACCTTATTAGCATGCACATATAAAACCAGGGGCCAGTTTCGCTCAGTTGGTTAGACAGCTGGTTCAGGATACAAAGAAAGACCAGCAGTGGAGGTTCAATTCATGTACCAGCTAGGGTTATTCAGGAAGGCCCTGCCGTCTCAACCTTGCCCCTTGTCTGGGGTGTGATGATCTTCAGGTTAAATCACCACACTCCCCCTCAAAGGGGCTCTATGGTGACTTTATGGAACAATTTAGTAAAATGCAGGATGTCATTGATGTAACTCTTGTGATGTCTGTAGCAAAAGTCTGTAGTGCTTTTGACGACACTCCTGTGAAGTACCTTGGAACATTTTACTGTCTTAAATGCAAGTTGTCATTATTTCATTATGCATTATTAAGTGAAAATAAAAACAAATACAGTTACATTTTATGAAATGCATACATTATTCTGCGACTGTTGCTATAGCTTCAGCATGTACATTTCTGAATGTAATGTGTATTTTAATAGATTGCTATGTCTTTATTTGAATAACTTGCATTTGAAATTTCACTCAATTGCCATGTGTTAATTCCTTTGAACATCAGCTGGGTGAACAGCTGTCCGAGAGAGGGTGATACCTGAGAAGTGAATTGCTAAAAAAAATAGAAGTGGTCTGTTTCTGATGTAGGTGGAAGAAAGAGTATAAAACGGTTGTTACTGCATGGGGGATTCAGAATAAACACTTCAAGATGGGAAATTGGGACCTCCAGCAACTGCTCAATATAAATAACATTATCTTTGCTATTTGCTGGTAATTCAGACAAAGCAAAACTAAGCTTGACACCAGGAAAATAGTCAGGAAGTATAGAATGCACAAAAGTCCCTGTGGCACTATAAAGAATTTGTTTCCATCAGTGTTTGGTGAATTAGCGCCTGGAGGGGTTTGACTACATGCATGCTCTTTTAGGTGGGTGGGCTAGGCAATGACAAGTAAGGGTCAATACATCTGACATCAATGTACATGAAGTGCTGACTACCACTTTACCATGTTTCATGAGGCTGGTTGAACACTGACCCACAAACTCCTTAAACCCATCCCTGCCGTGACTGGTGAAGCTGAGTGATAGGAAGCCCTGGGATTCAAGCCTACAATCATTGTTCTAAGGAGTCAGGGAGGGGAATGTTTGGACTTTTAAATATGAGGTGGTGAGGAAGCAGTCATGAATGTGTTAATTGTGCATTTCCATGAACTTCCTTCATATTTTAACAAAGGTCATAACCCAGTTAAAGTAATTAAATGGGTATAAGCTGGGAGGATATTAGGCATCATATACATCAACTGGGGCCATCAGATAGTGATCAGGAATGGAAACCATGATTGACTTTCTCTCACTCAGGGACCCTTAAGCCAGTTGCAGAACCTTAATAACAACTCCTATCAGCTAAGTCCGCACAGACAAAAAGGATTGAACCTAGGCCATTCTTGTCTATGAGGCTCAATTGCATGGACTTTATAGCAATTAAGCCATGATGAGAGGAGCTAAATTTAGTTACCTTCATCTGTTGCTCAGTCATTTAATGAATTGATTTTTTTTGGAATGATTCTCACCCCAACATAACATTATTTGGGTAACATGCTGATGGTGGATTCATATTATTACTACTTGCTGAAGCCAAATAATTGTTAATTATTATGTGCTGATGGTAATATAATTCAGGTGTTATGTATTATTTTCCTCAAGAATTTAAGACTGATAATTTTTTGTTAGCATTCATAACAACATTTTTCATTTTTTATTTATTTTCTCGATATTGAATCCTTTAAAGGTTTGTCCCTTAAGTGCTACTTAGAGATTTCTCATATCATTGTTTAATTTCATTAATTTTTTTAAAAGCATCAAAATTCTGTATCAAGACTAAAGGCCTAATCAAGTCCAAAGGTGTGCAGGTTAGGTGGCTTGACCATGCCAAATTGTCCGAGTGTTCAATGATGTGCAGGTTAGTTGGGGTTATAGCGATCGTCTGGGGGAGTGGGCCTCGGTATATCAGAGGGTCGGCGCAGACTCGATGTGCTGAAGGGCCTTCTTCTGCATTGTAGTAATTCTGTGGTGCGAATAAATCAAACAATGGGATTATAAGCATACTCACTAATGTGTTTACAAAAATTAATGAAGGAACATTTTATGCCATTTATCATGGCAGATGGAATGGTCGAAGAATCGCCGGGGGTGCATGAGAATCGTGCCGCGCTACCCCGACGCCAGCTCACCGGTTCTCCGGCACCGATTTTCGGGCGGCCACGGGATCACCACCACGCGGGTCGGGAGCCGTTCAAAGCGGCCCCACCGGCGATGCTCCGGGCCTCGACGGGCCGAGTGCCCGCCGAGTTTGGCCGAGACCCGCCGGTGTGGGTTACACAGGTCCCACATGGCGGGACCTGGAAGGGCTGTCCTGGAGGGGGGGGCAGGGGGATCCGACCCCAGGGTGGGCCTCCAAGGTGACCTGGCCCGCGATCGGGGCCTACCGATCGGTGGGCTGGCTGGTTCCGTGGGGGCCTATGTTCCTCCACATCGGGCCCCTGTAGGGCTCCGCCATATTGCCCTGGGGCCAGCGCGGAGACGAGAATCCACGCGCATGGGTGGAATCACGCCGGCCTTGGCGCGCATGCGCAGAATCACGCCAGCCGTGGCGCGCATGCGCGGAATCACATCGGCTGTTCCGCGCCGGCTGGAGCTGCGGGGACCACTCCCACGCCGTACTAGCCCCCTTGGAAGGGGAGCATACCGCACAATTGAGGACCGTTGATGCCGGAGTGGTTGGCGCCACTATTCACGCCGGTGTCAGAACTTGGCCGTGGGATTGGAGAATCCCGGCCATTAGCAGTTACAAGACATTTAACCAGACCACTCTGTCCCATTTGTGACTTTGGGCAAATCTCTCCACTTGTGAGGCGAAGTGTTGACGCCGGGACTGAATTGCCTATGTTTGTGTTCCTGTTGGGGGCGTTATTTGTGGAGCTAATGGGCTAGCGCTCTACCCACATGAATTTAGAGCAAGTCTCATTCCCGCCGGTGTCAGATTCGCTGAGGCCAGAATTGACGCTGGAGAAATTGACAAGCTGGAACTGCTTATAAGCACTTCACTCTCCACACACATTCATTCCAGGCAAGAAGGTAGTTCAGAGAACACCAGCACCATGATTCACCGAGTCAGAGCTAAAAGAATGTTTGACATGGAAGAGGAGAGGCAGGATTCCCACCTCCTCAGGGTGGGCAGGAGCTTCCAGTCCGCGGTTGTCAGTCAGGCTTGGGCGGAGGTGGCCTAGGCGGTCAGTGCTGTGAGCCTGACCAGGCGAACAGCCAAGCAGTGTTGGAAGAAGATGAATGACCTCCTTAGGGCAGCTCGGGTAAGCCACCATCTCTGTTCTCCTGGGATCACTCATGTCCCTCACTCTTCACATCACATCCCCACTCCCATAAAGGCCAATCAAAACCCACCTGCCTGAATCTCCCTCACATCCCACCCTGCACCAAATTCCACACCTGTATTGTCCTCTTTGGCCAGGTTCCTAGCACCCACATGCTACCAGCTACAGACCCCCTGTGTAACACATCCCCACGGGTTTCACCATGTACTTATGTGTCACTTTGGAAAACGCAGCCCATAACACCATAACAGAAGAGAGCGGGAGAAGACTGGAGGGGGTGTCCCCGACCTCAGAGCTCTCACCCCCACTGAGGAGAGGGCAATGGAATTGGCTGGTGAGGTGCAAGAGAGTCTATCTCCTAGTGAGCTCCCAATGTAAAATTATGTCCTTATGCGAGTGAGTGACCCCCCCCCCGCCCCCTGCACCTTCCACCATCACAGAGACTATCATCTCATTGGGGCATTTTAGTGAGTAGGCTCCTGTGTCACCTTCTGGTGCGCACGTCACACATGCTGCAGTACATGAGGTGGTAGAAGGGACATCTGAGGGAGCAGACAGTTGGAGGGCTGCCCGATCCCAGGAAGCATCTGCAGTCGGACAGATATCCCGCTTCTGGGAAGTATGATCATATCACTGATGAAGATGCAGATGCAGAGCCAGGAACTACATGAGGACGTGTGAGCAACTTTCCAGTGCCTGGAAGTACAGCACGAGGAGTCCAACCTCCATCAGGTGCAGGAGATGGTGCCGACAATGCAAGGTACCCTGGCCAACACTGAACGGGCGGTGTCCGCGTTGGAAGCTTTGGGTCAAAATGTCACAGCCAAGGAATATGACGTCCAAGGCTTGGGGCACACTGTGCAGTCGATGTCTGAGGCTTCGGACAGGGGAGCCCACTCACAGGCAGCCATGTACCGAGCCCACATGGACATTGCTGCGGCGCTCCAGAGCTTGGCCCATTCACAAAGGGTCATGGCTGAGGATGTTTAGGGCATTGGCTGGGTGCTGACTGTCCTGGGACAGCCACAGAGGGACATGACCGAGGCAATGAGGACATGACTCACTCACTGAGGCTCATGGCCCAGTCTCAGTGCTCCATGGTTGAGAGCATCAAAATCCTGGTTTAGTCAATGGCAGACATCCAGGACCGGCAGCACCAGAGCTCACTTCGGCCTCACCACCATCCCTTGGAGTAGCCTGGGGGTCATCGGGCATCCCGATCGTGGAGGGGTCAATGACCAGGGGGCTTAGACTTAAGGTAAGGGGCAGGAGGTTTAGAGGGGATGAGAGAAAATACTTTTTCACCCAGAGGATGTTTGGAGTCTGGAAATCGCTGCCTGAAAGCTGTTAGGAACGTAGCTGCAGTGTGATATGGGTCCTGTTTATGACACACAGGTTGTGACAACCTGCCCAGGGGCAGGATGGATGGGAGCAGGGGCAAGGCTCGGAGACAGCTGGTGGTCCTGCCAAGTGGCCTACCTGATAGTGTCACTGGTGAGGCCTCTGCCCTGTGAGGGGCAGTGTGCTGGGGAGGGTGCCAAAGACCACTGTGCATATGTGGGGAGGCGGTGGGATCGTGATACTGTCACTGGACTAGTAAACCAGAGACACAGAGAAATGCTCTGGGAACCTAGGTTCAAATCTCGCCACTGCAGATGGTGAAATTTGAATTTATTAAAAATCTGGACTAATAAGTAGAATGATGACCATGAAACTAATGTTGATTGTTGTAAAAAAAAATCTGGTTCACTAATGTGCTTTTGGGAAGGAAATCTGCCATCCTTACCTGGTCTGGCCTACATGTGAATCCAGACCCACCGCAATGTGGTTGACTCTTAACTGCCTTCTCAAGGGCAATTAGGGATGGACAATAAATCAGGTGATGAAGGAACTACACTCCGATAGCTAGTGATTCCAAATAAACCTGTTGGACTTTAACCTGGTGTTGTAAGACTTCTTACTGAGCCCACCCCAGTCAAAGGTGGGCATCTCCACTTCAAGGTGATGGAGATTGCAAGATTGGGGGAAGCCACAAAAGAAGCCTTGCTGTGTTGTTACAGCGTATCCGGTATATAATACACATCGTGCACTGGTCATGTCAGGTGTGCATGGACCTTACTCTGTGTCAGTTCTGAACCATCCAATAAATAGCGTGTTTTATTCCCCTTTCTTTGTTAAAGGTAACTCTCCAGCTCCTTTGATAACTCAGGTCAAAGTTCGGGCGGGATTCTCCGACCCTCCGCACCAGAATCGCGCCCGGCGCGGGGGCGGAGAATGGCCATTCATGCCAGAAATCCGGCGCAACATGCTGCCGCGATTCTCCGCGGACCTGCCAGTCTGACTCCAGGGGGGGCCTCAGCCGTGGCCAGGCCCGCGATCGAGGGCCACCGATCGGCGGACCATCGCAATCTGGGAGGGACCTACCTTCCACCGCGCGGGCCCGCTGTCTGGCTCCGCCATGTCGGCGGCACCCACGCCGAGGTGGGTCACTGCGCACATGCCCGGACCCGCTTGCACCCGCCGTGCGCATGCGCGGCCGCACGGTCTGGCTAGCAGGGCCCCTCCGGCAGCGAGAGCTGCGGGACACACGCCGGGGCTCTGCCAGCCCCCTGGAAAATGGAGGATCACCCCGGACCTTCGCAGAAAATGTCCGGAGTGATTCTCGCACGTTTGCTGGCGGGCATGGGGACTTAGTCCCCAGAAGGGAAATCCCGCCCTTCAGGTTTGATCTGGTCTGTGTTAAATTAACCGATTTAAGGAGGAGTGCAAGTGCTACAACCGGTCTCAGCAAGGGAAAAATAATCATACATGGTGCCGAGTCAGAATTGTCAGACTGTAACCATTGCTATGCTGTGAGACCTTTATTGTCATTGAGTGAAGAAAGGAATGGTTTTGACTGCAAAACTTTCTGTGGTGAAATGACTGCAAACATCCATACAGAAAGGATGCCCACTCAGGAAATGGCAAGTTGCTGTATGTGAGGCTACATTTTCAGGAAACAACTGATGAAAATTACAATAAAAAGATCATGGGCGTGATGCTCCGTTGGCTGACACCCAAATCGCGAAACACAATTGGGGGGAGAGTACGTTCTGACGTCAAAGTGCAGTGGGCACCGATTTGACGCCAAGTCGCAATTGTCCGTCACCTCGGCAGCAGCGCCAATGCGGTCTGGAGTGCATGTACAGTAGACAACGTTTGGATGTGATTAGCGGGACCGACCCTGGCATTCTCCAGGGCCACCACGATGCTCCGCCTCTGATTGGCCGTATTTTCATCGGCAGTGTTCATTTGTGCTTTTAAAAATCGTGAAACCGGCGTTGCGGCTGATGAGGTAGAGCGAGGGTGTATGGAAAGTGTCCAACATCACCCTTGTTTGCAGACATTGTGCCGCTGGTCAGGGGGCTTCTGCCAGGGCCGGAGTGAATAGGGGGGGGTGGCCAGGGGATGCACTGTGGGGTCGAGGTCGACGGGCACGGAACACCATTGCCGCAGTCGGCAAGGCAGCCATGCAGCTGCGCACACCGCTAACAGCCCACTGTGAACCTAGGGCCATAGGGTTGTATAGACGTTCCCCCAGGGCACCCCTGGATGCCCTCTGACCACAGATGACCCATCAGCAGCTCCAGCGTAACCAGTGCCATCTCGTTGGCTGGGATGGTGTGTGTGGGGAGTGTAATGTGTATATGCGGCTGCAGCTTGTCAGCCTCCCGAGTGTCAATCTCAGACCCGGCGAATCCTGCATCGTTTTTCTATTGGAATCGATTGTGTTCCACGTGGCGTGGTGTTAGCCCCTCCACAGGCGCTGAATCGATCCAGGTTCAGCACCAGTTTTGCTGTCATGAATGTCCACGAATTCTGCGTCAGCGTCAACACTTAGTCCCAGGGATGAAGAATCCAGCCTCATTTGTCTTTATTACAGAAATAATGAGGAAACAGACGGCTGCTTGTAATTTTTTGTCAAACACAATGTTGCTGCATGCGACTAGATGACCTTGTTATGATGTAGTTACATCTAATTAAAATACTTGCAGTGGTATTCAAAACACTGCCCAAATCTTCCAAGAGACTCTTTGACAAAAAGTCATCCAGGCTCGAACCATTAGCTTCCTTCTCTCTTCACAGATGCTGTCAGACCTGCTGAGATTGTCCAGTACTTTCTGTTTTTGGCCCACATCTTCAGTGTGTTTTCAGTCATGTCAAGAGGATATACCAAAGGATGGTGAGTGCTGTAAAGCATAATGCCTTTTATCATAAAGTCATTCACTGCTAAATGAGATAGGCTAATCCTGCATTTTTGTGTTGTTTCTGAAACACTGATGTAAAAGTCTCCTATTGTTACAATGCTTAGTATTTATCCCAAGATTCTTGCAGCTTGTGTAGATGGGAGTGAGAGGTTCCAAGGGATGAATGACCTGACCGTGGCATTATGGTACAAGAAGCCATTCAAGTGGGGGTGAGTAAATAGGAATGTAATAGTAGGAGGATATAGTACAGTCAGGGTGATGGACACAGTTCTTTGCTGGCGAGGGCAAGAGTCCAGAGGCTGTGTTTTCTGCCCAATGCTCATCTGGATATCTGCTCCAGGCTGAAGACAAAATTGTAGTTGGCATGATCCATGTAGATACCAACAACATAGATTGGACCAGGAAAGAGCTTCTGGAGGGGACATATGAGCAGCTCGGGGATAAATTGAAAAGCAGAACTTCAAAGGTAATAATAGTCTCTGGATTGAACTTGAGCCACAAGCAAATTGCACAGGGTAAATAAAATTATAAAGATGAATGCGTGGCTCAAAAGCTGATATCGGAGAAATGTATTCCAATTCTTGGGGCACTGGCACCAGTGCTGGAGAAAGTGGGAAATGTAATGTTGGGATGGTCTTCACCTGAACTGTGCTGGGATGAGTTTGCTGGTACAACTAGGGTGGTAGAGAGAGCTTTAAACTAAATTATTAGGGTAAAGGATCATGTGAGAGGTGATGTGGTAAATCAAAGAAAAACAAAGCAGGGTAGTGTTTTGGGTAATGATAATCAGAATGTGGCAGGAAGGGGCAGAGCATACAAGACCTGTAAAGACTTAATTACCTTCAAAAACTCACATTCAAAGTATCATCTTGCTTGATTGACTTTGTCTGTATAAATATGTGTGGATCCCACCTCTTCACTCACCTGATGAAGGGGCTACACTCTGAAAGCTAGTGATTCCAAACAAACCTGTTGGACTTTAACCTGGTGTTGTAAGGCTTCTTACTGTGCTCACCCCAGTCCAACACCAGCATCTTCATATCCTAGCAGAAATGGTTAGAGGTTGTAAAATGGTAAAAGGATGGACTTAAAGTCTTAAGCTGGAACTTTACTGACTTTCCTGCCAGTGGGATATTCCAGTTCTTCTCACTCAGTCAGTGAGCTTTTGAATGGCTCACTTCATTTTCCGGCCCTGACCCTGTCAAGACACGGCTGTAAAATTCCACACACTGTATCTGGATGCTCACAACATTTGTGAAAAAAAAGGATGCATTGTTTGTCCAGATAGAAGTGAATATGTAGGACCTGAGAGTCATTCCAGAGACATGGGGTTGGATTCTCCGACCCCGTGGGGGCGGTGGGGGGGGGGGGCACGAATCTCGCGAAGCGCTCCGACGCTAGTCCACCGATTCTTCGGCGACCAGAAAACGGCGCCGGCACAGTTGGCGCGGCGCCTGTCAGGGGCTGTGTTTCTCCCTGCGCGATGGGCCGAGTGCCCGCTGAGTTCGGCCGAGTCCCGCAGGCGTCGTTCTCGTGTGGTCCTACCTGGCAGGACCTTGGCGTTCATGCTGCTGGGGGCGGCCTGGTGGGGGAGAGGGGGGATCTGACATCGGTGGGGTCTCCACGGTGGCCTGGCCCGCGATCGGGACATCGCGATTGGCGGGCTTAACCCGGAGGAGGCCTATGTTCCTCTGCGCCGGGCCTCTGTAGGTCTCCACCATGTTGCGTCGGGGCCGGCGGGGAGACAGCAAACCACACGCATGCGCAAACTCGTGCTGGCCGTGGCGCGCATGCGCAGACCCGGGCCACCCGTGCTGACGCCCGTATCGGCAGCTGGAGCAGCGTGAGGCTCTCCAGTGCGGTGCTGGCCCCCTGTGCGATGCAGGAGCGCTGATCCTAGGGGTGAGATGACGCCGTCGTAAAACGCTCCGGCGTTTACGACGCCATCAACACTTAGCCCCGGGATCGGAGAATCCTGCCCATGATTTCAAGATGATCAATAATTGAGTGGTATTTGACATTTCAAAAAGATGTGGAGCTTGGAAAAGGTGGTGGGGTAGCTCTATTAATTAAGAATGCCATTAGTGCTGAAGTCAGAGATAATGGGTGCGATCTGACGAAAAATCAACAGAGCCGCGTTCTGGGCGGGATTAGAGGGGTCCTTCCCGACATTTGGAGAGCAGGAACGACTCCGCTATTGAGCGGAATTCTGGGTTTTCTTTGGGCCTCAGCGGGTAACGCCTTGCCAAGGCCGCACGGACAGAATGCCACACGGGCACCTTGGCACTGCCACCCTGGTAGGGCCCCAACCAGCCTGGCAGTGCCACTTTGGCACCCTGGCAGTGTCAGGCTTCCACCCTAAGGCTTCAAATGAAATACCTGCATATATAATAGGGGCATTGGTTATAATCTTTCAAGAGTACTGCAGAGGGATCTGGGTGTTCTGGTACATGAATTACAATATGTTAATATGTATGTAAAGGAATGATCAGAGAGGCAAATGGGGTATTGGTGCTTACTGCAAGGAGAATGAAATTTAAGAGCAGGGAAGTTTTACTGCAGCTGTACAGGCCTTTGATGAGATCACATCTGGAGCAATGCACACAGTTTTGGTCTCCTTCTGACCCCTGCTCTTTTCAATGTCACTCCATGTCACATGCCATTCACTGATTGAAAGGAAAGTAAACTTGCTTTGACGCCATTTCTTGAAATGAGCCATGGTTTTGTGGATGGTACCCCTGCCTCAGAGTCAGTATTCCAGAGCTCATTCCAGAGAATGAAGTCTGGATTGACACTTCAGTGTGGTACTGAGGGAGCAATGCACTGTCAGTAGTGCTGACAGTAGTGGGGCAGCACGGTAGCATGGTGGTTAGCACTATGGCTTCACAGCGCCAGGGTCCCAGGTTCGATTCCCAACTTGGGTCACTGTCTGTGCGGAGTCTGCACGTTCCCCCCGTGTCTGCATGGGTTTCCACAAGGTGCTCCCTCTGTGTACCTGAACAGGCGCCGGAATGTGGTGTGTAGGGGCTTTTCACAGTAACTTCTTTGCAGTGTTAATGTAAGTCTACTTGTGACATTAAAGATTATTATATTATACAGATGAGATGTTAAACCAATGTCCCATCTGTATTCAGAGATGGACATAAAAAATTCAAGTGTGTGACTTTTGAAGAAGACTTCTACCCCAGTTATGAGTTATCCGTTAACCATTATCACAAAAACAGATTATTTGCTCATTATGATATTGCTGACTCACTTCTAAAGTACTTCATTGGCTGCGAAGCATTTTGGGATATCCGATGAAAGGCCCTATATAAATGCAAGTCTTTCTTTTATAGTCTTAAGTCTGTCTCTGGGAGGTGTACAATTGAAGTTTGATTTCTCCTTCTTTGTACGGAACATTCACTCTGTACTTTATTCCTGAGTATATTAACGAGAGCAGGAACAATCTTGTACAGGTCTGTGATATGTATCGAACTTTGTAATTAAAACTCCATTTTGTCCCTTAATTATTTCTTGACAAAAATTGTAGGCATTATGCATTTGCAAAATTGTTAAATTACTTAATTTTATACAATGCCTGGACCGATGCAATATTATGTTCCAATTATTACACCAATAGTCTGCAGCATTGCGTTTTGACATTCAATTATCTGAGTAAAAACTAAAGGTACGGTGGGGAACTCATGTGTTTTCATTTTTGCACAAGTATTGCTCCCTCAAGTTGCCCATGAAAGATTATTTTCACACTGTTGCCCTCAGCTGCAGTTTTCTTCATTTCATGTAATCAGAGTCATTCTTGGATCTGAATGCATCTGTTTCAAATCCCTGCTTTTCTCTCCAAACAGGCATTCTCTGGTCTATGGCATTGTCTACATGTATTGTTGGATCCTCTCAGTCCCCCTGCAATGAAATCAGCAGAAATACAGGTTTTGTTTTAATCTTTAGGAACAGATGTAAGACTAATCTTAAATATGAATAACTTCAGCCATGGCTGTGCTTAAGACATGTTATATTACCAGTTTAAAACACCATTGCTGAAATGGAAACACATATTAGATTTGTATCACTTAAATCTCATAGGTATATGGATACATTTTATGCCAAATCAAAAATAGAGCAAAATTAGAACTTTCCAATATATCTAGAAAATAGTCTAACTCTAAGTAATAAAAAAAATCCTTTTCATTAATCAACGTCGTCTTTACTTAATAAGTATAAAATCAAATCAGAGTTTACATATTCTACCAACCTACAAAAGTCCGTGTATTTTTTTATTTTAATATAAATGTATTAAGAGCAGCTCAGAGTATGATTAATGAATGTGATTCTGATTACTTGTCATGTCTTTTTGGAAGTTGCAGGAAAAATTGAATGATTTATGCAGTTATTATTCGTGAAGTACCTATAAAAATTGGCTAAGTAAAAAGAAGTTCATGAACTGCAGTGAGTTGTAATTAAACGGTCTAAACTTGAGTGTATGAGCTTAGTGGTGTGCTCCACATTGGCAAGACCTGAGCCTGAGTGCAATGGAAACATGGCTGGTTATGCAGCACCAGGAACCTCGCTGAGTGAGAGGGTGGTGGAAGAGAAATTAGGCTTGCATCCTGAGAGGGGACAAAAATACAGCTCTCCCATGCTTCAGCAAGTGGGATCATCTGATATTATGGCATTGTACACTTTGTCCTGCAAGTGGAGAGAGGTGTTTTAGTAAGTGGCATCTTGAAGACATCTGAACATTTGCATGGGAGGAAAGTAGAGTTTTCCGAATGTTTTCCTTGCGGAATAGAGGGCATTAATAGTACCAGCTGTATTCGGAGGTGCCAGCATCAGGAGGGTTACCGTGATAAAATTCTAGCAATCCGAATCAAGGGAGATTAGCATTTTCATTGCCCTGGCAGTAACCAAGGTCTGCGGCAGGATCTTCTCAAGTCTAAGTCACTGACCATGGTTAGTTCGAGTTCTCTTATTGGAGACTGTTATGACCACATGAGAATGGGTACAATTGATCCCCTATCGCACCATCCCGAAGCTTGACCGTAACAGGGTTTGATGAGAATTTGAAGGGAACTTTCTCAATCTCTCTGTTTAACCATTTATGCACTGATTGCAAGGAAACAAGTCTGACTGGTTTTCTCGAGGTTTATAACATGAAGAGGTCAGTTTATATTGAGTTAAAAACCCACACAGGTAAAAATAGCAAAATATTTAAGAGTAGATCAACACTTTTTGTACTTTTGCGATCCACATTTACACATATACAAGCACGCAGAATTTATAAGTTATACTGTCGGTAGTTACTTTCTTAACCAAATTAAAGTCAATGATGAAAGTTAAAGAAATGGAGAGTTCCTGAGCGCGATTCTCCACCCCCACGCCGAAGTGGCCACGCCATCATGAACGCCGTTGAGGTTCACGACGGCGCGGAACGGCCCCGGTCCCGACCGATTCAGGCCCTGACAATGGGCCAGTATCGGGGCCGCGTCATCTGCCTGCACCAGGCCTTGTCGCCCGCGTAAAAAGGGCGCCGAATAGATGACGCGACCGGCGCCGCATAACGGACGTCATCCGCGCATGCGTGGTTGCCGTCCTGTCCAAATCCGCCCCGCAAGAAGATGGGGGATGGATCTTGCGGGGCCGCGGAAGGAAGGAGGTCCTCCTTCAGAGAGGACGGCCCGACGATCGGTGGGCACCGATCGCGGGCCACCCCACATTCAAGGTGAAGCCCGGTGCAGGATCCCCCCTAGCCCCCCCCACAGGCCGCCCCCCCAGCGTTCACGCACCACCCACGACTGTAGCGACCAGGTGTGGACGGCGCCGGGGGGAACCCGCCGTTTTGGCCTGACCGCTCGTCCCATCCAGGCCTAAGAATCGCAAGGGTGCTGGAGAATCGCCATTTTGGGTGTCTCCGGCGATTCTCCGGCCTGCGGCCCGCGAAAATCGACCGGCCCGTTCCCACCGCTTGGGAGAATCGCGGGAGGGCGTCGGACCGGCGTCCCCGGAAATTTCGGCAGCCCAGGCGATTCTCCCAACCGGCGTGGGAGTGGAGAATTGCGCCCCCTGTTTGTGAGTCATTGGCTACAGCATTTTTTTAGCAGTACATTTAGATTCCAGGAGTTGAGTTGAAGCCCCTGTAAAAGTGCAAGTGCTGGAAGACAATTTATTTTTAAGATGTAATCCGGCTCTTCCAAAAAACCAACGCGTTATGCACCCGAGATTCCTTTTGATGGAAAGTTCACTATTTCTGTGCCAGATATTTCAAACTGTCAGGGATAGGTCATAACATGGGAGAAGAGAGAGGGAGTTTTTAACTTATCCATCAGCAGCTTTTCAAGATTACTCAATAACTGTTTGCAGCTTGGATGTGTATTAAAGAGATTTCAGAATGTGTACTTCGGTCACATCGCTTCTCCATCCCCATAATGATTTCAGAAGGTGTTCGTTCATCTAATTTCTGATCCAATGGTGCTTTTGTTTCATGTCTGGGGTTGAATGGATTCCATAATGTCCCAGCCATTAACCTCCTGAATGAATCATTATCTATCTTGATGAAATAGGAAGTCATCTTTATATAGCTACTGTTCCATCTGTCTTTCTGTCTCCGTTGGAGAGGCAGTTGTCATGATATGCATATAATGAGCTACAGACAGGCAGCTAATGAACACAGAGAACAGGACATAACCAATCAGCAGGCAGAAAACTTAGGGGTGGTTTCCCACTATAAAAGGCACAAGGTACTTACACTCTGCCTCTTTCCACTGAGGACATCTAAGAGTGAGTCAGGTATATATATATCACATAACACCTACAGCACGTGGCTAAGAGCTAGTCTTGTTCAGTTAGACAGAGTAATCACACTTAGGCTAGCAGAGAGTCGAACTGACAGAGAACTGAGCTAACTGTGTGACAGGTTCAGTAAATCAAATTGAACTAACTTCAAGGTCTGGAGTATATTTCAGTTATAGCTGCATCCCATTGCAGCCCGTGTTATCTCAGTGTGCCTAACATGACACGGTACCAGAAGACTGCTATCCCTAGGTGGTTTATCTCAATCTGTTCCCTGACGACCAGCAAATGTATCCCGGCACCATGGAGAAGATCCAGGCTCCTCAACAGCTGCTGATCTCCGGCAATCTCAGTGCCAATTGGCGGACTTTCAAGCAAAGGTTTCTGCTGTACATCGAAGCCTCAGACCTCAAGGGTGCATCTGATACAAGAAAGATCGCGCTTCTCCTCTCAACTGCGGGGGATCAAGCCATCCAACTCTTCAACTCATTTAACTTCACCGAAGGCCAGGACAAGACAAAGTTTCAGCCCATCCTAGACAAGTTTGATCGTCATTGTGAAGTGGACACCAATGAAATCTTCGAGCGCGATATATTCAAACAATGCCTACAAGCTAAAGATGAATCTTTCAACTCCTTC
This sequence comes from Scyliorhinus torazame, assembly GCF_047496885.1. Classification (NCBI taxonomy): domain Eukaryota; kingdom Metazoa; phylum Chordata; class Chondrichthyes; order Carcharhiniformes; family Scyliorhinidae; genus Scyliorhinus; species Scyliorhinus torazame. The sequence continues at coordinate 78,638,536 of NC_092709.1, read as the reverse complement.
TTAACTAATCTCCGTCTACTAGCGCTGACCTGCAACTTTGGTGATATTGCTGACTCCATGATCAGAGACCAAATCGTTTTTGGAGTTCACTCTGATCCTCTGAGAGAGCAGCTTTTAAAAATCAAGCATATGACCCTGTCAGTCGCGATTGAAACATGTACAGTGCATGAGCACGCCAAAAATCGCTATGCCCAGTTCAAATCGGCTGAAAATTAGAAACTTGCCTACCACGAGGCAGAGAGTGTGCAGGCCATCGCCCGGATGCTGCGCCTTAGCATTGATGAAAGCGGCCATTTCGCGCACTCTTCCCGGAGCCCCATGCATGCGCGATGCGAATGGGATAAGGAAGCGGCCGTTCGCCACACTGCGCAGGTGCAAACGCCTGTCGACTGCACTGAGCATGTGCGACGACGCACGGAGCGTAACGACATCATGACGTGCCTGAACTGCGGCACCGCCCATTTAAAGAAACACTGCCCTGCAAGAGGCAGGCGCTGTTTAAATTGCAAAAAGCCTGGACACTATGCAGCCTTGTGCAGGTCTGCACCACTGCAGGAGGAAGAATTTTTAAATGCAGCGAGTGGTAATGACCTGGAACTTGCTGAGTGCGAAGATTATGTAAGTGTAGATAATCAATGCTCGACAATCTGGCTGTCGAAGGGCCAAATGGCCTACTCCTGATCCTATGATCATAAGAAACCAGCTGATACCACCAACAGTTGTGTTGGATGCTCAAACTCAGCCCCTACAGGAGGAGGAACGTAGATGCCAGCACCTAGAGGGAATGTTTGCTGCCGTCTTTTCTTTTTAAACTTATTATTTTCTGGAATATGAGCATTACTGGCCAATCCAGAATTTGTTGCCTATTCCGAATTGCTCTGGAACTGAATGGCTTGCTAAGCCATCTAAGAGGGTAGTTAGGAGGCGACCACATTGCTCTGTTTCAGGAGTCACATGTAGGACAAACCTGATAAGGACGACAGATTTCCTTCCCTATAATTAGTGAACCACGATTGCAAAATTATTTTTTGCTAAAGAAATCAGCTTGAACCTGTGCCCAAGGCCCCACCACCATTGTTCTTTAAACTGAAGGCCACTTTTCAGACATGTCCTCCTCAGAGCACAATTGCCACACCCAATTCCCAACTGAGAATCCATCAGCAAGTCCACCATCTGCACACAATCCCTTCTCCATGAAGAACAACAATAAGAAATCACCCCAATTGCACCACTACTGTAATGGTGCCCTTTCACACACTTCATTTGTGAACACAAAAAGGGGTTATTAATAAGAAAACAGTCGCTGCATCTAGCTCTGTACATGTCTCCGCAATGAGAGGACTGCACCCCCTGGGGTGATTACGCCTCTGAGTCCCAATTGATCACACAAGTCAGGTGACCCTTACTCTGCTGTGTTGCCCTTAAAAGAACAATCAACACAAATCACCACAACTACCTAATTATCATGACCACTCTTGGGGCGGGATTCTCCGCCTGATCTCCGGGCGGCAACGTAAATCCTGCCCCGCCGCCGGCTGCCGTATTCTCCGGAGCTGCTTTTCGGGCGGGGGCGGGGATCACGCCACGCCGGCCGGGCGCCGTTGGCAGCGGCCCACCCGGCAATTCTCCGGGACCCGATGGGCTGAGCGGCCGTCGTTTTTGGCCAGTCCCGCCGCCGTGGATTGGACATGGTCTCACACGGCGGGACCAGGCAGGTAAGTTGGCTGGTGCGGTCCTCGGGGGACACGGGGGGGGGGGGGGGGGAAGGGGGCCACGGTGGCCTGGCCCGCGATGAGGACCCACCGATCTGTGGGTGGTGCCGTGGGGGCACTTCTTCCTTCAGCTCTGGCCCGTGTAGGGCTCCGCCATGGCCGGCACAGATAAGACAGCCCCCTGCGCATGTGCTAGAATACGCCGCAGAGCAGCCCGCGACCGCCGCCGTGCCGCGCTAAGCACACCGGCGCCAATGGCGCCGATTCTCCGCTCTGCAGTCGGGGTGGCGTGGCCCGGTCGCGGGGATTCTTTGGCCCGGTCCCGGGCTGAGAGAATCCCACTCATGGTCTCAGGGAATGGAAGAATTAGCCCAGATTAGTACCTCCGATCGTTTTCCACTGATTTGTGGGAAATGTGTGTCCCTGGACACTGGGTAATACAAGGATCAGATTCAACTTACGATTGTTGACTAGGTTCTCCCGCCAGTGGGAAAACAAGTGTGGGCAGCACAGTGACACAGTGGTTAGCACTGCTGCCTCACAGCGCCTGATACCCAGGTTCAATTCCGGCCTTGGGTGACTATGTGTGTGGAGTCTGCACGTTCTCCCAGTGTCTGCATGGGTTTTCTCCAGGTGCTCCAGTTTCCTCCCACAGTACAAAGATCTGCAGGTTAGGTGGGGTTACAAGGATAGGGTGAGGGAGTGGGTCTAGGTAGAGTGCTCTTTCAGAGGGTCGGTGCAGACTCGATGAGCTGAATGGCCTCCTTCTGCATGAGGAAGCAAGATTCAGGGCTTACAATTGGACAAATGGGGCTAGGTTGACCTGTGGGGCAGGGAGAAATCACCTGAGCCTTAAGAGAGCATTAGCTACTTGTTGCAACAGTGAAGTTATCACTCGGACAGTGGCTGTGTGACAAAGAGGGTTTCTGCAGCCACTGGTACATCTGTTATTTGTGTAAACTAACTTCTGCTCATCCCCTGCTTAAGCTGTGCATCTCAGGAGTGCCATGAGGTGTCCCAACCTGGGGGTCCTGAGATTCAGCTTGGCCACGTCCATCTCTTTGGTCAGAGTGCTGATAAAGCTATGAGGGTATCATGATGGGTGGGGTGAATGGAAACTACATGAACAGGAGACCTCGGAGCTCTTCAATTAAACTGACATCAGACAACAGCATCACCAGTCAGGTGTCAGAAAGTACCTTCTAATAGTCTTTCACAACACCATTAGGAGGTTCAGCCCCTGCATCCCCATTTGAGAGTGATTACCACCCCCCCCCCCCCCCCCCCCCCCCCACCCCCTCACAGAGTACAAGCCCTTGCCACCAAATCAGCCTCATTGCTCCCAGGACACCAGACAAATACCCCTCAGAAAGCCAGAATAAAATCGGAAAATCACTTACCTCCTTGCTACCCCTCAGTCCAGGGAGCCATTTTTAACTACTTGCACCAAATCACGCCTGCCTGCGTGACTCCTGTTTGGGGAGGGGGGGAGCAACGCAGGTGGCACTTGAATCCGGTTTCCAACGCAATAATAGCATTCAAATGAATGCTGATGAGCACTTTGCATGCTCCTGTTGGCGTGGAGTGAGAAACCCATTATGGACGGTGTAGCGGGCTGGGAGATTCGCGACGGGTGTGATGTCCGGCGCGAATCCTGATTTTGGGAATCAATAAGCCATCATGAACCTCGCTGCTAGCGGGCAGCCCTGGAGAATCCCGGCCCTGGGTCACTGTGTGGAATTTACACATTCTCCCTCTGTCTGCGTGGGTTTCACCCCCACATTGATGTGCAGGTTAAGTGGATTGGCCACGCTAAATTGCCCCTTAATTGGAGAAAAAATAATTGGGTACTCTAAATTTATTTTTAATAGTCTCTGGACACGCATGGGGGTTTGCAAAAATACAGCTACGAGATTGCACCATCAGGAAAGGAAGATACTTAAAAAAACAATCAAGGAGTCATTTTCATTCATATAATTTTTCAATTCAAGATCAGGATGTTGAGCAACAATAGCTGATTTGATTTAATAAGGGTGTACAATGTAACAAATACTGCTTTTTCTTTGCAATGGAGATACAACAGAATCTGATGAATGTGGTGACTGCATAAACCACCATTCAGCATTAGGAATAAATTGTCTTGAACAAAAATGTTTTTTGACATTAATTATCTACTAATGCGATGCATTTTATAAAATAATTCACCACTGATATAATTCAGAAATTACCCACACAGAAAGAGGCTGTTTTATCCACTAGAGATCTGTATCAAAGCAATCCACTATAGTCCCATTTTCCCGGTTTCCAACATAAGCATTTAATATTTTTCTTTTTCAAGTGTTTATCTAATTCCCTCTTGAATGTAGCGATTAACTTGGCTTCAACAGTCACTTGCAGTAATGCAGCATTCCTTATTATTATGCCCTCTGTATGGGAAAGATACTTCTAACTTCTCTCTTATGCTTTACTACTAAGATTAGAATGGTGTCTCATGCCTGATTTACAGTTGGTATGAAGCTTCTGCATTAAATCATTTCTCTCTTTATTTGAGAATTAATGCATATTCATTGCCAATAGCTTTAATCAAAACCAGTTAAGATATAGTACTATTACAAGCAGTCATTTACTGTTTTACAGAGAAATGCTTTAGCAATTATTCTAAAGCAGATTTCACTGGATAACAAATATTCTTTACTCCAATAATTGCAAACAATGTCAGAGCAGATTTTCCCCAGTTGTGCTCAGGAATCAATAATTGCCTGGACGGAGCAGCTAGACGAAAATCAAGAAGGGAGAATCATACGCTCATTATGGCATCTGCCTAATTCTCCATCTATTAATCTAACTGGATACAAGATGAGACAGGTTCCATTAAAACTATGATATTCCCTCCAATCCAATTTTCCTTGATATGCTCCACCCAGGCAATTATTTAAACAGAAGTGCAAAGAGAGAATTTTTCCCCATGGTTTTGAGGGGTTTCCCTTGTGACTTTATAAAAATTACATTGCATTTTTAAAGTGTTAATATTTCATTAACAGATGTGGGCGTCACTGGCTAGGCCAGAATTTATTGCCCATTCCTAGTTGTCCCTGAGAAGCTGGTGGTGAGTTGCCTCCTTGAACTGCTGCAGTCCCTGAGGTGTAGGGAAACCCACAGTGCTGTTAGGGAGGGAATTCCAGAATTTTGGCGAGTGCCAGTGAAGGAAGTGGAGAGTATTCCATTATACCCCTGGCTTGTGCCTTGTAGATGGTAGTCAGGCTTTAGGGAGTCAGAATCACTCACTGCAGGATTCCGATCATTTGACCTGCTTTAGTAGCCACAGTATTTATATGGCTAGTCCAGTTCAGTTTCTGATGAATGGTAACCCCCAGGATGTTGATAGTGGGGGATTCAGTGATGGTAATGTAATTGAATGTCAAGGGATGATGGTTAGATCCTCTCTATTGGAGATGGTCATTGTCTGGCCCTTGGGTGGCCCTTGCCACTTGTCAGCCCAAGCCTCCATTTTGTACAGGGCTTGCTGCAATTTGACATTGACTGTTTCAGTGTCTGCGGACATCAGCGAAAATCCTCACTTCTGACATTATGATGGAAGGAAGATAATTGATGAAGCAGCTGAAGATGGTTGGGCCGAGGACAGTATTCTTAGGAGCACCTGCAGTGATGTCCTGGAGCTAAGATAATTGACCTCCAACCACCATAATCATCTTCCTTTGTATGAGACCAAAAAGCCTGGCTGGGAGAGTGGCAAGTTCTGGAGCACAAATGTTCAGTACTATTGTGGAATATTGTCAGGGCCCATTGCTTTTGCAGTATCCAGTACCTGCAACCATTGCTTGATATCATGTGATGTGAATCAAATTGGCTGAAGACTGACATCTGGGGACCTCCAGCGGAGGCTAAGATAGATCATCCATTCAGCATTTCTGGCTTGAGATTGTTGCAAATGCTTCAGACTTGTCTTTTGCACATATGTGCTGGCTCCTCCATCATTGAGGATGGGTATATTTGTCGAGCTTCCTCCTCCAGTGAGTTGTTTAATTGCCCACCACCATTCACGGCTGGATGTGGCAGGATTGCAGATTTTAGATCAGATTCAGTGGTTGTGGAATTTCTCAGCTCTGCCTATTACTTGCTGCTTATGCTGTTTGGCACACCAGTAGTCCTGTGTTGTAGCTTCACCAGGTTGACACCTCATTTTTCAGTCCGCCTGGTGTTGCTCCTGATATGTCCTCCTGCACTCTTCATTGAACTAGGGTTGATCTCCTGGCTTGGTGGTAATGGTGGAGTGGGGGATATGCCAGGCCATGAGGTTACAGATTGTGGGTAAGTAAAATTCTGCTGCTGCTGATGGCTCACAGGACCTATGAATGCCCAGTCTTGAGTTGCTAGATCTGTTCCAAATCTATCCCATTTAGTATGGTGTTAGTGCCAAACATCATGATGGAAGGTATCCTCAATGAGAAAATGGGTCTTTGGTGAATTCACCACTTCCCTAGCCATGTGTTCCTCGGTGGTGCACCGTCGCCACCAGAGGGATTCTCCGTTCCTGCCATTGGCCAATGGGATTTCCTATTGTGGCCATGCCACGTGACCGGGAGACCCACAGGTGGGTGTGCGCTGGAAGAACAGAGAATCCTGCCGGCGGAAAATTCACCCCTTTGTCTCCGCAAGGTCTGTGCGCTTGACACTCCTACCGATACTGTCTTGGACAGATGCATCTGCACCAAGCAGACTGATCAGAATGAGGTCAAGTATGTTCTTCCCTCTTCTTGGATCCCTCATCACCTGCTGCAGTCCGAGTCTAGTGGCTATATCCTTTAGGACCCGGCCAGCTCGGGCTATGGTGGTACTATTGAGCCACTCTTGGTGATGGGCATTGAAGTCCCCCACCTAGAGTGCAGTATATGCCCTTGTCACCCTCAGTGCTTCCTCCGAGTGATGTTTGACGTGGAGGAATATTTATTCATCAGCTGAGGGTGGACAGTACGTGGCAATCAGCAGGAGGTTTCCTTGCCAATGTGTGACCATGTGCCATGCAACTTCAGGGGGTCCAGAATCAACGTTGAGGAGTCCCAGGGCAACGCCCTCTTGACTCTATTCAACTATGTCACCACCTCTGTTGGGTCTGTCCTGCCAGGACAGGACATCACAGGATGGTGATAGTGGTGTCTGGGACAATATCTGTAAGGTATGATTCCGTGAATATGACTATGTCACGCTTGCTTGACTAGTCTGTGAGACAACTCTCCCAATTTTGGCACAAGCCCCCAGATATTAATCAGGAGGATGTGCAGTGTCGACAGGGCTGGGTTTGCTGCTGTCATTTCTTGTGCCTAAGTTGATGCCAGGTGATCCATCCGGTTTCATTCCTTTTGTTTCCTTTTGTAGCAATTGAATACGACTGAATGGCTTTCTGGGCCCTTTCAGAGGGCACGTGAGAGTCAATCACATAAATAATAGCTAAGAATAAAATCTTAGGTGATCAGTTAAAATGTTCACACTTACATAATCAGAAGGAACATTGAAAAGCAAGGGTCGGATTCTCCGTTTGGGAAAAAAGGGTTGCCACTTGCGACTCGCTTTCCTGTTGAGGGCGCTATTTGGAAAAGGAGTCAGGACATGCACATCAGCCAGCTCTCTACCCACGTGAATTGAGGCAGCACGGTAGCACAGTGGGTAGCATTGTTGCTTCACAGCACCAGGGTCCCAGGTTCGATTCCCGGCTTGGGTCACCGTCTGTGCGGAGTATGCATGTTCTCCCTGTTTCTGCGTGGGTTTCCTCTGGGTGCTCCAGTTTCCTCCCACAAGCCGTGAAAGATGTGCTGTTCGGTGAATTGGACATTCTGAATTGTCCCTCCGTGTACCCGAAGAGGCGGCGAAGTGTGGCGACTAGGGGCTTTTCACAGTAACTTCATTGCAGTGTTAATGTAAGCCTACCTGTGACAATAACGATTATTATTATTATTGAGACTAATTTCCATTGCCATTGGCCTGGCCTCTGATTCGCTTGGGCCGGAATTAGCGGGGAGAGACTGATAACTTGGAGTTGTTTTTAAGCGCTTGGAGGGCCGAACGAGATGAAGGGCACACCGATTGCGGCGGCAAATGGAGCCATCTGGCAGACGAACCAGGAACGAGTGGGGAGACACCTGCCGAAGAACCACAGCAGTTGCAGACCAGCCACACTCCGGAAGATGGATGCGGACGTTGTCATCCGGCGCCAGAGCAGGGAGATTAGTCGCCCGAGCATCATGCGCCACCTTGTGTTGTGCACAAGACTGTTGCATCAGCTGAAGGACCGGAACGTGGTCGAGGTTTGGGACGTGAATGGACAACACCATGGTCCTGAGGGTGCGACCCATGAGCAGCTGGGCTGGTGACAGGCCCGTGGAGAGTGGGGCCGAATGATAGGCCAGCTAGGCGAGGTAGAAGTCGGATCCTGCATCGACAGCCTTGCGGCGGAGCCGTTTCACGATGTGGATGCCCTTTTCCACTTTGCCATTGGATTGGGGGTGCAGGGGACTGGATGTCACATGCACAAAGCTGTACCTGCTGGCAAAGTTGGACCATTCCTGGCTCGCGAAGCAGGGGCCATTGTCCGACATCACAGTGAGTGGGATGCCATGACGAGCAAAGGTCTCCTTGCAGGCACGGATGACCGCCGATGATGTGATGTCGTGCGGGCGTACGACCTCCGGGTAGTTCGAAAAATAGTCTACAATCAGAACATACTCCCTGCCGAGCGCATGGAACAGGTCAACGCCTACCTTAGACCAAGGGGACGTGACCAACTCATGGGGCTGCAGGGTCTCACGTGGTTGGGCCGGCTGGAATCGCTGACAGGTGGGGCAGTTGAGCACTGTGTTGGCGATGTCCTCATTGATGCCGGGCCAGTACACAGCCTCTCGGGCCCTCCGTCGGCACTTCTCCATGCCAAGCTGGCCCTCGTGTAGCTGTTCCAAAACGAGCTGGTGTATGCTGTGCGGGATCACGATGCGGTCCAGCTTCAGGAGGACACCATCGACTACTGACAGATCGTCTTTGATATTGTAGAACTGTGGGCATTGGCACTTTAGCCACCCGTCCGTCATGTGGCGCATGACACGCTGTAGTAGGGGGTCAGCCGCAGTCTCGCGGCCAATGTGGATAAGGCGTTCATCCGTGGCCGGCAGATTGGAGGCCGTGAAGGCCACATGGGTGTCAACCTGGCAGACGAACCCCTCTGGGTCACACGGGGTGTTCACTGCCCTGGACAGAGCGTCGGCTATGATCAGGTCCTTGCCCGGGGTGTATAGGAGCTGGAAGTCGTACCGCTGGAGTTTAAGCAGAATGCGCTGGAGGCGAGGGGTCATATCATTCAGGTCTTTTTGTATAATGTTGACCAGCAGGCGATGGTCGGTCTCGTCAGTGAATTGGGGAGGCCGTACGCGTAATCATGAAATTTGTCGACCCCAGTCAACAGGCCCAGGCACTCCTTTCCGATCTGCGCGTAGCACTGTTCCGTGGGGGTCATGGCACGTGACGCATATGCAACGGGGGCCCATGATGAGGCCTCATCGCGTTGCAGGAGCACTGCCCCAATGCCGGATTGGCTGGCATCCGTTTAAATTTTTGTTTCCTTCGTGGGATCAAAAGATGCCAATACCGGGACCGTGGTAAGCTTTGTCTTAAGGTCCTCCCATTCGCGCTCGTGGGCGGGAAGCCTTTGGAAGTCTGTCGTCTTCCTGACCAGGTTCCGGAGAGCTGTGGTATGGGAGGCGAGCTTGGGGATGAACTCCACAGGAAGTTGACCATGCCCAGAAATCGGAGGACCGCCTTCTTATCCGCTGGCTTCTGCATTGCCGTGATGGCTGCCACCTTGTCCCCATCCGGCCGCACACCCAACCGGGAGAAGTTGTCCCCTAGGAACTTGAGTTCCGTCTGGCCGAAGGAACATTTGGCTCTGTTGAGGCGAAGGCCTTGGTCCCGTATTCGTTTGAAAACGCACTGGAGGCGACTGATATGCTCCTGCGGGGTGGTGGACCAAATGATGATGTCGGCAACATAGACGCGCACACCCTCAATACCCTCCATCGTTTGCTCCATGATCCGGTGGAATACTTCTGATGCCGATATAATCCCAAACGGCATCCTGTTGTAGCAGTATCTGCCAAACGGGGTATTGAAGCTACACAGTTTTCTGCTGGACCTGTCTAGTTGAATTTGCCAGAATCCTTTCGAGGTGTCAAGTTTGGTGAAGATGTTGGCCCGAGCCATCTCGCACGTGATCTCCTCGCGCTTCGGGATAGGGTAATGCTCCCTCGTTATGTTGTGATTCAGATCCTTTGGGTCAATGCAGTTCCGGAGCTCGCCGGAAGGCTTCTTTACGCACACCATGGAACTGACCCAGTCGGTTGGTTCCATCCCGAAGGTGAGCACTCCTTGGTCCTGGAGGTCCTGCAGCTGTTGCTTGAGGCGATCCTTGAGGGGTGTTGGGACTCTGCGAGGTGTATGAACCACAGGCGTGGCGTCTTGTTTGAGCAGGATTTTGTTAATGTATGGAAGCGTGCCCATGCCTTCGAAAACGTCATGGTGCTGGTCGATGATGGCATTGAGTTGCGCCCTGAAGTCCGCACCCTGGAAGGCAGACGTGTCCTCTGGAGAGAGAGAGTGTACTCATTGAACGAGGTTTAGGAGTTTGCATGCCTGTGCGCCTAGCACAGAGTCCTTTGAGAAGCCCACGATCTCGAAGGGAAGGATGGTTTTTCGCAAGTTGTGCGTCACTTCGAGTTGGCATGAACCGGTAGCAGAAATGACGTTGCCATTGTAGTCCACTAGTTGGCAGGTCGACGGAAAAATGGTTTCAAGGGTCTGAAAGGCTGACCACGATAGGAGATTAGCGGAAGCACCAGTGTCCAGGCGGAATCGTATCTGGGATCGGTTGACCGTCAGGGTGGCACAACACTCGTCGTCTGGATCAATGCTGTGCACTGACAGTGGCTGGTGGTTTTGATTCGGGGACAGCCTGTTCTTTGTTATAACAGCGACTCGAAAAGGCTCCCTCGGGTCCTTGGTGTCACTGGTCTGTGGGAAGTCGGAATCGGACTGGATGAACGTGGGTTGAATTGCCCGAACATTCCTGCGAGGCTGGCTGAAGCGATGCGAATTGGCAGGATGAGCTGCTCGACAGCAGGCAGCATAGTGGCCAAGTCTGCCACATCGTAGGCATTGTCGCGATTTTGCAGGACATTGCCGCTTTAAATGGGCGGAGCCACAGTTGCCGCACGTCGTGACGTCAGTACGCTCGTTGCGCCACCGCGCATGCGCGGTGCGATCCTGCATGGTGCGCCCCAGCGCATCATGTTCCTCCACGTCACCGTCCCCTCGTTTGGCGCGTACAAGCGCGGGAGGCCGCGAAAAGCGCACAAAATGGCTGCCCTCATCCAGGCTGAAGCCTTGGAGGTGTTCAATTGTTTGGACCCGTTCCGCCTCGTGGGGACCTTGCCGCGCCGTTTCAGCCGCCTGTATGTGGGAGTATCGGCTGGTGGCATTTTCATGCAGGACACAGGTCTCGATGGCAGTCGCTCGGGTGAATTGCTTAATTTTGAGGAGCTGCTGACGCAGGGGGTCCGACAGAACATCAAATACGATCTGGTCGCGTATCATGGAATCGGAGGTGGGCCCGTAGCCGCAGGACTGCGCAAAGATGCGGAGGTGTGTTAAAAAGTGTTGGAAAGGCTCGTCCTTACCCTGCAAGTGCTGCTGGAACAGGTATCTTTCGAAGCTTTCATTGACCTCTATGCTGAAGTGGGTATCGAATTTGAGGAGAACCGTCTTGTACTTTGTCTTGTCCTCGTCTGCGAATGTGAGGGAGTTGAAGATGTGGATGGCGTATTGCCCGGCCGTGGAGAGGAGCAGAGCAATCTTCCTTGTGTCCGAGGCGTTCTCCCTGTCCGTGGCTTCGAGGAAGAGCTGGAAGCGCTGTTTAAAAATCTTCCAATTGACCCCGAGATTGCCGGCGATGCAGAGCGGCGGCAGCGGGTTGATGTTTTCCATACTTCAGGATGCCGGAATGCTGATTAGTTGCAAGTGGGTCTCAGAAGTGCTAGTATGCAACCACTCCTTGCACCATGATGTGTTGGGTGTTCTGGATCACAAACAGGTCACCAACACTGGAAGTGGTGTAACTCTATTTTATTATAAGGTTAACTATATTAACATACTTGAACTGTGGGTAAATGCAATACCAGCTTTAACTGTTGACCCTTGCCTAGTCCTAACCAGGTGATGCACTCAGCACATGGTGAATGTCTGTGTTGCAGGCTGTGAGCTCTGTGCTCCGAGCTGGCTGCAACTAGAATGAGTGGGAACTCGCCTGTCCCCTGTCTTTATAGTGCGTGTGCTCTCACTGGTTATCGGCTGTGGTGTTGTGTATGCTGATTGGTCCCACTGCATGTCCATCAGTGTGTGTGTGTGTGTCTGCACCATAATCTACTGGTGTATATTATGACAGTGAGGATCTGTGCTGTAAGCTGGAGGCTCTGTCCTTGTAGGAGGCTGCATCCCGAATGAGCGGGAACTCTGATGCCCCCTGTCTTTATAGTGAGTGTGCTCTAACTGGTGATTGGCTGCGGTGTTGTGTGTGTTGATTGGTCTTGCTGTGTGTCCATCAGTGTGTGTGGCTGCACCATGATATACTGGTGTATATTATGACATCCCCCCTTTTATAAAAGAATGTATGTGTGTGGCAATAAATAATGTATGGTGAGAATGTTCCTAACTACGTGTGGGGTGCGAAGACATATTTACAGGACTACTGAGAACTAAGCTATTTACATGGGAAGGTGACTGGTGCAGAGAAGCAGTATGCAACAAGAATAACGAGATCAACACTATACACAAACCAGGGAAACGATCAAACAAAGCAACGAAACAATTCAGAGAATCTATAAGCGCAAAGTTCATAAATTAAGTCTCTGAGGTGGGTGACGAATTCTGGTTGACCGCCTCAAGGGTGGGTCGAGAGCCGCCGGTTCAAGAGCGGGCTGGACTGCGTCAGAGTCAGGGGGAGGCAGAGTGACAGGGAGCTCTGCATAGTCCGTGGTAGGGTCAGCAGGAGGGCGAGGCGACAGTGGAGCGTGGAACGAGACGAAAGGCGCGTCGATTGCGGCGCAGAATAGAGCCATCCGGTAGACGAACCGGGAACGAGCGGGGGGCCACCTGCCGAAGAACCACAGCGGTTTCAGACCAGCCCCCATCCGGAAGATGGACACAGACGTTGTCATCTGGAGTCAGAGCAGGGAGACCAGCTGCACGGGAGTCATGAGCCACCTTGTGCCGTGCACGAGGCAGCTGCATCCGGCGAAGGACCGGAACGTGGCCGAGGTCTGGGACATGGATGAATGGCACCGTCATCCTCAGGGTACGACCCATGAGTAACTGGGCTGGCAACAGGCGAGTGGACAGCGGGGCGGAGCGATAGGCCAGCAAGGCAAGGTGGAAATCGGACCCAGCATCGGCAGCCTTGCATAGGAGCCGTTTGACTATATGTACTCCCTTCTCCGCTTTGCCGTTGGATTGGGGGTACAGGGGACTGGATGTCACATGGGCAAAATTGTACCGCCTGGCAAAGTTGGACCTGGCTGGCGAAGCAGGGGCAATTGTCCGACATAACCATGAGCGGGATGCCGTGTCGAGCAAATGTTTCTTTACATGCATGAATGACGGCAGACAAGGCGATGTCGTGCAACCGTATCACCTCCAGTTAATTTGAAAAGTAGTCCACGGTCAGGACATAGTCTCTACCCAGCGCGTGGAAGAGGTCGATGCCCACCTTGGTCCATGGTGACGTGACCAACTCATGGGGCTGCAGGGTCTCACGTGGTTGGGCCGGCTGGAAGCGCTGACAAGTGGGGCAGTTGAGCACTGTGTTGGCTATGTCCTCATTAATGCCGGGCCAGTACACAGCCTCTCGGGCCCGTCGGCGGCACTTTTCCACGCCAAGGTGGCCCTCGTGTAGTTGTTCCAGGACAAGCTGGCGCATGGCAATGCGGTCCAGTTTTAGAAGAATCCCGTCTACTACCGCCAGATTATCTGTGACATTATAGAACTGAGGACATTGGCCCTTGAGCCACCCGTCCGTTAGGTGAATGATAGGTGCATGACACGCTGTAGCAAGGGGTCAGCCGCCGTCTTGCGGAGAATTTGGACGAGACGTTCATCCGTGGCAGGTAGATTGGAGGCCGCGAATGCCACATGGGCGTCAACCTGGCAGACAAATCCCGATGGGTCACATGGAGTGTTGACTGCCCTGGAGAGAGCGTCAGCAATGATGAGGTCTTTGCCTGGGGTGTATACCAGCTGGAAGTCACATCGCCGGAGCTTGAGAAGAATACGCTGGAGGCGAGGCGTCATATCGTTCAAGTCTTTCTGTATTATATTGACCAGCGGGCGATGGTCGGTCTCGACATTGAATTGAGAAAGTCCGTAGACATAATTGTGAAAGTTAACCACACTGGTCAGAAGGCCCAGGCACTTCTTTTCTATCTGCGCGTAGCGCTGCTCCGTGGGGGTCATTGCACGTGACGCATATGCAACGGGGGCCCATGATGAGGCCTCATCACGTTGAAGGAGCACTGCCCCAATGCCGGATTGACTGGCATCGGTCGAAATTTTGGTCTCCTTTGCTGGATCAAAGAAGGCTAAGACCGGGGCCGTGGTCAGTTTTGCTTTGAGTTCTCTCCATTCGCGCTCATGGGCAGGGAGCATTGGAAGTCTGTCGTCTTCCTGACCAGGTTCCTGAGAGCCATGGTATGAGAGGCGAGGTTAGGGATACATTTCCCGAAAAAATTAACCATGCCCAGAAATCGGAGGACCACCTTCTTGTCCTCTGGTGTTTTCATAGCTGTGATGGCAGCGAGCTTGTCCGCATCCGGCTGCACACCCAATTGGGAGATGTGGTCCCCGAGGAACTTGAGTTCCGTCTGACCAAAAGAGCATTTGGCCCTGTTGCGACGGAGGCCATGCTCATGTATACGTCTGAATACGTGCTGGAGGCGACTAACATGCTCCTGCCTTTTTGGTGGTGGACCAAATGTCATTGACATAGACGCGAACACCTTCAATGCCTTCCATCATTTGTTCCATAATCCTATGGAACACTTCTGATGCAGATATGATCCCGAACGGCATCCTGTTGTAACAATATCTGCCAAAGGGGGTATTAAATGTGCAAAGTTTCCTGCTGGATTTATCGAGTTGGATTTGCCAGAATCCTTTTGAGGTGTCGAGTTTGGTGAAGAGCTTAGCGCCAGCCATCTCACGTGTGAGCTCTTCGCGCTTGGGAATTGGATAGTGCTCCCTCATGATATAGCGATTTAGATCCTTGGAATCAATGCAAATTCTCAATTTGCCGGAAGGCTTTTTTACACATACCATGGAACTGACCCAGTCGGTCAGTTCCGTGATTTTGGAAATCACTCCTTGGTTCTGGAGGTCCTGCAACTGCTGCTTGAGGCGGTCCTTAAGGGGTGCTGGGACCCTGCGAGGTGCGTGCACCACAGGCGTGGCATTCGGTTTTAATAAAATCTTGTAGGTGCCCATGCCCTCAAAGACTTTGTGGAACTGGTTGATAATGGAGTCAAGCTTCGCCCTGAAGTCGGTGTCCTGAAAGGCAGATGCGTCAGCAGGAGAGAGAGAGTGAACTCTCTGAACTAGGTTCAACAGCTTGCATGCCAGCGCACCAAGCAGGGAGGCTTTCGAGGAGCCCACGATTTCAAAGGGAAGGATGGCTTTGCATGACTTGTGCGTCACTTCGAGCTGACACGAGCCGCTGCCAGCAATGGCATTGCCATTATAATCTAATAGCTGGCAGGCTGATGGGAGGATGGCTGGTTTGACACGAAGGCTTTGGAGATCAGACCGCGCAATGAGATTGGCGGAGACACCAGTGTCCAGGCGGCATCGTATTTGGGACTGGTTGACCGTAAGGGTGGCACACCACTCATCGTCTGGATCAGTGCTGTATACCGATAGAAGCTGGATTCTTTGCTTCGGGGACACCCTGTTTTTTGTAACGATACCGATTCGAAAAGTTGCCTTCGGGTCCTCGGTGTCAATATCGGGTAGTTGGTCCACATTGGACTTGGTGACCGTGGGTTGAATGGCCCGGACGTTCCTGCGAATCTGGCCGGAGCGCTATGAATTGGCAGGCCGAGCTGATCTGCATAAAGCAGCATAGTGTCCCAGTTTGCCACATCTCAGGCATTGTCAGGATTTGGCAGGGCATTGCCGCTTTAAGTAGGCGGAGCCACAGTTGCCACACGTTGTAGCGTCAGTATCTTCGCCGCGGTGCGGCCGTACGTGGTGCGCGCCTGCGCAGTACGTTCGTCGTCGTCGCTGTCCCCTCGTTCGGTGCACACAGGCGCGCGAGTCCGCAAAAAGCGCGTGAAATGGCCGCCCTCATCCAGGCTGAGGCCCTGGAGTTGCTCGATTGCTTGGACCCGTTCTGCCTCGTGGGGACATTGCCACTGCTTGGATGTGGGAATACCGACTAGTGGCGTGTTCGTGTAGCACGCAGGTCTCGATGGCGGTCGCTAGGGTGAGCTGCTTTACCTTGAGGAGCTGCTGGCGTAGGGGGTCCGATTGAACACCGAAAACGATCTGGTCGCGTATCGTGGAGTCGGAGGTGGGCCCGTAATTACAGGACTGCGCAAGGATGCGGAGGTGGGTGAGAAAGGACTGGAAAGGTTCATCCTTACCCTTCAAACGCTGTTGGAATACATAGCGCTCAAAACTTTCATTCACCTCTGTGTTGCAGTGAGTGTCAAACTTAAGGAGGACCGTCTTGAATTTTGATTTATCTTCACCATCAGCAAAGGTGAGAGAATTGAAAATGTGGATGGCATGTTCCCCGGCCGTGGATAGGAAGAGAGCGATCTTCCTGGTGTCCGAGGCATCTTCCCGGTCTGTGGCTTCCAGGTAGAGCTGGAAGCGTTGTTTGAATATCTTCCAGTTGGTCCCTAGGTTACCGGTGATGCGGAGTGGCGGCGGCGGGCGGATGCTGTCCATTTTGCAGGATGACTATATGCTGGTGGAAGGCAGATCACTTGCAGGTATTATGACAGTGAGGATCTGCGCTGTAAGCTGTAAGCTCTGTCCTTGTAGGAGGCTGCATCCCGAATGAGGGGGAACTCTGATGCCCCCTGTCTTTATAGTGAGTGTGCTCTAACTGGTGATTGGCTGCAGTGTTGTGTGTGATGATTGGTCTTGCTGTGTGTCCATCAGTGTGTGTGTATCTGCACCATGAAATACTGGTGTATATTATGACAGACTGAATGCTGGACGCAGAAGCGAGGAGAGGCACCCTCTTCCCCAGGCTTTGCCACAGACTGAAGCCAGCTGTAGCAAACAGCCCCTGGGAGGAGATGGCCAGCTTGAACAGGAGGACTGGAACCCAGTGCTGTAAAATGATGAATGACCTCCTTCATGCAGCCCCTGGCAGCACTTCTGTCCCTCACTCCTCACATCACCCCAACCACTTCCCTCGAGACCAACCAAATTGCACCTGCCTGCATCTCCCTCACATCCCCCCTGCACTAAACCAACACCTATATTGTGCTCTTTGGCCAGGAGCCTTGCACACATATGCCACGGGCTACAGACCTCCTGTTGAACTCGCCTCCATGCATCTCACCACGTCCTTTCTGTGTCCCCTCGGACAATAGGCCCATAACAGACAGGAGCTCCAGAAGAGCGAATGTAGCATGTCCAACCTGCGTGTCCAAACCCTTGCGGAGCAGCAGTCTGGAGAAGGCACCGACTTCTTGTCACTGCTGTCACCTGCTCCCTCCACCATCGCGGAGACTATCACTACGGTGAGGCAGTTTAGTGAAGTGGCTCCTGGGTTCCCTTCTGGTGTGCACTTCACCCATGCTGCAGCACGTCAGGTGGAGGCAGGGACTCCCAAGGGTGCAGGCGGTAGGAGGGCTGCCTGATACAAGGGAACACCTGTAGTCCAGATAGGTGTTGTGCTTCTGGAAAGTATGATCCCATCACTGGTAGAGATGCAGATGCAGAGCCAGAATTTATAGGAGGAGGTGTCAACAACTTTCCAGTGCCTGCAGGTGCAGCTGGAGGAGTCCAACCATCTTCAGGCGCACGGGTTGTCCCAACAATGTGCGGTACCCAGGTCAACCACTGAATGGGTGGCATCCAAAGTTGAAGGCCTGGGGCAAGAAGTCAGAGCCATGGGTCAAGAGGTCCAAGGCTTGGGGCACACTCTGCGGTCAATGGTTGAGGCGCAGGATGGGGAGCCCAGATGCAGGCAGACATGTACTGGGTCCACATGGACATTGCTGCGGCGCTCCAGAGTTTGGCCCAGTCACAAAGGGACATGACATCAAAGGCATTGACCGGGCGCTGGCTGAACATGGCCGGATACCGAGGGACATGTCAGAGTCACAGAGGGACATGACCGAGGCAGTGAGGAACATGTCTCACTTGCTCAGGGACATGTCCCAGTCTCAATGCTCCATGGTTGAGACCATGGCACAGATGAGGCAAATCAATGGTTTGCACGTTACCGCCAGCGCAGGGTGGGTAGCTCTCTGCTGCCGCCGGCAGGCGACCGGAGCATCGGAACGGGCGACGATCCCGTTTTTCAGCCGATGCTCCATTCTCCACCGGTGTGGGAAACCCGTGGGAAACCACGTACCCCGTTGGACAATGGAGAATCCAGTTCAATGAGTCTAAATGATTACACTGAATGGTTAAACTTTAACAGCTGTTTTTCCTTAAAGCATGTGCAAAAATAAATAAAATTTACACACCAAAAACAACAAATGTTTCCTTCGCTATCATAGTGTCACATTGAAGAGCAGGCCTAGAATAACAAATAAGATTCCTTCTTTTACACACAGCCATAAACAACCACAGATGACACATCTTTTTATTTGCCAATGTTCCTCCCTCCTCCATTGAAAGCATTGGCAGACATCTTATACAAGAGGGGTTTCAATAAAGAAGCCCTTTTTCTTCATCTGATATCATTGCAGAATATTGATCATTACTGTATCAGAATCTGCTTGAAAGGCAGACAGATCATGATTTAATATGTCTTCCAAAGGGCCAGCAAGTGGCGCAATGGTTAGCACTGTCGCTGTCCGTGTGGAATTTGCACATTCTCCCCATGTCTGCGTGGGTTTCACCCCCACAACCCAAAGATGTGCAGGGTAGGTGGATTGGCCATGTTAAATTGCTCCTTAATTAGAAAAAAAAATAATTGGCTACTCTAAATTTGAAAAAAATATTTCATCCACAGTTGTAGTATAGGAGGTGCTAATCGTTTCACTGCCCTTCCAGCTCCCAATCGCTATCCAGCAATTGTTACTCGCTACTCCTTCCATCTTAAATTGATGTGGGGCCTTGGGGAATGGGAGTAACTAAATTCTCACTCTAAGATAGCTGGTAAATCTAAAGTAGGTCTGACGAACCTCAACCTTAAACAGGCCTTGAAGTTCAATGGGCAAAACATAATTGTGTTTACAGCTGGTGTGTGTGTGCTAAATTGGGCTGCCTTTATTAAGAAAAAAGTTTATCACTTAGGACAGCTCGTGTACTGGACGGGGGCTGGAGGTGACCTTCACAAGAATACAAAGCTTATTCATAGCAAGGGGGCAAATGACCAAATGCAGAGCTGTAGCATGTAGCCTGTGAGCGGCTAAATTTGACATTGCTGAAAACACGCGACAAAATTTAAAAAATAATGTTTTCCTCCCCGATAAGCAAATAATAGCTGCAACATCCGTAGACTGCGCGTAGCTCTACCATTCTGCTATAAATGATTTACCATTTCAGATGTAAGCATTTAGTGAAAATCATATAGGACAAGGGCATAAAGGACAAAATCAAAAATTCAAGTCAGACCTCACCTGTGTTTGAAATAATATTGTAATGTGTGTTGCTTAGGGTAAATGTTCAGAGTCTCTGCTCTTGGCTGAGAGTCTTGCTCAATCAAAATATGGATCAAAGAATCAGGTTGCAGGAGTCAGCATGTCTCTTGCACAGGGCTTCTGATTTTTCAGGCATTAAAACCGATAAGAGAAGTGGAAAGTAAGAGTAAAGCATTTTACTATTGCAGTACTGTGCACCAGAAATCAGTACCATGATACTAAACAATTTCCAGGCAGATAAAAACATGTATCAATATTATTCTGCAGACTGCATTGTGCAGGATTCTAAATTGTATATTGATTCCAGTTATTGTTAACATATTGTGGGATATTGCTAGTTATTACCCTGAAGATGCATGGCCGGCACATTTTGTAACATCAGCATGGTTTTGGATTGTATTTAATTCGACGAAGCAGAAGTAGTGAGGTGACTTTAGTTTTACTATTTTATCTGATTGCCATCATTTTGTTTACCTCCCTTCAAGAATCTACGTTAATCCTTGTGTTAACTAACAGACGAGAGCAGCTATAATGCGACTTTTGCATTAGTCAAATTGTATATTTGCATTGCACCAATCCTGCAAACTTAACTGATTGTCATAGTATAGTTACAAATAGAGCAGTTGAACCACCAAAGATTTATTATTAGATTTTTTGCAGTCGTTAATGTTTTTTAAAATAAATTTAGAGTACCCCCAATTCATTTTTCCAATTAAGCAGCAATTTAGTGTGGCCAATTCACCTACCCTGCACATCTTTTGGGGGCGAAACCCACGCAAACACGGGGAGAATGTGCAAACTCCACACAGACAGTGACCCAGAGCTGGGATCGAACCTGGGACCTCGGCGCCGTGAGGCTGCAGTGCGACCACTGCGCCACCGTGCTGCCCCTGCAGTCGTTAATGTTAAGAAAGGGCTTTTAGCTCTTCCATGACATTGCAAATGTAACTAATACATGGATACTGGTGGGGAAAGTTTTATCTGTGGCTGGGATTTAATGGACAACTCTCAGAGTGGGCAAGGTGGCGGACAAGACCATAGAAACGTGCTGTGGACCATTCCAGCCAGACTGAAAACTGGCCCCCATGCAGTCAGTGGTGGAGGTGTGCCGACACAGGAAACCCACCCACTGGCTAATGAGGCTCATTATTGAGCACGGCAGAAGCCATTGTCCGAGCCCACCAGGATTTAATGGTGGCTTAGAGATTTCTCCTGAACCCACACAAACCCTATTGGATTACACTGGCAACAGACTTGAGAGGGTGAGTAGGGGCGGGGGTCTCTTCTCGATCGGGGGAAAAAGTACTGGGAAGGTGTAGGGGCGGAGAGGGCCTGCTAAATGCCACCACCTGCCATTGCCTCTGAACCCCTGCTGCCCTGTGATCCCTTCCCTGCGCCGCTCATCAGATCCTCACTCTCCTACCCCAGGGATCTAACGATGATCTCTGGTGCAATCACTGGAGCATAACCGGCAACACCAATGCTCCCGCTCACTGATTGGCCAGCAATTATTGGTGAAGGGGATTTCAGCCCCTCGGGCACCTAATTCCTCGGGAAGGCCTGATGAAGGCCAGTTAAGGGCACTTAATTTGGACAGACCACCCCCTCGGAAACAACGTGCGTTTCCCACAGGTGGGTGGAGCCTGGGTCAGAAACATTAAATTCCAGCCATTTGTGTCAGTATGTATGTAAAGAGTTCCATTTGACAGACCAGAGAGATGCAATGTTGACAGAATAGCTTTGTTGCCTAACATAGCCATTGGTCTCAAACAAAAAGCTATGCTATAACAGTACAATATGCTTGCTTTGTAAAACTCTTGGATGTACCACAACCTCTTAAATACATGGTTTTGACAGTTCCTTGTTAATTGGGAATTCCTGTAACATTCCAGCCCTCTCCTCATACTCGGCTACTGAAAATGTTCTTTTACGGAGAGTCTTCTGTTTTAAAAGATCCTTCAAAGCTTCATTGATGTTATGTGCACAGCAGTGCGCAATAATTGTTTATTTACTCATCCTGTCTTTAAATCTGACTGATGTCAAAGACTTTGGATTCATGTTTCATTTGTGAACAACCAGATTCTCTACGAAAGAAAATTGTGAGTTTTTATGAGCTAACGTAGCCGAGCATAGACTTTCTGATCAGTAATAAAACATTGCAACATTAACTTTCTTGTCACATTTTCTTTCCAGTGAAGATTAAATTATAATGAAAAGCAGAATTTAAACTGCGCTTTCTGTTTTTGATTTTTCTTTATCGGTTTTATGTAAAGAAGAAAACATTAATAACATGCCTGTTTTTTAAAAAAATGCATTATTTATTTAAATTGCATGCAAATCATTTGGGTCACATTATCAGGATAGGATCTGGGGGCATGATCGACCGGCCACGTTGTGCTCGAATGGGAGTGCGACATGGCCGGTAGATGCTGGGTGAAGCTTCCTGGCAGCCAGTACGCCTTACGAGATCTACCCAGGTATTATGAAGTGTCGAGATCAGGATCCCGCCCAAATAGACATAGACAGAAAACATACAGTGCAGAAGGAGGCCATTCGGCCCATCGAGTCTGCACCGACCCACTTAAGCCCTCACTTCCACCTTACTCCCCTAACCTAATAACCCCTCCTAACATTTTGTTTTGGTCACTAAGGGCAATTTATCATGGCCAATCCACCTAACCTGCACGTCTTTGGACTGTGGGAGGAAACCGGAGCACCCGGAGGAAACCCACGCAGTCACGGGGAGAACGTGCAAACTCCACACAGACAGTGATCCAGCGGGGAATCGAACCTGGGACCCTGGCGCTGTGAAGCCACAGTGCTATTCACTTGTGCTACCGTGCTGCCCTCTGGGTGTGACTAAATGGGTGTGACTAAGTCACGCTCACTTAAGTAGGTCTTCAACCTACTAAGACCTACTCACCCAGGATCTACAGGCCTCCCCAGGGAGTTATTGGCTGGACGACGTTCAGTACTGGTTCACACAAACGTTGGACCAGGCGGAAAAGCACCGGGGAGGAGGGTGGGTCTCCCAGGGCATCAGAGGCACCGGGGCGGTCAGGGATAGGGCAGGTGGCCTCCTGGCCCCCCCACTGGAACTTGGACAGCTTGGCAGTGCCAGGCTGGCACCTTGACACTCCCACTCTGGCATTATCAAGGTGCCCAGGTGGCACTGCTAAGCTGGCAGAAGCACTACCAGGGTGCCAGATGGCAGTGCAAAGATGCCTAGGAGCCAGGGTGGCACTGCCAATGATTAGGGACAGAGGGGGGGCATGCCCATAAAAGGAGGGTGGAGGGCAGATAGGAAGGGTGGTGGTGGTGGTGGTGGTGGGTGGGGGGGGGGGGGGGAGGTGCAGGGCAAGTAAGAAGGGACGTCTGGGAGGTTTTGGGTAGGTTACAGGTGAGGCTCCCGGAAGGGGGGGGGCTGGAAGGGAGGGGGGGCTGTAAGGGGGTGTGGAGGGCCTGAAGAGGGGGCCCCCAGGAACCACACAATGGGATGTCCTCACATTGGGGGGGGGGGGGGGGGGTAATGCCCGTATATGTGATGGGTGTCATTGCCCATGAGTGGTGGGGACCCAGAAACTCACTTAAAGATCAGAGCACCCTTTCACCCCAGGGCCCAAATGTGTGGTTAGATAGCGGTGGCGAATGTGCCAGCTGAGCCGGCGGGAAATTCCCAGCAAAAGCCGCCACAAATGACACTTAAAACGTTACCGTTAGATCACACCCTGGATTTCTTACCTTCATTCTCACTGGAGAGCTCGCCCCAAGGAGACCGAGATGCCAAACAGCAACAGGATGCTGTAATTGTAAAGGAGATTGTCTTTTTGACTTGAAACATGATGTGCAAAGAGGCAAAAAAACCCTATGAAATGCACTTTCATTCTTTACTGTTAGTGCACCGACATTAGGCTGACTTTAATAGCCTGGGATGATTTCAGCTTATAAATCTTCAAATGGAGGATAAAGTTCAAGTAGATAAAATCAAACAGATGTTGGTGGGAGGATTTCTTCGTGACCCATAAAAGTGCTATCATCAAAGAGAAGAATCATTTGTTTTGAATTATTACAATGTTATCAAAAGGACTGTAGCAGCCTGTTTGTTAAGAAATGGGATCTGTTTATCTAGAAACAGAGCAAAGAAGCCACGCTAAAAGGTCTCTGAAAGAGTGTGGCGAGATTGACGGGTGACACAGCAGGGTAAGTTTTGTGGTCCAGTGATTGACAGCTGTCCAGTAAAGCTTTCTGTGGATAGACAGTGCGGCACTAAGTTTGGAACTGTGAAAAAAATAAGGCTCCAGCAGTTTTCGTTCTTTTAAAATGGAACTCTGAACAAACCTTTCTCCATTTTCAATTATGTGCTCGGCTGGTATTTTGCATGAGCAAAAGTTGCGTATATATCCACTCTATAGAAACCAAGACATACGACCAATGCAGAAATCCTGCCTGTTTTAGTGTTCAAAATGTAGAACGTCAAGGTACATTTAAAATAAGCAGCGTGCGAGGTGCTGGAGTGGGAAATGTACATTTGAAAGTGGACAGGGTTTATGCAAAGGTTCTATTTTAAGAGAGTTAAGCTAATGTATTTTTTAGAAAACGATTTAGAAGAGAAAGGAAGCAACATTATTAGTTTCAAGATTTCCTTCAGTATGTTACTGCCGATCCCAAACATCCTCATACACAGTCCGTGCATGATGCAAAAATAACAATTCATTGAGGTCAACATGTCCTATGTATCATCGCCTGCAATTATATGCCATAATCGTTCAGTTACTGTCCTGGCCCTCAGGTCAGCATCTTAATATTGGAACTTAATTATGTAGTCAAATGCATAAGCATAGAATGATACAGGTCAGCAGATTAATGTGTGGCTCATTTCTTCCTATTTATCATTCTTAAAGCATGAACTGAAGCCACATAGCAATGAAAACTTTTGTGCATAATATTGCTATCTTTTTTTTACATTGATTTTGAAGTTTATATCTAAACCCGCACAAACTTTCGCATTGAACGAAATGAATAACTTTCAGCTAGTTGTTTTCTTTGGTTCAAATTCTAACAACAATGTATGTCACACAGTTTAAAGCAGTTTAGAGCATTTTAAAGATGTGGTGATGGCATATGTGTAAAGTGATTTAAGGGAAATAACAAGCAAGGGGTTAAGCAAAAATACACAACTGAAAGCTTGTAAGGAAAACAGGTTTTCTTAATGCTTCGGCAGTTCTGGTTAGCCTTCAGTAAAATAGTTATATCTGTTTTTCAGCCTTCAAATCAGAATGCTGAAAAGTAACTGCGTCTGTGGGAATTTCATTGTTTCTTCTTGAACGATGGTGAGGCAAACCATTTTATAACCATCTAATTGTAAGCAAGTTGAATAATTGCTTGAAAAGACTGTAATAATAGATTATGTTTATTTTAAAAGAATGATCAAAACTACAATGAAAAGTAGTTCAGTGCTTGGTTGTGTGCATTGTATCAATGCATGTTACTATGAAATGAAAAACAGATTAATGACACCTCTGCTGGTTTGGAATAGAACGTAGAATTTCTGAAGGAGGCCATTCAGCCCATTGAGTCTGCGCTGACCCTCTGAAAGAGCACCTGATCTAGGTCCACTCATCTGCCCTATCCCTGTAATCCCACCTAACCTGCACATCTTTGGACAATAAGGGGCAATTTAATATGACTAATCCACCTTATCAGCACAGCTTTAAACTGTGGGAGCAAACTAGAGCTTCCAGAAGAAACGCACGCAGACACGGGGAGAACGTGCAAACTCCACACAGACAGTCACTCAAGGCAGGACTCAGGTCACTAGCGCTGTAAGGCAGCCATGCTAACCACTGTGCTACCTTAGTCAGACAGCTTACATACAATAAGCTACATACAATATTATTATGATGCCCTTTTCAGGAGCTGACTGCGGAACGTGAAAGGCTTTGTGCAACAATTAAACCTGAAATAACCTTCCATAAAGAAAAGAATGTCTTCTGTGCTTCATAAAAAGAATTTATCATTTATTTACAAAAGATTCAGCCCTGCTAATATTTGCGAGTATGCAGAAAAGTGACAACAAATCTGGAACAGTATTCCGGATTTCATCAAATTCAAAAATAATCTAATTCTCCAAATAATAATAAAAATTAAATCTATGCAAATAATTGGCATATGAAGAGACTTGGATGTGTCTCAATTTCCACAGAATCAGATGAGGCCCTGCAACCTGGTCACGAGGACAACACCCGAGAAATATTTCACAGAGATCTTTTTAATTATTTTCTTTTAATACTTTAAGGATTCTTTGGCTTTCTGTCACATTTCAAGCTGGATTATTGATATGATTTGAAAAATAAAACTCATTTAAACTACTTGACTTGCATTTATAGACACTGGAACTGAGCAAGAAATTGGTCAATTCTATTCTGATGTATTTTACCTGAATTGGAAAATACGACTGCTCATCCATCGATTAAATGTTAACAGTGGGGATTTGACAGTTTTTTAAAAATGCTAAGAAACAGAATTGGTAATTAAGAAACTTGACTTTAGTCTACTTGTGTAAATATAAATGTATATAATATATATAAATATATTGGTTTATACATATATATGCCAAGTTTTAGAAAGAATGTAGATGCCTTTATATTTTTCTATACAAACATATATATAATATATATTATATAGATATTATATATATATATTGAATATATTCATGTAATGCATAAAAATAACTGTGGTGAGTCAATGAATGATATCAATTGAATATTGTATAAACTCAGTTAATTTTAATCAAAAGACAAATCAGTATGGAATACCATTATTATAGCAATAGTGGCTAGAATATTTGGGACATGATTGATCTTCACAGAAATATGTAACTGCAGAAAATACAAATGAAAATACAAAAAATATTCTCGCCAAAAAGCTTTCAAAGATTATTCCGTCATTGACCTCCTGACCTGGGAAGCTATTATGATTCATTGGCAGCATGACTCGTTATTATTAATGGATAGTGGAAAGCACTGCAAGTAGGATTTGAGTGTCAAGTCGCTAAGGACCACTGGTCAGATGTTATTCATTCTGCTTTATTTTTACACTTTTATTAATGGTGCAGTGTTGTCTTAAAAAGTGATCAATGCTACTTTGTGCCAAGTTTTCAATAATTCAGCTGTGGGTTTTGATAGTTTCCATATATTAAGTAACCTCACAGGTCTCACAAGGGCAACCTCACCTTTTTTTTGGAAGCTATTGTTGTAGAAATACTTGAATAGAAAATTTCTCTATCCTTTAAAAAATACTTTTCAGTATGGAAATTGCAAACATTTTTTTCAACATTGGTTTGATGATTTTGCTCTTTCCTATTTCCACTCCCCTCCCCAAAGCAATTGATTACAAAACTTCATTCCTTCATGTTTGAAGGTGAAACAGTTAAAATTACAAAGAACTCTTTTGTTGTAGAGTCATTTCTTGTTAAACATGTTTTAGATGAAGTACAGACTTTTTGACAACTGCAAAGGCACAATGCTCTCAGTAAATACTGGTGGTTATAGTTTTGAATTGAATATATACGTTGAAAGGCCAGAGGACCATATTTATAAAGAATTACCCACTGCAAAATCTCCTGATGTTCTGAAAAAATCAATCATTTTCATCCTTCTGTATTTGTTTCCTGGATAGTGTCCAAACCAAAATTTACCGAAACATTACTAAAGCTACTTGGGTAGTTCTGTTTGAACCTTTGCTATTGCAAATGATTTCTACTAGGTGAGGTTTAGTGTTGAAAGCTTTGGAAAGTCACTATTCGGTTTTGAAAAAAAATTGTATTTTTAGGTAAAAGTTTAGCAACGGGATACCTAGATTACAAATTGCATTTCAGCAAATTAAAAATACTATTAGTATTTACGTAGAATATGCATGAGTGGGAGTTTTGAGGTATAGTGGAGAAATCGTGCATTATAATTAATGCCATCTTGCTATGACTGTGTGCAAGGTATGACTGGAGTCTGTGTATAGCCTCACAGTGGGAGGATGGGAGTCTTGTACCGAATTACACGTGATAAATTACAGTTAAGAAATATGCCTAAAAGCCTGAGAAAGCAATGTACTCGACATTGACCTGAATGGTGACATGCAACTTTGCAACATTCGAAGAATAATTGACGGCATAAAACAAAAGAGCCAAAAGATTGTAATCTAAGGATTAAGAATTTTTGATTCACATTAAATGACAGATTGAAGGGGTACATTCACAATCCACCTAAGTGATTGGCACTGACATTGCAGATTCATAAAATACACCTCTCAGCATCAGCTGGATGTCTTTAACAAATAAAATGGCCCTGAAGAGTAATATTACATTATCATTTTTTTAATAGTCTCTACAATTTTGTCTACAATTCGGCTTCAAACCAACAGGTCAAAAACATGGCAAGAAATGTTACACACATCAAGCAATGTGTTATTGTGTTATTAAAGAAAACTAAGCCCAGGAGCAGTAATTAGTTTGGTAGAGTAAACAGGAAATAGAGGCCAGGAATTTCAACATTAGTCTCTGCCCTGAATGCCAAGGAATTCTGGGAATTTACAAGGATTGGGGTAATAACAATAATTAGTGGGCCCGATGTAAGGGTGTGAAAGCAGCAGGAGCAAGCATTGCCAGCCTTATCTTTTTTCTTTCAATGCGCTCAGGCCTTCCAAATGGAGCAATGCCCCCAAAAACATTGCAGCGGGCTTTGTGCCAGAACTGACTGGAGATTGGATGATCTGCAGGTGCCCAGGAATACTTTGATAATTACAGGAGGCAGAGGTAGGTGATAATTCCAAGCCTCTCCACCCACTCTCCCACACCCATCAACTGGATTTTTAGTTTGGGGCCTCTGGTTTCTGGGACCAGCAAGATGCTCGGATGGAACCAGGAGCACAATTACAGGTTAACTGACCTGCAGCCACACTGCTGTTCCCAAACCTGGAAATATTGCAAAGCCATACCAGGGAGTGGACCTTGTTAGGAAGGTGCTTCAGCCCTTATATAAATGGCCTGGACCAATCAAATTCAATAGAATCCTTCCCTAACTGGGCACATGTACCACTAATATGCTGTGCCAGGCTGATATTTTGTGCCAGATATTTGCGGAGCCGCGCAACTCTGGAGCCACCTAAAAATAGTCGGCGGAATTCTTCATTTCGGAGACATTGGGCGGGATTCTCCGTTGCCAATGCCGATTTCGTAATCGGCAATCGGGCGGAGAATCCCTTTTTACGACCGGATCGGGGTAGGTGTCTGTTTTCGACGTCATCGAGAAACACCCCGCACGCCGTTGGGATGGCCTCAGGATGTTACTTGCAGGCTCTCCCCCCGATGCACCGCCCCCGATGGGCCAGGTTCCAACCGCGCGGGGCATGAGTGGTCTGAGCAGTCGGGACCCGGCGTGGCGTCTGCGAACTGTGTCCAGCGCTGCCGCAGTGGGGCGAAAGCCATGCTGCTGGCTGGAGGGGGATTAGGCGAGGGCTGGGGGAACTGGTGGTGGGGTGGCCCGGGGGTGGCGATGGGGTGTTCAGGGGGGCACTATCTGGCAGGTTGTGTCTGCCGCAACTGGCGCCATGTTATACAGCGTGAAAGCTGCAGGTCGTCGTCGTGCGCATGCGTGGCCATGGACCCGGTAATTCTCCAGCCGTTTATATCGGGAGGATCCGTGACACGGCTGCTCGCCCCTCACTGGTCGGAGGATCGGTGTTGGGACTTGCCGATTTTTCCCACGTAAAACGCCACAGATCCTCCAGACATAGCACCAAAATCGGAGAATCCAGCCCGATGCTCTAACCTTGGAAGTGAATTGCAATTGCTTTACGATCCCCCTGGGAGCGCAAAGTGGAACGAAAGTCCGTATTGCTTGCCATGCAAATTTATGCATGGCGTGAAATACAGGTGATTCCTGAGAGAATCCTGATATCGAGCCACCATTTTGACTAGGCGGCCCACTAGCAAGATCCCGCAACCGGTAACCTTGCTCTTTCCCCCCCCCCCCCCCCCCTCATCCTCCCACCCGTACTGCAAACCAGCACCAACCGCCCCCCCTCCTTCCCCCCCTCCTCTGGATTGACTTCTCTCACTCCAAGACTGACACCCCCTCTCCCGGTCCGACTTTCTACCCTCCCAGACTCTCACCTCCGCTCCTTGACTGAATCCTCCACTTCCAGACTGGCAACCGCACTCCCAGATAGTCACCCCCCCACCCCAGTCCACCCCGGGCCAACCACTCCCTGGCCTTGTCTGACTCCGACCCCAACCCCTCCAGTCCGGTCCGACTACAACCCCCCCCCCTTCTCTGGTCCGATCCAACCCCAACCTCAGGTCCGACTCCCTCCTCCAATCTAAAGAAGTTACAGGCCATTGTGACAACTGAAAGATGTGAATCAAGCAATGTCAACAATTCATTTCACTTGTCGAAACAGAATCCCTGCTGAGCTCATGCTTTTATTGGTCTAGGCTCACAGCTAAGCATGCATGAGAACAGGTGGAAATCCAAATGGCAAGACATCTGATTGAGTGTCTACAAACAAAATTGCCCACAAACCACAAGAACTTCACAATGTTTAAATGATTTTACCCTTGGACCTATATCTGGTCTTGTGTTCTGCGGCAACTGGATTTTTATTCTGCACTCATTGAGGGAATGTATTATAGATATACTACATGCGGACCATCTGAGAATTGTCAAAACTAAACAAGTCCTTCAGGAGAAGTCAGTGATGGACTTGCATTTTGCAGGGCAACGCGTTCATCTTGATTTCTGGGGACCCTCCCCTGAATTATGTCACACCCCTCCCCTGATGACATCACACCTTTCCCATAATGATGTCACACACCTCATGACCCTGCCCACCCGTGCCCCCACAGGACAAAAAGGTGCAAGCCACAAAAGTACACAAATTGATCGCTGCTTAACTGCTTTAGTGCTTTTTAACTCATAAAAACCACATCTGTATGAATAATTGTTGAGTTGAAACCCGCTCAGTGGACTCAATCAATCAGAGTCTGATATTACTCTGCAATTGCCTGCTGATAGGCTCAACAATTACAATGAGTTTATCAGCAAATGCAGAGCTGTAAAGTCCTGATTGGTGTCCACGGACACTGGCCGGCTCGGGGACCCATTGGTCATGGCTCTGTGCCCATTCTCGGTGTTTTTCATTGGAAGTCCACCTCTGGGAAAAGCTATGATTCTCAGGAACTGTACAGGGTGAAGCACAATATCAATCAATGTTCGCCATGTCAAGAAACTACAATACAAAATCCTTTGTGATCTGCTCAAGATGTCTGGATTGCCTATAAGACCACAGATTGAAGGTAGCATTGATTTTTTTCAGATTTGCACCCTGGAAAACACCTGTTTGTTTTCACTGATGACAGATTCCCAGTCATGGAAATGGTCATTTCTACTTGAATGAAAGCAGTTTATCCCAAAGCTTGACCAGATTTTCGGTTGTTTGGAGTCGCTCAAATGGTGAACGGTGGCAATGAACTCCACTCAACAACGACGAGTGCAGTGAACTTGTGAAGAACTTGGGCTTCACTCATTGAAAATTCGCACCCCATTAGCCAAGAGATTTATACGTACCTTGAAAAAAGTGGCACATACAGCTGCAACTGAAAACTATTTGCAATTACAGAGCATCTTCTCACTTGACTACTAGAACGCCTCCAGCTACACTCACTTCTGCACATACTGGGCGGGATTCTCCCAGCCCTGGGCCGGGCCGGAGAATCCCCATGACCGGGCCACGCCGCTCCGACGCCGGCACGCGATTCTCCGCAGAGCGCAAAATCGGCAGCATTTGCACCGGCGTGGTTGGCGTGGTGCCGGTCGCGGGCCGCTCTATGCAGCTGGCCCGCCGATTCTCCAGCCCGCAGTTAAAATGCTGAGTCCCACCGGCACTGCCCACACCTGCTTGCAGCCTGCGGGAACTCTGCGTGCAAGGGTCGGGTGGCGCCCTGTGGGGTGGGGGAGGGGGGCCTCTATTGTGTCGGGGCCGGAGCGTTGAAGGAGGCCACCACGCATGCGCGCGTTGCCGCTGGCGCCAATGCGCATGTGTGCGCTGGCACCGACGCCACTGCACATGCGTGGATGCCGCGGTTCACAGTTCGCGCCGGGATCGACAGCTGGAGAGGCATGAACCACTCCAGTGCCGTGCTGGCCCCCTATCGGGGCCAGAATTAGTCCTGGGTGCGGCCCCTTCACACCGTCGTAAATCGCGATGGCATTTACAACGGCGTGGACACTCTGCCACGGGATGGGAGAATCCCGCCGACTATGTGCACACTTCTTCTTGAACTACCACACAGGGCTAATGATCAATATGTATGCAAACACAATCGAGAACAGAATGATGAAATGAGAGTAAAGGCACAGCAAATTAAGAAATGCAGAGCTGCACCACTAAAACCAGGAGATAAGGTCCTTGGGGAACATGACGGTCATGTGGGAAAGCAAACTGACATGCAAATATTTGTGTGACCATCACAAAAGGATCAATGAGCAGTGCTAAGCGCAGTTCACAAATCATCACTCAAAACATATCATTCTTCAAAGCACTGAAAACATCATTCACAAGCATTAAATCTAATTAAGATATCAATATCTCAGCTGAAGAACATGTGTTAAATGAGGCCACATCACATGTCAGATAATATTGTATTCATGGGAGAAGATGTCCACCATGTGATTGTGTTATGATGTAACTGTTTTCAGTTGGTGATATTATGGGCCAGTGTTTAGATAACTCCAAAGTATATCATGGAGTTCACCTGATGAACAACTGTTTATAGATTTTGGTTATGAGGAGCACAAGAGCCTACATTTCAGGTGTTATTCAACAGAAGCCTTAAGCACTTTTAATCAAAAACAAAGTTTATTCTACAAATTCAGTTAACATTTCTATAACACACACAGTCAGCATTTTATCAACCACAAACATAAATACCCCACACAGCTACAGTACTCTATATATATAACCCTTAATAACTTCCCTTTCAACTGTTTCAATTTGATAACAACATCCAATACAACCAGAAAAACCCTTTTTACCAAAACACTATGTTTGAATTCTTTACAGAAAACAGTAATCACTTTTAAATTATCAAGCGATCTGGACACCTTTTAACATGCAGAGAGAGAGAGAGAGAGAGAAGAGCAGCCTTCTTTATCTGAATCCAGCTTCCAACAGTGTAAACCAAAAGTAAAACTCAGAGCCACAGCCAGCTCCCAGCTCAAAACAAAAGTAAAAGCCAGAGCCACAGCCCAGCTCCACCCACACAATGACATCACTGCAGCGATTTGAGAAGACAAAACATTTCTTAAAGGGACATTCCCATGGCAGTGAACACATTTTATTATCTCATTGTACATGACGGAGTGCATTGTTAATAGGGTGGCACAGAGGTTAGCATTGCTGTCTCACAGTGCCAGGAACCCGGGTTCAATTCCGGCCTCAGGTGATGTCCTGTGTGGAGTCCGCACATTCTCCCCATGTCTGCGTGGGTTTCCTCCGGGTGCTTCAGTTTCCTCTCACAGTCAAAAGATGTGCAGGTTAGGTGGATTGGCCATGCTAAATTGCCCCTTAGTGTCCAAAAGGTTAGGTGGTGTTACTGGATGATGGTGATAGGGTGGAGGCATGGGCTTAAGTAGGGTGCTCTTTCCAAGAGCCGTTGCAAACCCGATGGGCCGAATAGCCTCCTTCTGCCCTGTCAATTCTATGAAAATTCTGTGTTAAACTAATAGAAAATGTGGAATATTTAATTGTGTAATTGATGAAGTTGAATGTTCAAGTTATTGTTTATACCTTTGGAAACAAACCTTTAAAACATGCTACGCCTCTCATTTACTAAGAGGGGAAGGGCTGTAGTGCATTGAAAGTCACATTGTGTATTTTTTCCACTTAAGGCTACCATACATACAAATACCAGCAGAGGGAGTCTAGAAGAATAATAAAGGATCCATGTTTTAAAAGCACGTGTGGCAGTTCTGTTTCTGATTGAATATTGCGGAATCTTACTATTTCTTCCCAAGACATCACGTTGTTCTGTTTGCAGCCTCAGCAACAGCCACTGATAAAGCTGCAGAGCTGCTGGTCCGTTGATTCTGCTGGGGGCATGGTAAACCATCCCACTGTTCTTACTTGTCTACTGGGTCCAGTGGCAGCCAATTAAAAGGCCTCTGCCAGGAAGAATATAATTGTGGCCCCATCGCCTGTCTGCGAGGGCTCGGGACCTGCATTTGTTTTGAACATTGGGACCCACTGCTGGTAAAAATCTGGCCATTGTTTTATGATTACAGAACCACACTACTGTGCTTAGTGACAGCTGTAGGCTTTTTCATATTGGACATGGTGTGGATGAGACAATTACTAAGCTTTCTACCGTATTCTTGGATAACGGAACCATGCTTCTGTCCATTATCTGCACCTGTCACAGCATTCTGAGGATTTAAGATCTCACAGTACGTGTTCATTTTGATAGCTTTGATTGTTGGCTCTTTGGGCCAGAAGCCAGGATGATGAGAGCACAAAGGATTTCGTATTCCTTTGGAACAAAAGGTGAAATTTCAGATCATGACAGACAAGTCCAAATGTGCCCATATCAGTTATTATAAAATATTGGATTCACATCAAAATTTCAAGCCTTCTTCTTGCTCCAGAAATGCATTGAATTAGGAGGAGAAATTACCTGTTTGCATTTGTTTTGCTGCCTCAGAGAGAAGTAAAGACATTGGCTTATTACTAAAGGAAACCCACAACTGATTTACAAGTCACTTCATTCTGTCTAACAATAGCTAAGATATCTTTATTATGTTTCAAGCCATTTATTATAACTCTTTCATTGAATCATAGAATTTACAGTGCAGAAGGAGCCATTCAGCCCATCGGCTCTGCACCAGCCCTTGGAAAGGGCACCCTACACAAGCCCACACCTTCACCCTCCCCATAACCCCACCTAACCCAACCTTTTTGAACACTAAGGGGCAATTTAGCATGGCCAATCCACCTAACCTGCACATATTTGGACTGTGGGAGGAAACCGGAGCACCCGGAGTAAACCCACGCAGAAACGGCGGGAACGTGCAGACTCTGCACAGACAGTGACCCAATTGAACCTGGGACCCTGGAGCTGTGAAGCAACTGTGCTAACCACTATGCTACCATGCTGCCCAGAGTATTTGCTTCAAGGTATTTGCCCACTACAATTGTATATTATATGTATCTATTAAGTGATTGAGGACTTTTTTCCATAATTGTTTCAAATTACCCAAATCCTGCATAACCTTCTTTGTAGACCTGTACCGAGAAGTTCCTCATAGATTCTCCCTCTTCGCTGTTGATATTTCCTCAGAGGTTTAGCAGAAACCCTGTTTATGTCCATAAGTGGTGCCTCCACCAAACCTCTGTGAAAGCTATGAGGACAAGAAACCCCAAAGAAAACCTTTGGCTGTCTTGGAGGAATCCAGTTTTGCATATTGTATGGCAAAAATGCAATCTAATTCAAGATCTGACTAAAACCATGAAATTGAAGTGTTGTTGGATGGCAGATGACAAGTATAGGATTCCAAAAGAAAGGAAAATTAGATCTCACAAGTAAAATATGGCGAGTATAAAAGTAGCTAACAATGAAGTCTTAAGGAAAATCTTCTTTAAGATATTTCTTATATAGCAGGGGTGATCAAACTTACTGAACATAAGAGCCACATACGATAATTTTCAGATGCTCAAGAGCCGCAAGGCTCTTTACTCTGGCTACTTACTGCTTGTCAAGGTCTTATGGGTCTCCATCCTGGGCTGTAAGTCTTTGAAAATCTGACTGCTTTGTGGTTAAGGCTGCATGAAGGAGTTTCATCAGGTGTTGATTTGTAAGAACTGCATGATCATAGACTCATAGAATCCCTACGGTGCAGAAGAAGGCCATTCGACACATCGAGTCTGCAACAACCCTATGAAGGAGCACCCTGCCCAGTCCCACATCCCTGCCTCATCCCCGTAACGCCACAATACCCTTGGACAATAAGGGATAATTTAGCATGGCAAATCCACATCTTTGGATTGTGGGATGAAACCAGAGCCCCCGGAAGAAGCCCACGTAGACACGGGGAAAATGTACTAACTCCACACAGACAGTCAACCCAGGTCGGAATTGAACTCGTGTCCCTGGCTCTGTGAGGCAGCAGTGCCACTGTGCCGCCTTTCAATTTGACAAACTTCATGACAGACTACAACGATTCACTGCAGGACATTGTGCCGAAGATTGAAGTGAGTGGCAGACTAGTTTTGTTTTCTTGAGTTAACGATGTTTTGTTTCTGGCAATTGCTCCCAGAACTCGATTTCAGGCTGTGATTTATGTGACTCCTAGAAGTCCAAGTGTTCCATTTCTACAGCAGATATTTCTGTAAACAGATGTTCGTGAATCAGACAACCATCATTGACTACGTCAACCACGAATGGGTTTACAAGGAAGAATAGGCAGGATCTCAACATCTGCAAGTCATCAAACCTGGCTCGAAAATTATCAAGCAGTCCTTCGGACTCATCCCTGTATTCTTCCAGCTTTTTGATCTTTCACTTCAACGTCAGGAAAGGTGTTGACCCTCTCTTTGAGATGGGGAAAGGGGTTGAAGTTTCTTGACAGTTGTTTCTTTGCAAAAGCCCCACTTTATTCTGGAAGCTGAAATGATCTTATCCTGTCTGTGGTGAGTCAGATTGAGAGTCTGTAGAGGCTGCATTATATTAGTGAGAAAAACCAGATCGTGCATCCATTCGTTAGCTTCCAGTTGTGGAAAGGACCTTTTCTTTCAAAGGCAATGATAGGCTTCAACAGGCCCACAAACCTATTTAAAACATTGCTGGGTCAACAATCACCTCACAATTCAGTAGAAAGAGGCAATTGTCTGCAAGAGAGAGGGAAGAATGCCACTGAATATGTTACAATGTGCTTGGATGATCTTCCTGCCATCCGAATAACTGGAAATAAGTAACTGTGAAATGTGGTGGTGAGGCTGGTAGCATTGGTAAGTGCGTGAGGATGAGGTGGGACATTGGAATGTTTGGCATGACTCCTGATTGCTAGCGATTGCTGATGGGTGCGGGATGGGACTGTAATACATTGAGCAATGGGAATGGTGGATGGTGCCCTGAGGAGAAGATGTTATTTGAAGGTGCATTCACTGACCTTGACCATCATGGGAGATCACTGTTGACAGGTGCTCGGAGCCATCTTCGGAGTAATGGCCTCCTTGGCCACCTTCTCTCAATCTCTTCTTAGATATACTCAACACCGACAACTGCCAATCTCCAGACGCAATTCTGCAACTCATCCGCTTCATTCTGGATCACAACATCTTCACCTTCGACAACAAGTTCTTCATCCAGACGCATGGAACAGCCATGGGGACCAAATTTGCACCTCAATATGCCAACATCTTCATGCACAAGTTTGAACAGGATCTACTCACCGCACAGGACCTTCAACCGATGTTATACACCAGATACATCGATGACATTTTTTTCCTTTGGACCCACGGCGAAGAATCACTGAAACAACTACACGATGACATCAATAAGTTCCATCCCACCATCAGACTCACCATGGACTACTCTCCAAAATCAGTTGCATTCTTGGACACACTCATCTCCATCAAGGACGGTCACCTCAGCACTTCGCTTTACCGCAAACCTACGGATAACCACATGATGCTCCACTTCTCCAGCTTCCACCCTAAACATTAAAGAAGCCATCCCCTATGGACAAGCTCTCCGTATACACAGGATCTGCTCAGATGAGGAGGAGCGTAACAGATATCTACAGACACTGAAAAATGCCCTTGTACGAACGGGATATGGCGCTCGACTCATCGATCGACGGTTCCAATGCGCCACAGCAAAAAGCCGCATCGACCTCCTCAGAAGATAAACACGGGACACAACCGACAGAGTACCCTTCGTCGTCCAGTACTTTCCCGGAGCGGGGAAACTACGACATCTTCTTCACAGCCTTCAACACGTCATCGATGAAGATGAATATCTTGCCAAGGTCATCCACCCCCCCCCCCCCCCCCATTACTTGCCTTCAAACAACCACGCAACCTCAAACAAACCATTGTTTGCAGCAAACTACCCTGCTTTCAGAACAGCGACCACGACACCACATAACCCTGCCATGGCAATCTCTGCAAGACGTGCCAGATCATCGACATGGATTACACGTGAGAACACCACCCACCAGGTACGCGGTACATACTCGTACGACTCAGCCAACATTGTCTACCTCATACGCTGCAGGAAAGGATGTCCCAAAGCATGGTACAGTGACGAGACCATGCAGACGCTGCGACAACGAATGAGCGGACATCGCATGACAATCACAAGGCAGGAATGTTCCCTTCCAGTCGGGGAACACTTCAGCAGTCAAGGGCATTCAGCCTCTGATCTCCGGGTAAGCGTTCTCCAAGGCGGCCTTCAGGACGTGCGACAACGCAGAATCGCCAAGCAGAAACTTATAGCCAAGTTCCACACACATGAGTGCGGCCTCAACCGGGACCTGGGATTCATGTCGCATTACATTCACCCCCCCCACCATCTGGCCTGGGCTTGCGAAATCCTACCAACTGTCCTGGCTTGAGACAATTCACACCTCTTTAACCTGGGGTTACCCCTATCTCTGGTTATGTAAACACTTAATTAACTGCAAATGCTCGCATTCTAAGCATTGTCTTGCATCTTTGAATTTGTCTATATATATGTTTCTGGAACATACCTCTTCATTCACCTGAGGAAGGAGCAGTGCTCCGAAATCTCGTGTTTGAAACAAACCTGTTGGACTTTAACCTGGTGTTGTAAGACTTCTTACAGATTTACCTTGGGAACCTCTTGTGCACAAGGTAATCATATATCATGGTCTCCGCTCACCAAACAAGCCTGAGTCCATTTTTAGCATGGTGAATTTGAGGAAAAAACATAATTTTCCATTACATTTTTATTTTCCTAAAAATATTCAGTGAGCAGATCAAATTGTTCCATGTTGGCTACAAATGGTATTTGCATGCCAAATGTGTAAAGGATTGAGTCCTGTGTTTCGATGTTCTGAGGCTGTACTGTTGATGTTGTAACATGAATGCTAATACTGCTCTCTCACTGGGTCTATCTTTATTTTGGACATGGCAAGGATCACATGGTTTATAGCTGGCACCCATGCTTGAGAAATTCAATGCACGATTGCATTCTGGAGAGTTCAGATTGCAAAATCCATCATGCGCATCATTTTACTGTGGTGTTTAAAATATGACATCTCAATGTCCTTGGGGTTTTCCCGTGACTGTATAATTACATCTTCAACTCCAGCAAGGCACTTACCTAAGTCTTTGAGTCAAGTGTAGTTTTTTTGCTCTGTTTTGGAATTCAAAGGTGTTTCAGAGACAAATAATCTCTACAGGGGAGAGGGATTTTGCTTCATGCGTGTGAAATGCTGCAAAACTCTGAGGAGCCCAACCTATCACAGCTTTAATCATTTCTGAGAGGGGATCAATAATGTGGGCCTCGGCAGTCACTGACCACACCTCCAGCGAAAATAGTTCTCTGAACGTTATAAATAATTTGAGGTCAACTAATTTAAATTAGCTGGGGAATGGTAAGGCGGCAAATGAGTAATCCACACACAAGAGTCTCACCGGGGCAATTGAGAATTTGCATCCAGCTCAGTACAAAGTACAAAGCTGTTTTCAGTAAAAAGGTAAGCAAGAATCTTGTCAGATTGTCGTCAAAACTCAGTTGTTTCACTGGATGTCCTTAAAGGAAGAAATCCTATTGTTCTTACTTGTTTTAGCCTGTTAGAAACTCCAGTCCCACATAGAAACATAGACACCAGGAGCAGGAGCAGGAGCAACACCTGGCCTTTCGAGCCTGTTCTGCTACTCATTGTGATCAGGGCAGTTCCTCGATCTCACTGCCATATTCCTGCTTCCTCCCCATACCTTTTGATGCCATTAATATCTACAAAAAAATTCTATCTCTTTCTTGAGGTGCTTGGGCTCTAATAGGCACCTTTTTAAAGTTTTCTTTGCTATGAGAGGATACTGAATATACTAAGAAGCTGACTACTGCACACCAAGGAAACTAGATGGTTTGACATATTTTAAAATTCATTTTCACAGCAAAGATAACTCTTAACTGCCACCAACTTTAACAATCACATTCACAGGGGCAACAAGAGATGGGTAATACATGCCAGCATTGCCCACATTCCTATAATGAATAAAAATACATTGCATGTGCTTCCGATATGAGTGCATGAAGCAAGAGGCTGGAAAATATTGTCGGAAAATAATTGAAGACATAGTTACATGACTGCATCGAGGGTGAAAATAATCTTGAGGCTCTAGAAATTATTGGGAATTGTTTTTTTTCCCACCCTTTTGAATGACATGGCAACCTGATTTTTGGATTCTGCATGGAGGGGCTTATTGAAAGAATCAGGGCCAGGAATGGAGGACCAGGCCTTTTAGCTCCTTGAGCCTGCTCTGCCATTCAATTATCACATGGCAACACAACCCTTATTTTTATCTATATTGCCTGCCTATCTCTTGATCCCCGTAACCACCAAGAATCTTTTTGCACCAGTCTTGAAATTTTCAGGTGACACAGCCTTTTAGTGGAGAGACAATCCTTTATATGAGAAAGTGCTTCCTGATTTCACTTCTAAATGGCTGAGAACTCATTTTAAGATTATAGAATTATAGAATCCCTCCAGTACAGAAAGAAGCCATTCGACCCATCAAGTCTGCATCAACCCTTCCCCAATCCCCCCCCCCCTAACCCCATAACCTAATCTGCACATCCCTAGACACTAAGGGGAAATTTGTCATGGCCAATCCACCGAATGCACACATCTTTGGACAGTGGGTGGAAACCAGAGCACCTGGAGGAAACACACGCAGACAGGGGGAAAAAGTGCAAACTCCACACAGGCAATGACCCAAGGCTGAAATTGAACCCGGATCCCTGGTACTGTGAGGCAGCAGAGCTTACCACTGTGCCATCATGGCGCCCTTCCTCCAGCAAGGAGATATTCCTTTGTATTTACATTATTGAAATAATTAATCATTTTGAGATAGTCAAGCTTCAACATCTAAACGTAAGACAATATAAACATTTATGCAATCTGTATTCATAATTTAAGTGTTTATGCCTGGTGTCATTTTGGTGTAATTGTGCAGCCAAAATATCTTTCGAGATATGGGGTAGGATTCGCTGATTGCCGACGGAAAAATCACGTCCGGCAATTGGCTGGAAATCCCTTTTTACACCAAAATCGGAGGCAGCACCGTTTTTCCGATGCTCCGCTCTCTCAAAAACAGCGTACTCTCACGCCGTTGGGACGGCCTCAGGACATCACCTGCGGCCCTCCCCCTATGCTCCGCCCCCGATGGGCCGACTTCCCGACGGTGTCGGTTGCGTGTCCTCTCAACTTTCGTAAACCTGACGTGGCGTCTGCGGACTGTGTCCAGTGCTGCCACAGTCGGAAGATGTTCGTTCCGCTGGCAGTGGGGCTTTGGCTGGGGCTGGAGGGACTGGTGGAGAGTGGCCCAGGGATGGCCGTTTTTGGCAGTCCGGCGCTAATGTTGTAGGGCGCGGTGGTCGCCTTATGCATGGGTGGCCATGGAGCCGATGGTTCTGCGTCCGAATTGGCAGGTTAAGCTGGGGGCTTGACATGGTGCGGCTGCCAGCCCCCCACCAGACAGAGCATCAGTGTGGAGGCGCCGCCGACATTTTGGTCGTAAGACCAGACGCATCCTCTGGACATAGGCCACTGTTAGAGTTGACTCTCTTTCCACCAAGTGTGGGTGCCATTCTCTTGAGACTGGGGAGGCCAGAAGTCAAACCACGCAATTGTGGCAATGTTTGATGTGAAATAAAGTGTCTCTAGAAAGACAGAGCTCTGAATGTGAACTTTGAGCTGAAGGCTCAGTTTGATGAGAAATGAAGTGTCTCTCCAGAAAGCCTGCTGTCTTGTAGTACTGCATTTTCTAAACTACAGGACCCTGAATGAATGACTCTACAAAGAAGACCACAACCAGCTGTAAACCAGAGACTTTAGCCCAGGATGTCGTAACACAGTCAACGGGCCCACATGGAGGTAAGCACTGAAATTTGGTTCAGTGTATCTCGAGGAACATCCAGACACAAATGGCACATGCAATACTGACACCATGACACGCTGGACATCCATGCTGATCCCGCCTAGGACTCTTCAGTCAGGGTGAGGATACACAGAAGGCAATGAATTCACTTGCAGCATGGATATTCTCAAATAACAAGGTGTGAAACACTATCTTTATTTAGTGCCGCAAATGGAACCCAATTGAAAAAAAAGAACAATTCGACCAGTATTCTTTTTCCTCCATTTTTAAAATATTTTTTTCCTTCTTGGAAAGCAGCAGACATTGTACGCAGTCACACTGGTGGTGAGCGGCAGAGAATCCAGTGTCAGGCAGAAAACGGTTACCCCATACTGTGGCTGGGGTGGTCACCCAGAAACTCATGGGTGGAGGAGGGAACTGAATTACGTTGGGGTGGGGGGGGGGGGGGGCCCGCCGCCGCACCTCGCAATTGGGCCGCCCGCTCAAAATGGCGGCCTGAAAGCGGGATTCGTGAGGGAATCCCTTGCAATCCTTGCCATGTGTAAATTTGCATCGATAAGGATTGGGACTCACTTCCTGATTTGTGCTCCCAGCGTGAGTGCAAATCAGGTGCGATTCATCTCTGGCGGGAGAACATAGGGTGGGATTCTCCATTGGCTGACGCTGGAATAGGAAAACGCGATTGAGCGGAGAATCAGTCTGACACCGAAATCTTGGGGTGGGAGGGGCTGACTTCATACCAAATCGCAATTCTCTGTTGCCTCAACAGCAGAGTCAATGCGTTCCAGAATGCATGTACAGTCAACGCTGTTGGCATATCATTAGCGGGCCTGACCCGGTATTCTCCAGGACCTCCGCGATTCTCTGCCTCCAATGGCCGAATTCCCAACTGCGATGTTCACTAGTGCTTTTAAAAATCGTGAGACCAGCACTGTGGCTGATGAGTGAGAGAGAGGGGATAAGGAAAGTGTCAAACATCGCCATAGTTTGCTGACAGTTGTGCCACTGGCCGGGTGGCTTCTGCAAAGGCTGAGTAGCGGGGGTTGGCCAGGAGCTGAGCTGTGGGATCGGGGAGGGTGGGCACAGAACACCATTGTCGCAGCCTGCAAGGCAGCCATGCAGGTGGGCACGCCGCTGAATGCCCGCTGTGAATTTAGGACCACAGGTCATACGGGTGTGTCTCCAGGCCACCCCCCTTGTTACCCCCTGGCCCCAGTCAACCCATCAGCGGTATGGGCACACTCCAGCACAATCAGTACCACCTTCTTGGGCGGGCTGGTGTATGTGGGAAGTGCAGTGTGTATATGCTGCTGCAGCTTGTCAGCCTCCTGAGTGTCAATCGCGAATCCGCTGAATCAGACACCATTTTTAATTGGAATTGATTGTGTTCCACACAGCGCCGATGCTAGCCCCTTAATAGTCGCTGAATAAATCCAGGTGCGTCGCCAGTTTTACTGTCATGGAAGTCCGTAAATCCTGCCCTGGCGTCAACACTTAGGGCGGGATTCTCTGTTGCCCGACGCTGATATTGTAATCGGCGATCGGGCGGAGAATCCCTTTTTACGACGAATCAGGAGCAGCGGCTGTTTTCGGATACTCTGCCCTGTCATAAATGGCGCCATCAGGGAGTATGCCGCACGCCATTGGGACGGCCTCAGGACGTCACCTGAAGGCCCTCCCCCAATGCTCTGCCCGATGGACCGAGTTCTTGAAGACACAGTTCATTTGTGCTCTCAGTTTTCATTAACCTCTCTTGGCGGCTGCGGACTGTGTCTAGCTTCACCGGGGGGGGGAGGAGCTATGCCCCTGGCTGTGGGGGGGGCTTTGGTGAGGGCTGGGGGGACTGGTGGGGGTGTTCCGGGGGTGGCGAGGCGGGGGCCCAGGGGGGCGAGGGGAGGGGAAGTTTCTGGCAGGTCGGGTTCATGGAGCCATGTTGTACGGCGCAACCGCTTCAGGATGTCGACGTGCACATGCGCGCCCTCGGACCTGGCCGTTTTTGGCACGTGAGCCAGGAGTTTTACGTGGCGCTGCTGCTAGCCCCTCACCGGTCCCGGAATCGGTGACGTTCGCCGCCGATTTTGGCGTCGTAAAATGCCACAGTTCCCACACCGGCGTCAGCAATTAATCGTGAAATCGGAGAATCCAGCCCCTTCTATTTGGTCACTACTTCGTTTCAAACTAATTTGGTCAATTTATGATGTAATCCAAAAAGATGTAAATCATTTTGAACTTGAAGCTTTTCATTGGACCGGGCAATCTGGTTTCATTGAGAAGATGGACTCTTGTGACCTTCTGATGAGCTATTGGTTAGACATGGAACTCCTTCTCAAACATGGAAGTTCTAATAAATGAATATAATTCCTATCATAACGCCAATGAAGAAACTCTCAGGGAAGCATAATTCACTCCATGCCATGTCTTGCCCTCGTTAGCAACCTTTTGAACATTTTTTTTGCTGTTTAATTAGTATTCTCTATCGTGTGATTAATTCTTTACCAGTAGACACACAGAGCCCAAATTAACGCAGGAAGATTGGACAGAAATGAAAAGTGGATTAGCATTACCTTCATGCCTAGAAAA
This sequence comes from Scyliorhinus torazame, assembly GCF_047496885.1. Taxonomy (NCBI): domain Eukaryota; kingdom Metazoa; phylum Chordata; class Chondrichthyes; order Carcharhiniformes; family Scyliorhinidae; genus Scyliorhinus; species Scyliorhinus torazame. The sequence continues at coordinate 78,594,132 of NC_092709.1, read as the reverse complement.
TCAAGGGAATAATTCTATTGTGATATTAACTATGAAGTTACTTTAAACAATTAAAATTTCTCTTCAGTTCCAAACCTTTAGAATCAACGTGATCTTTTCATTCAATGTACACAGGGGCAATGTGCAAAAGCTGGTACAAGAATGGAATTCCTTGAGAAAGATTAATTAATTTATCACTTTGGTAATTTTGATTTTCCACAAAGGCTGCAACAGCTTTGTAAGAGAATACGGGGGGGGGGGGTAAATTTCCCAAATGATTCTGCTCATTACTTCAGTGAACGAGCTGTGGAAATCGTGGGAAGTAAAATTCAAAACGCCTGTGGAAGTTTACCCTCATTGAAGCCTATTTGGCAAGTTACAAACAATCCAAACTCAGTGCAGTCCAAAGTACATTATGCTGGTGAGACCCATCGACATTGCGTATTCCATGGCAGAATTAAACTTCTGCAATATTAAAATGAACGAGAGAAGCATCAGTCTTCTGTAAGGTAACAAGTAGTATTATTGCCTTACAGAGCAGCCTGAGCATAAAACAAATCATGAGTAAAGCAATACCGAACAAAACAGCGCAACTATCTTTCCCTAAGAAGTGGCTCAAGAATCCTACGTGTGAAAGTTGAGTTAGAACCTGTCCAAGAACTGGAAACATAGGCGAGAAATGTTGCCTGATCACAATCTCCATCTCTATTACATTAACTCAAATGAACCGCCACAGCCAACATTTTGGAAACTTTCACACAGAGTAACAGTGGTGAAGCTATTTTCACAGGATATTTTTTCTGCCTCTAAGAAACTCCCTGAGGACAGTGCGATCACCTGGGCCCTCATCTTGAAAAGCACTGTCGAACCTTTATTGTTGTTTGTCAAACCTAAATTGTTGGAACATAAATTAGATTTTTGGGATTATCCCTCACATTGGGTTTATAATCCATTCTCGACAGGAAAACATTGTTGGCAGGATTCTCCGTTCCTGAGACTAAGAGCTCGATTCTCCGATTCTTTTCTCCGTTTGCAACGCCGAAATTGCGTTTGGCGATTGGCCGGAGAATCCGTTTTTATGCTGCAATCGGGGGTGCCGCCAATTTTTGGAGTCTCCGAACCTCAAAAATGGCGTACTCAAGGAGTGTGGCGCACGCTGTTGGGACGGCCTCAGGACATCATCTGAGGCCCTCCCCCGATGCTCTGCCCCCGATACGCCGACTTCCCGATGGCATGGGACACGTGTACCCCCAACGTTCGTGAACCTGGTGTGGCAGCTGCGGACTGTGTCCAGCGCCGCCACAGTGGTGGGGGAACCATTCCACTGGCAGGGGGGGCATCGGGGGGGGGACTGGTGGGGGGTGGTCCGGGGGTGACGAGGAGGTTTACAGGGGAGGCACTATCTGGCAGGCCGGGTCCGTGCGGCCGGCGCCATGTTTTACGGCGCAGGCGCCACAGGCCACCAGCGTGCGCATGCGCGGCCACAGACCCGGTCATTCTGAGTCTGTATCGGCAGGTAAAGCCGGGGGCTTTATGTGGCACGGCTGCTAGCTCCCCGCTGGGTGGAGCATTGGTGCGGGGATGGTGCCGACTTTTTGGTGGTAATACAAGACACTTCCTCCGACTTAGCCGCAAAATCGCAGAATCCGGCCCTACATCCTGGTTTTACGCCATAAAAGCTGGTGCCGGCCCCGCACCGATGCTCCGACTGATGAGGGGCGAGCAGCCATGCCACGTAAGCCGCCCGGCCTTCCCGATATAAACGCCTGGAGAATTGCTGGGTCCGTGGCTGCGCATGCGTACGGCGACGACCTGCAACGGCCGTACCGTACAACATGGCGCCCGCCGCGCGCAATGCGACTAGATAGTGCCCCCCTGGATACCCCCTTGCCACCACCGGGCCAACTCCAACAGTCCCCCCAGCTCTAGCCGAAGCCCCCTAGTCCAGCAGCACGGCTCCCCCCAGACTGTGGCGGCGGTGGACACAGTCCGCAGCCGCCTGCTGGGTTCACGAAAACTGACAGCACACGATATGACCTGTGGCCCTAAGTTCATAGTGGGCAGTCAGCGGCATGTGCAGCTGCATGGCTGCCTTGCAGGCCGCAGTAATGGTATTCTGTGCCCATCCACCCACCTCCTGGCCACCCCCCACTACTCCCCCTGTCCCTGGCAGAAGCCCCCGGCCTACGGCAGGACTGTCAACAAACTATGGCGATGTAGGACACTTTCCGTACCCTCTCTCCTTCAGCAGCCATGACGCCGGTTTTATGATTTTTAAAAGCACAAGTGAACCTCGCCGTTGTGAGTTCCCCCCGGTGGAGGCGGAGAATCGTGGAGGCCCTGGGGAATACTGGGTCAGGCCCACTAATGATATGCCACGGGTGAATACTGTACATGCGGAGTGGAATGCATTGACGCTGCTGTTGAGGCACTGGAGAATTGCGATTTGGCGTGAGACCCGCGCCCGCCACGATTACGGCGTCAAAACCGATTCTCTGACCAATCGTGTTTCCCGATTCTGACATCAGCCGACGGCGAATCCGCGCTGTTTCTTTTATTTTGGATGCAGCCTTTAAGCTATGAGTAATAGATCTGAGGGGAATATGAGCATCTATGAAGTGGAATAATTTAAGTATTTGATTGAGAACCATCAAAATAACTTAATTTTTTTACCAGGTTGTTGTTTATAATTTTGGCTTGAATGAAATATACGAAGTGCACAAATAAAAATAACATTGCAAAAGTCCATTCGTGGCAGCCAAACAAACATTAGTGGCAGATTATCAAGTATTTCCTAAAGGTCGAAGTTTAGTCAATCTGAAATTTGGCTTGCTTCAGCAAATAATGACTGCACTTTGTTTTGTTCTGGTTCAGCTCTGAGGTCAATGGTGTTTACATTACAACAGCTAAAGAATAAAAATCAAGAAATACTTGTACTCATACAATGCCTTTCATGACCAACACATATCCCAAGCTTTTACCATCCTATGAAGTACCTTTGAATTGTAGTCACTGTTGTAACATAGGAAATATGGTCATCAATTTGTGCACAGCAAACTCCCACAGACGGCCCTCTGATAATGATCAGGTAATCTGTTCTTCTTTTTGTGATATCAATTGAGGGATTAATATTGGCCCATAGACCAATGAATAACTCCCCTGCTCTTCCTCCAAATAGTCCCTGTAATGATATGTACATAGTCAGGTTAGTGAAGGTTTAATAATTACATCTCTGTGTAAATTAAACACTGGAGGACGCCACCATTTCTCTGTATTTAAGTCAGGCTCTGACGGAATTCTGGCAGTAGCATAAGGAGAAAGCATGGTGTAAGCATAAGAAGGAGATTAGAGTAGATAGAGTTAACAGAGGTTAGATCATAGTGCAGTTAGTGACCATTTTGATTCTTGAGTACTGAAAGACAGATTTAATATTACTTAATTATTATCTGTCACCCAGTAGAGTGTGCGAGCTTCGTTTAATTAATAGTATCAGAATAAATTAGTTTTGTTTCAATCTTTTGATTGGCATATTCTTTGTTAACACCAGGGGCTAGTTTAGCTCAGTGGGCTAAATAGCTGGCTTGTAAAGCAGACCAAGGCCAGCAGTGCGGGTTCAATTCCCATACCAGCCTCCCCGAACAGGCGCCGGAATGTGGCGACTCGGGGCTTTTCACAGTAACTTCATTTGAAGCCTACTTGTGACAATGAGCGATTTTCATTTTCATTTTGATTCATTTCATTTCACATCGGATCATTCTGGAAGAAAGGACAAAGAATATAACATATTATGCAGAATGGTAATATAACAGTCCCATAGGATCTTTTATGGAATTAAGTCAAGAGGACAGATAAGGTTTCGGAAAGATGACAGCTAAATAAACAGGTTCTCCTGACCAAGCATGCCTCGACGGTGAGATCACCTGAGGTCAGAAAACATGGAGTTAACCCCTGATCTTAGGTGCAGTTCCTAAAACACGTCAATGGCCTCCTTCGCTTTGCCAGGGTCATTCGTCCAAACCAACTTCCTCTTTGGGCCTTGCATGTGGCAATGTGGAATAGTGTGCTGCATGGGGACAGAGTGACCAACCAGGCGGTGGCCAAGAGGTGAGGCAGCAGCAGGTCCTTCCTGATGCATGCTGGTACCTCAGCCTGCTGTGTGTTCTGGCTCACACTCACCACTTCCCTGGAGAGCAGATGTATGAAGGATGCATTTGGGAGCCCCTATTATGGGCCAAAATTCTGCCAGCAGCATCATTTTTGAGCTGCCTTTGTGAAGAAACAAGCGTGTTCTTCCTTCTGCTCACAGGAGACACAAGAACACAATAAGAAGAGGGCCAATATGGGTAGATATATCCCTGCTATCTGATTTCTGACTCTGGCAGAGGAGGAGGCCCAGGATTTTGCTGAATCATTAGGAAGGTCATGTGATTGCTGATGGTGGGACAGGAGTGTCAACCGAAGAGAGTGAGGAAGCATAGAGTTCATGTTTCTACCTCAGTACATCTGGAGATCTACGTTATGCATAGATGGAAGGAGGAGTGAAGCCCTTAACTCCTAAATGTTGTGTTCTCTCATGCAGCTCTCAGCATTCCCAAAGGACAGGTAGATTCACAAATCGGAGGAACCAGCTGTCCACCACTGAGGAGGAGAAGATGTCAGCGGGGGCAGCGTCATATCATTCCCCTGCACCCTCCACCAGCGCAGGTATGATTACATCTTTGGGGAAGCTCTCATAATTAGATTCAGGGTCACAATCTGGTGAGTACATTGCAGACAGACCCAAGCAGCTGAACAGAGCCTGTAACAGCCGAAGTCACTGACAGTCGAAGGACTGTGGGAAGCCAGGCCCATGTGAAGCCCGAGGATGATAATGGGCGAGAACAGAATTTGACACCAAGGCCCATAAAGGGCTATTAGGACAAATGCTTGGCCAAAGAGGAAGTTATTAATGTTAGGAGGGCCAAGACCACAGAAGGTTTAAAGACAAGGATGAGAAAATCCAAACATTACTGGATTGGAAATGGACAGAGCAGCGAGGAGATGGTGAAACAAGACTTGGTGCAAACTAGGATACAGGCTGGATGAACTTAACTTTTTGGAACATGGGAGGTTGCGGAATTAGGGTGGCGATGGACAATGTTACAGAGTTAGAAGTAGGCAGTCTTCCTGGTGGAGTGAACATGAGTAAAAGGACAAAGCAATAAATAAACCTTTACAGTAATGACTGTATGGACACCTGAACCCAACTGGGAAAAAGAATCATAATGTTTGAAAAGGAATAGAAAATTGTTGGATTTGTTTTTAAATATGAAAATGTTAAGGTGATAGTAATACACTGCTGACCGTTAACAATTCCTTTTCCCACCGCTAATTTATGCTAATTCCATGGTGATCCTCGTTACGGCTAAAGGGTGCATTTACAAGTGTAGCAATGTGGAAAAGCCATGTTATCATACAATTGAACATGCCCAGCTAGGGGTAGGTTCATAGAACAATTTCGATCTATTTCGGGAGACATCCATGTTGATTAAGATTCCAAAAGCAGTTGTAATGCAGCTACTGCTGGCCAACTGTGCAACAACTTAGTCACAGAACAAAGGAAATCTCCCAGAGACATCATAGACACAGCTGCCTAATGCCATTTTCTGTTCAGATTTACTGGGGACTAAACTCAATAACCCTCAAAAATGGCACAGGGACTGCAGTGCAGAGTTAACCATGTCCATTGATTGTGAAAGGGTTGCATGCCAACTTTGTGCTGTCAACTTATTTCAACGTGTTAAGTATCCAGCCAATGCTAGCTGTTCCACTACTTTGCTGGTCAGGGGGCTAAATTGTGAGTGACTAGTTCAAGATAGCCTGTACTTTTTAAAGCCAGCCTGCATCTATTAAAGGGGAGGTATACCGTAGTTAGAGTAGGTGCTGGCAATCGTGCAGCAACTAGTTCCATCAGAGTAAACAATGAAGAATGGCGCAACGCAAAGGAAAGTGAGCAGCAAGCTTTTCTGACATTGCACCAGAGGCCCCAGTGATGAGGAGAAAAGTAGGAAAGATGTGCTGTATTGGCAGAGGGCTAATAAACTCTCCAGACACATGCTCCGATGCAGTGGGAGCAGACAGCCATGGAGGTCAATGACAGGAGTCAAGCTCCAAGAAACTGGATACAGTGCCACAACAAGTTCAATGACCTTACATGAATGTTCAAGGTCAGTGAATGTTTCTTCATATGCCATATCCTACCAGATGCACCACTAGTAGACACTTTTTAAATCCCCATATCTATATCTCTCACCTACCAACAATCTCTATCAATATGGACTCATACCTCCCATTTATCTGCTTCACCTCATCCTCAGGCACTTCATACAGCTATATGTTTGATACCAGCATCATCTAGCGTGCATACACAGTCTGCTATTAAACATGACAGGAACATCAGCCAAATGGATTGCACCAAATCGACTAAAGCACTTCCCTCTCTCTTCAAGGATAAGGTGACACATAACCAGAAGCAATGAGAGTTGCCACAGAGGACTGCCACAAAATGAAGGCATCATGTTTGCTGTCAGGATTCTGAGCATTGACCTGCATGATTCATTATATATGGTCTCACACCAGTTAAGTGTTGAGGGAGTGGAATCTCATTTAGTTCTGGCATAGCTGTGTTAACATGTGGCATTCACAAAGCAATGTGTGAGCAGCCAGGGTCATGCTGTACCATGGAAAACCTGCACTTCTTCCATTCATTTTTCTTACGTGGAAAGTAAGCTCCATTGTTCTCTTTGCCTGCTTGTGTCTGGTAAAAGAGGACAAAATGTAGTAAGCTCTCATTGTTAGAAACCTCGATGAACTAACTTTGCAACAGTGCTTCAGTCTGGAAGGATACAGGCACATATAAGTTCATGGTCAGGGCTACCTCCATAGCCATAGGAAATGTGATCCTTGCCCTGCACTGAAATTGCACTTGTGGCTGTGTGAGGTGGGAGATATCCTTGCTGATGTTTCATACACTCTTCCTTGTTGTGTTTGAGGTTAGAGAATTGTTCCCTGAACATTCTGGGTGGATGTGGCATTCTGCTGAAAACCATTCTCAACATCTTCCTCCTCCCTCTTCCAGCAGCCAATCCTGTTCCGTGTGATCTCTGTTCTGTCTCAGACCTAAAAGTCCACATGGGTTCATATGCTTTTTTGTGAAAGGCATGTTTAATAGTCTTCATAGGCAATGGACCCAATGGATAAACAACAATTGTCTCATTTGTAAAACTTCAAGAAGCAGTATTGCACAAAGGTGATATTAAATCTGCAGAGCCAGGACCAAAGGCAATTGCAAAACCCCAATCTGGGATGAGGTCTCTGAAATCACTATTCTCTAACAACTCCTGGTCAAAGGCACAATACTTGGGATTATTACTATTAGAATGCTATTGAGCAACTAATAATATTTTGAGTATCAAATGCACATAATTCCATTTGTCCCTGGAACTATATGACTTTGGGCAAGATTTACCGAGCGATCCGCTGCAGAACACACGGTGGTGGGAGGTGGCCTGCCATTAGCCGGACCTTCTGGTCCCGCGTTGTCAACGGGATTTCCCATTAAATGCACCCCTCGGGGCCAGGAAACCCGCGACAGGGGTGGGCCGTCGAAGTGACCGGAAGGTCCCATTGGCATGAACGGCCAGAAAGTTCCAGCCTTTATTGTGATCAATTTCCAGAGGGGAATCCCACTGGAACTTCTTTCCAAGTCAAAATCTACCCCATAGAATACTGGAAACCTACTTTTCAATTTGCTTCCACCTTGTTTCGCTTGTTTACTCACATGTCATTTTACATTTCACTTTATATCCTGTGGAAAATATACCCTTTAGATGTTGAATCCAATTATCAGATAATGAGGGTGGATTTAGCTAACCAGGTGTTTTGGTTAATCCCAATGTCTGATATGATGCTGGGCGGCAAAGTTCTTTATTCACATTTTTCTATTATAGATTATTCCTGTTGGTCATTGAGGAGCATGCCTGTAAAGCCAGCTTTATTTCTAGCACTATCTGGATTACCTGGATTTCCAAGTTTCAGTTTAATCAAACGTGCAAATCAAGCTCTGAGTAAGAGAGTATCTTTTGGGTATCAGGTTATTTAAAATGGCCATTTCTCCAATGAGTTTATTATATTTTAGCTAGCTAAAGATCTGACTCAGCTGTTATTATTGCAACTATGCACAAATGGATGATTTTAATAAATATTATTTTGTCTCTAAAGTAAAAAGGGAAAGCGCCAGGAACGCTGCAAAGCTAACCAGCATGTGAAAGGAAAATGCAAGTTAACACAATCGACTTCCTTCAGTTCGAATTAAACATTAGCCCAACTTTTCTCTGAGATTCCAATTGGACGTTGGACATTTTCAGATTTTCCTCATTTTAGTTCATGTTTCCAGCACATGATTTTCATTTATATTGCCAATACTTCGAATCTCTGTCACCCTAACTCTCAAAAGGGCAGCCAATTTACTATCATCTCTTTCATCCCTCTGCTGAAGACCAATTTTACCCTCAACCTTTGTAACTTTATTAAATTAGAGCTTGAATTGAAATCTAGGGCAGGATTTGTGGCAGCCAAGGCGGAAGGCTTGAGCCACGAAATTTCCCACTCAACTCAGCAGTCTCGCCTCTTCTAAATAGGCCCCTGCCGGCCATATTTTCATTCTGGGAGGTAGCGGAATGCAAAGGGGCCTGCCCCACAGGAGGCAGTTCAGGGGCAGTCAAGGGGCAGCCCCAACTCCACCTAAACACGAGGAACATACTTCTGTGGGGAGGGCTTGGGGATCAGCTCTGCCTGCATGTGCAGTAGAAAAAGGGTTTAAAATGGCCAAACGTAATGAAAGTGCAGGGCAGGAGATCTGAACAGGAGGACCATTACAGAGCAGGGAGCCCATGGAGCAGGACACAGCAAGGCGGGGGGGGGGGGGGGGGGGGGTGTAGGAGAGTGGGCCCAGAACTTCCAGAAGTAAAAGTAAAGTTAAAGAAAGCTCCAGGTTAACGAAACAGCTGCAAAAGATGTAGAAGCCCTGGGTTCCCAACAACTGGTGATCAAGGACTTATAACAAACAATAGTTTTTCACTAGCCGAGCAGCTACTCCATGCTTACACTCTGCCCAAGCTCCAAGAAGAACTCCTACATTTTCCTCACGTCAACCCTTAAGTAACCGCCTCATTACATCATTACATGACTGCCCAGTCTGCATCTTCCCCAATTAGTTTGGGACAACCGGTGGTATTCAGACGTACGAGTGTGCACGAACAATAACTGTGCAAACCATTTTATAACATGCAGATTGAACAGGCTCAAAATACATAACTATTTATGTAGGATGAAACACAAATTAAGCTGTGCATCTGGTGCATAGCTCATTGCGTCTCCTTCCTCCCCCTCTCTCTCTCCCCCCCCCCTTGTTTTGTTGTGTATAGAAGAAAGACAAAGGCCAATTGTAGATGAGTTCATTACATTAGTCCTGGAACCCTGGGTGGGATTCTCCGTAGCCCAACGGCGAAATCGGGATCGTCAATCTGTCGGAGAATGGCTTCCAATGACGGCGCCATTTTGACACCAGTTGACAATGCTCCGAACAACAAAAATGGCATCATCAGGATGTGCACTGGGCGCAGCGCCGTTGGCGTGTCATCTGTCGGCCCACCCACGGTACTCTGTCCCTGTTGGGCCAAGTTCCCGAAGGCACGGGCCACGTGTGGTCCCAGCGGTCAGGAACCTGGTGTGCCGGCTGCGGACAGTATCCAGCACCGCCACACTCGGCTGGGTCCGTGCCGCTGGATGGGGGACCTCTGCTGGTGGTGGGGCGTGGCCAGGGGAATCAGAATCGGTGAGGAATTTGCACTGATTTTCCCGTCGTGGAGCACCACGGATTCTCCCTTGGCGCAGGCACTTAGCTGCAGAAACAGAGAATCCAGTCCTTGTGTTTGGTTTGGTCATATACCCTCAGCATGTGATTGTGCCAGCTGGCTGTGCTCTATATGTTCTCGGGCTGATGCCCTCTGCGTGGACGACCTGGGGTGCTCAACCAGTGTGTCCAAATGGTGCATGGTTTGATGCATAGGCCTCAGGAGGAGCCTTCATGATGTTGGAAGCCTGTGTTGTCGGCTGAATGGCTGCGATACTGAGGTATCTGCTGGTGCTGGTTCCGATACCTGTATGTGACAATGGTTTCATACACAGTGGCACCTACCTGAGGCTACCATGTAACTGTTTCACTGTGCACCACCGCCAACTTGTCATGGGCCCATGTGGTAAGGATCCTTACTGATTGACCAGCTGTCATTGGGCCGAGTCTTTGAGCATTGTGATCATAGTGCAGTTTTCTCTTAAGCAGCATTCCATGAGGGCATCACTCACGTTGGTTTCGAATTTGGGGTGTAAAAGAGCCTCGGCAGTAGGAATTCTGGTCCCAGTGTGCCTGGAGAATAGTCGCTGTGATGAAGAGGGCAGACCCTCTCATGGCATATTTCACAGGTTGAAGACTGCATCGTAACCTCTGCGATCCTGGGCACATTTCTCTCGAAGATGCTGACCTGTTTCCCCGCCTGTTTAAAATAAAATTAAAATAAATTTATTGTCACAAGTACGCTTACATTTACACTGCAATGAATTTACTGTGAAAAGCCCCTAATCGCCACATTCCGGCACCTGCGGGTGCATAAAGAATTCAGAATTATCAGCTGGTACGGAAATTGAACCCGCGCTGCTGCCTTGTTCTGCATCACAAACCAGCTGTCTAGCCCACTGAGCTGAACCAGCCCCTTCACCAGACTGTTGGACTGTGGGTACAGGAGGTTGCCCGTGATGGGCGCAATTCTCCGAATTCTGCAGTTCTGCCGGCGAGTTCCCCACCGCTATCCAATGACACCCAAACTCCCATAGGCCCCTATTTACCTGCACTGCACTCCTACACCCTTCAAAACCCCCCTCCACCCTCATTTAATGGGCATGACCCCCCTTGCCCCCTGACCCTTAGCAGTGCCACTCTGTCCTTTGGGCACCTTTGCACTGCCACCTTGGCACACAGACAGTGCTCCTGCTGGCTTGGCAGTGCCATCTGGGCACTTTGGCAGTGCCAGGGTGGCAGTGCCAAGGTGCCAATTGGGCAGTGCCAAGGTGCCCCTGTTCAAGGGGGAGGGACAGGGAGCCACCCTGCCCTAACCCTGACCACCCAGGGGTCTACAGTGGCCCGGGAGACCCCCCCCCCCCCGCCCAGGTGCTGTTCCACTTTGTCCACATCTGTGTGGGCCAGCACTGATCGGGCCTGACTACAACCTCCCAGGGGAGGCTGGAGAATCGAAGGAGGCCACTGGATCCCATGCAGGTAGGTCGTAAGTAGGTTTCCGACCTACGTCCGCGAGCATCATTCGGTCCACCCATTGGGGCGGAGGTCCGACCCCGAAATCGCGGATGGTTTTGGAGAATCCTAGGAGGAGTGGAGGTTGTCGGGAGACTCGCTGGAGGCCTTTCCCGGCATTCACCGGCTGCTTTGCACTCAAGCGAGAGCACAACGCCACCGGAGAATCACGCCCGATATGTTCACAGTCCCACATGTACACAAAGTTTCTGAATTCAGCAGTGATGACCGGATCAACATTGTCTTTCATGAGTCTCTGAGGGATGCCGTGTGTGGCAACGTGTCTCTTGAGCTTGAGGATGACTATGTTACTCGTCATGTTTGGCAGGTAGCCAAGTTCAAACCACTCGGAACATGAGTTGACTAAGACCAAATGTTGTTTTCCATTCAATTCGAAAATGTCAGTTGCTGTGAATGACCATGGGAGGTTCAGAACCTCATGTAAATAAAGCTATTCTTATGGTTGGTGGCATACATTGAAGGCCAGTACAGCAATTTCTTGGCACTGTATCTAGCTGCTTCCAGCACAGGGTGCCCCTGGTGAGGCTTTTGGATGTAGTACCTCTGAAAAGAAGTAGAGGTGACAAATCACTGGACACAGAGTATCAGCCCACCCTGTATGGTTAGTCCATCTCTGATGGCAAAGAATGTGCGGAGCCCGCGGGGAAGATTCTTTGGGGACTTAGGCTAGGTCCCACATGATGATGTTGTGCAGTTGTCTGCATGTGTCGGCCACCTGTAAGGCATCTTTACATTCCTAGATTCAATGAGAGGACAGCATCTCTATTGGAATGATGTCCATGTATTCCTCATGATCTGCCTGGTCTGTAGTGTGTAGGAAGGTGATTAGCCAGATACAACTCTTTACCACCTTTGTAGATGACACTGAGATTTTAGCTTTAGCATCATGCACTGCAGTCATGCAGGCAAAGTGTGATGGGTTCTTTTTTAGAATAGTTATGAATGACTGGTGATCCGTTCAACAGCTGCAGGACTGTATACAAAGTCAATAAATTTCTGACATGCAAAGACTAGAATGAGGAGTCCCTTTTCGATCTGAGCATAATAATAATAATCTTTATTGTCACAAGTAGGCTAACATTAACACTGCAATGAAGTTACTGTGAAAACTCCCTAGTCGTCACACGACGGCACCTGTTCGGGTACACGGAGGGAGAATTCAGAATATCCAGTTCATCTAACAAGCATGTCTTTCGGGATTTATGGGAGGAAATAAATGTAGTACCCGGAAGAAAACCCACGCAGACACAAGGAGAACATGCAGACTCCGCACGGACAGTGACCCAAGTCGGGAATCAAATCTGGGACGGATCTCAATGTCTACAAGGGCCCTTGAAGCAAAGGCTATTGGTCTGCTATTTTGGATGCAGACTGCACCAAATCCGAGCTGAGTTATCTGCTGATATGAGTTTGGGTGCTCAAACGTCAAAGTACAGTAGCACTAGTGGGGCTGAGAGAGTGCCTGTTTAGGTCTTTCGAAGACGGCTGTGTGGTGCTCCTGTCTTTGTTCTTTGTTCTTTTATTACACTTTGCTCCAGTGTCTATCTTTACCTTTAATTTTGCGATGTTGCAAATCATGTTGAGGGTGGTGAAGATCTCACCCTTTTCTGCCACGGTATCGACACTCTCGCAGTAGTGTTGGAGGCTCAGTGGTTTGGCTGCTCTGACTGAGCTACAGTTCATTCACCATGCTGACCCTCCTATCCTTGGAGGACTGACCGGCTGCAATGTGGCTCTTGTCAAAGGAAAGCTGCTGCGATTTTAATCTGCAGCATTTTGCGAAGTGATTCCACTTTCCACATTTGTTGCAGTGCTTAACATCTGCCAAACAAGCTACTCAGTTCTGAGGGTGATGGCCACCACAGCTGGGGCAGGGCGTCCCCTGTACCGCAAAAACTTCAGTTTCCCCCCTAAACACATTGCTGCTTCTTTCAGACAGTTTGGTTAGGATGCAAATGCTAATGGCTGTTTGTAGTGCTAAATCTTTCTCCTGCAGAAGTTGCTTGCAGACAAGGTCGCCGTGGACATCACAGACTATTTGATCCCTGACAAAATCATCAGTAAGGGTAACATATGTGCACCTGCTTCACTAAGATTTTCAAAGTTGCCGTGTATGATCGTATTGTTGTGCGATTCCTCTTTACTCTGCTCTTTACTCTGGCTCTGTCCCAATTAGGGCAGTCAGTGAATTTACCTTCTTTCTATATTGTCTATGTCCGAATGCTCAGAGTCGCCAGGTATCGAATGATACCACCACAAGTTTCAACCGGCTATCGATCAAAGAGCCAAACACCAGTTAGTTAGTTCAAGGTCAAGGGTACTTTATTTACAGACAATCAATCATGCAACATAAACACTACTAGTTCACTACACCTATCAACTAAGACAACCTGTACTTAACTTCGGGCACCCGGTTTAGGTCAGGAAACAGTGGCCGCTGTTCAATTCTGGATCTCTTGGATTCGAAGTGGTAACTGCTGCTCGGCTGGGCTCATAATTCTGGTAGTGGGCGTTGAACTCAAACTTGCTTCTGGTGTTTCTGCAGTTGGCAATGGCCATGACCGGCGTACCAAGGCCAAAAGAGAGTGAGCATATGGCGAACTCTTCCTTTATATTTCGGGGCTTTTGCACTCTTTTGGGCGGTCCTCACTAATTGGGTGATCCCCGATCACTCTGTTCGATTCCTTAGCCAATAAGTGGCCGGAGATCTGGATGACTGGGCGTGTCTCAAGCGGTCGATGCGGCGCCGGTCGGGGGCCGTTGACAGAAGTCCCCACGATCGACCGGCCGTGACCTCGCCGGCGTGGTTCACATATAGTTCCACCCGGCGGGAACTCGGCGTCGTGGCTGCGGTGGCCGTCTTGATGGGGAGGTGGGGGGATCAGTCTCCGGGGGGGGCCTCGACGACGGCCCGCATCGGGGGCACTGATCGGCAGGCACGCGCGATCTGGGGGGTGGCCTACCTTCTTCCGCGTCGGCCCGCTGTGTGGCTCCGCCACGTTGCACAGCACTGGCGCGCAAGTGGCCGCCACACGCATGTGGCAGCTGGAGCAGCGCAGAGCACTCTGGCGCCATGCTGTCCTTCTGTGGGCAAAGGAATCGCTGGGCCAAGAGGCCCGTTGACGCCAGCGTGAAACACTGCGGTGTTTATGCCAACGTCAACACTTAGCCACGTTTTTAGAGAATCCCGGCCCAGATCTTGGGTTTGTAGAGTTAAACATGTGCCTGTCGAGCATTATGTTCTTCGTTGGCAGGAAAATTTTCTCAAACATTTCTAGAATTATTTTGGGCTCCTCTTTCTCCTCCTGGCATACTCAGTATCCACCTATGTTTTTTCATTGTCATTGGTTCAAAATCTTGAAACTCAATGCCTAACAGCACTGTGAGTGTACCTACAAGGGTGATGAGGGGTGAAAAGGAAGTGCTGGCCTAGTCAGCGATGCCCCATGAATGAATTTTTAAAAATCAGCCATCAGCAGTTTTCTACTTGTCTTGTTAATAATTTAGGGAATTGAATGTTCACGACCATGTCATTGAAAGACACTCATTCAGCCTCTGCAGCCCAATTCAGTTATCCATCTTTGATCGACCAATTGTGTATTCTTGACAAAGATAATTGGCCAGCTGAAATGCTCCCAGGTTATGGAGAATCGGCAATAGCTTCTATCTGCAAGCGGTTTAAATTGTCTACTTCTGTAATCAGTGCATTCTGAGATTATGTGGAGGAAGCTGGACCACGCATTCCCCAGGATTTACGACCATTACTAAATTGCACAGAAGTAATTGTAAGCAGCACTGAAGAATGTGAGCGTGGATTTAATCAAATAAACTTAGTGATAGCACCAGCATGCTCAAAACTTCTCATAGGTTGGGTGCCAACATTCATGTTTGTCAGAATACATGGGCCTCTCCCCCCAACCCCCCCCCCCCCCATCCCCCACCCCCACCCCACCCCCATACCCTCACCCCCTCTCCTTCTCCTGGGGTAATGGGTTCCAACACCATGTGTCACAATCTGGCTGCAATGTCACTAATTGGCAGAGGACTCAATGACAAGAGTAGCCTCTCCGTCTAGCACGATGTGGAACCGGACCCGTGGTGAAAATTATTGTGTAGCATTGGCTGCAGAAATTCAAGAAGTATCATGGTATCAGGTTTTTGAAAGTTTGCGGTTATAAATCATCTGCAGATCATGATGCGCCAGTAAACCTGTTGATGAGTTTGCTCTGTTAATTTCAGACAAAAACCTTTTGTCTGACCAAATTTGCAGCGCTGATGATACAAGTCTGTTCTGGCAGTAGGCACCTGGCAAAACACCAGCTACGGCTGAGAGTGCAGCAGCAGGTGTGAAAGAGCTAAGAATAGCATCTGTCCTTGGTTGTGCCATTGTGACTGCCGCCCACAAATGTATATTGGATATATTTAGGAAGAGCAAACGTCCAAGGAGCGTCAAGGATAGTCGGACATTACCTGTTCACGATCATACCAATAAGAGAGCCTGGGTTACCAGGGGCATGTTTTTTGATTGGTATCACAGCCACTTTATACCAGAGGCACATACACATTGTTGGGTACATAGAATTACATAGAATTTACAGTGCAGTAGGAGGCCATTTGGCCCATCGAGTCTGCACCGGCTCTTGGAAAGAGCACCCGACTCAAGGTCAACACCTCCACCCTATTCCCATAACTCAGTAACCCCACCCAACACTAAGGGCAATTTTGGACACTAAGGGCCAATCCACCTAACCTGCACATCTTTGGACTGTGGGAGGAAACCGGAGCACCCGGAGGAAACCCACGCACACACGGGGAGGATGTGCAGACTCCGCACAGACAGTGACCCAAGCCGGAATCGAACCTGGGACCTTGGAGCTGTGAAGCAATTGTGCTATCCACAATGCTACCGTGCTGCCCTTAGCTGGGTAGCTGGACTTAAAAGAAAACTATCGAATCATGTTGCTCCTGGACAGTTGTTAAGCACATATCCCTCCTGACCTTTTGGTGAAGAACAATGTTTTCGCTGTCCACACACATCCCATCCCTCAACCCGACATAAAGTTGGGCCAAGGCAATTTTTGGGTCATGAAAGGTCAATGATAAAAGTACACATATTAAAATGTCTGATGGGCTGTTAGATGCTCTCGGAGCAATGTGCATTTATAAAGAGCAAGAAATAATATCAATCTATAAAATAGAAGACAAACTTACGAAACAAAAACTAACGTTGATGAGACAAATGTAACTGGAAGAACTATTCAAGAATGCCTCTCAGCAGAGGAGATCAACACTTTGAACCTTCTACAATCAGAATCGAAGAAGGTGAAAAAGTCAAAATTACTTCCAAAAGGTTGGTTTTGGACTCCGTAGCCCCACAAACAAATCGACTTTCACAGATAGGTCATTGGCAATAGGTCCTGTTGTGTTACTTACAAACATATGATGCTGCAATAAAGGGAATATCTTGTTTCTCATAGGAATACACCAGTAACAGGCTTTCCTGCTCTCCATATGATGACATCCAATATGAACAGAAGAAACATGATATTAACATCAATGTATTAGCTGAGATTTTCGGTTACATTTTTATTACTTTTTAATGCAGTAAGATAAGTGTAATACATTGCACAGCAAAGTTGCTCATGTCAGGAATTATGAATGTCTTATCAAGTTATCTTCCACTGCCTAAGGTCCTGACTGATGTAACATGACAAAGCTTCTGACATCCAAAAACAAGTTTATTTTATCAAAAGAAAATGAGCTAAGTCAATGAGAAGCATAGAGGTCTACAGCACAAAAAAGATCCTTCGGCCCATAGTGTCTACGCCGGTCAATAACAACCACCTAATCCTATTTTCCAGCATTTAGCCCATAACCTTGTAAGCCTTGGCATCGCAAGTGCACACTTAAATGCTGCTTAAATGTTATGAGGGTCTCTGCCTCCACCACCCTTTCAGGCAGCGAGTTCCAAAGTCTCATCCCCCCGGGTGAAAAAGATTTCCTTCTAAATCTCCTGCCCCTTACCATGCTCCCTGGTCATTGATCCCTCCACCAAGGGGAAAGGTTTCCTTCTGTCTGCTCTATCTATGCCCCTCATAATATTATACATCTCAATCATATCCCCCATCAGTTTCCTCTGCTCCAAGGAAAACGACCACAGTCTATGCAATCTCTCTTCATGACAAAACTCTCCAGTCCAGGCAATCTCCTCTGCACCCTTTCCAGTGCTGTCACATCCATCCTATAATGTGGATTACAGAACAGTAGCTGTGGTCTAACCAACATATTATACAGTTTCAGCATAACCTCCCCACTTTTAAACTCAATGCCCCGGCGAATAAAGGGAAGTATACCAAATGCCAACTTACCCACTGTATCCACCTGCCCTGTTACCTTAAGGGACCGGTGTACATGCACACCAAGGTCCCTCTGATCCTTTGTGCTTCCCAGGGTCCTGCTGTTCATCATGCATTCCCTTGCCTTTTCCCTTCCCTTGTCCTGGCCACCTCACACTTATCCAGATTTAATTCCATTTGCCACTTATCGGCCCGTCTATATCCTCCTATAATTTAGGACTAGCCTCCTCACTCTTGACCCCCAATTTTCGTATCATCCACAAACTTACTGATCAACCCTCCGACATTCAAGTCTAAATTATTTATATAAACCACAATCAACAAAGCCCCAACACTGATCCCTGCGGGACCCCACTGGACGCAGATTCTAATCAGCACGGTAGCACGGTGGTTAGCACAGTTGCTTCGCAACTCTAGGGTTCCAGGTTCGATTCCCGGCTTGGGTCACTGTCTGTGCGGAGTCTGCACGTTTTCCCCGTGTCTGCGTGGGTTTCTTCCGGGTGCTCCGGTTTCCTCCCACAGTCCAAAGATGTGCAGGTTAGTTGGATTGGCCTTGATAAATTGCCCTTACTGTCCAAAAAAAAAGGTTAGGTGGGGTTACTGGGTAATGGGGATAGGGTGGAGGCGTGGACTTAAGTAGGGTGCTCTTTCCAAGGGTCAGTACAGACGCGATGGGCCGAATGGCCTCCGTCTGCACTGTAAATTCTATGATACCTGGGGCTGTACTCACCTGTGTGCCTTTGGAAGGTTCTGATCGGCAGGTACACATCCTGGATGATATGATTCATGTTGGTATGGGGACTTTTATAGTCAGGATCCCCTTTACATCATTGGCAGGGGGCTGAGACAATCCAGCAGGGAAATACCGCTGCGGTAAAAGCTGTTTTGGGACTCCCACTTGATTCTCTGTCCTCTTTGCCATTCCCGTCCGCCATTGTGTTTTATTGTAGAACCTAAAATAGTCACAAGAAGGACAGAAACAAGAGCAAAATATTGAGGATGCTGGAAGTTAGAAATTAAAATAGAAAATGCTGGAAGTATTCAGCAGATTTGGCAGCATCTGTGGAGAGAGAAACCGAGTTGACGTTTCAGGTTGATGACCTTTCATCAGAAAGGTTTTCCTCCATTGTGGCATTGGTAAATTTTAAAGCTCTGCTGAAACATAGGCTGACCCTGACTCATTTTACATGAGTCACACATCTGGGAGGAGACACACATCTTGGAAACGTCACCGTGACGTACCTTTTTGGATTAGCTGGTAAACACTTGACGACAAATGGTTGGGATCTTTCCCAATTTAATTTTTCTCCCCCCACCATTTGTGGAGTTTACCCAGAAGCATTCAGTTCAGCTCACCTTTGCAGTTCTAGAAGTCCATTGAAATCAGTCTGTAACTTTCCATTTCTTACTTTCCAGATGTTCACAACCCCCAGTCAGTGTTTCCGCATGGCAGCACAATAGAACCGTTCGGAACAATCAGACGGGGACCTGCGGATGCACGTTCAGGCATTGAGCTAATTGTTACCCCAACTATCCCATGCTCTAATGTGTGGTTGATGGCTCTACAGAAGCTCTGGAAGGAAGAAAAGGGCCTGCAACAAGTCTCTGGCTGCTTCCGGCATGGCCTGTGCAGTGCTCCATGCTGGGAAAGCTCGTGCAGGTGCGACCTGCAGGTGTGTGACAGAAAATTCCGGTGGATTGCATCACCTCAACATAAGTGCTGCCTGTTCTAGCTGGCTGGCTGAGGGGCAACAGAGAGTGGCAGTGCTGGGAGCACAAATGCTGCCATCCTGAGAGAGGTCCACAAAGCCACTGCCACTCACCAAGAGTCTTTCCTCAGCATGCCTCATATTCTACTGGACTGTGGAGAGAGCATGCATGCCCTGTTGAGCATTGGGACCTGCAGCCACGTCTCAACCTGCCTGGCAGAAAGCATAGACATTGGATGGTTTCTGTTTGTGCTGCGATGGAAGCTGAGACAGCAGCCACCATGCACTGCATCATGGGTGGGCCTACAGATGCCGCCAAGGAGTTAGCACCGTAGGTTGGCCAGGCAACCGTTTGTGGGTATCTGAAAAGAGAAAATCAGAAGAGGAAGATTTGGGAAAGGAAAGGTGGGGTGGCATGGAAAGCAAGAGTCCGTAATGACACCAACAGCACCTGGCACTTCATACCATAAACAGGATGCTGTCCTATTCTACAGATGATGATGTCATTCCAGAGGCAGAAGAAAGCTCTCATGTTTCGAAGCCATCTTATTTAAGGGCTGCAAATACTCAGGGAGATTGAATCCCCGGAGACTGTGACTTGGGCAGGTGAAGAGTAGGAATTGGTGGGGCTAGAAAAAGTGAGTTACAGAAATACAGTGTAAATTGTTTAAAAAGTTTCATGTTGTTGTTAAAAAGTAGGATGTTATTCTTGGGGGACCTGTAATATAAAGGGATAGGAGATGGGATATTCTGATGTATGACGCAGATAACGATGTACTACTGACACCAGTCAGTCATGTGCTAGACTCTCGACAGAGAGGTTGGAATAATGCCTAGGAGCAACTTGCCTACTCTGTATTCTGTTTAGATGTATTAATAAACAAATGTTCAGCAGATACCAGAGTATGACAATAATCTGTCTTCAAAGCAATTTCTATGCCTAGAATCCAAGAAAAATAAACACACCTCACAACATGAGCTACTTCTTCCCTTTATGTTTTATCTATTTTTGTTGTACCTTTGCTGTGTGCACTAAGTATACATTTATTCAGCCAAGTCCAATCTCTCACACAATCTTAATTATATAACTCATCTTCACATGGAAACTGAATAGAGATGCTCCAGGTTTTCTGCAAACTTGACCCCAATATGCAAAGAGTAAGGATGGTTTGACATATGGTTTCACTTAAAGGAGATTTATGTTCTTGATTAAAATCACTGAATGTTTACAGCGCAGACAGAAGCCATTCCACCCATCGAATCTGCACCATCTCTCTGAAAGAGCATTCTACCTAGTCCCACTCCCCTGCCTTATCCCCGTAACCTTACACATTCACTCTTTTCAGTTAGCAATCCAATTTCTTTTTGAATACCTCAATCGAACCTGCATCCACCACCCTTGCAGGATGTTTGCTCCAGGTTCCAACCACCCCCCCAGGTGAAAACATTTTCCCCCACATCACTTGTACTCCTTTTGCCAATTATTTTGAATCTGTGCCCTATGGTTTTTGGTGCTCTCTCACTATTTACCCTGTCCATACCCTTCAGGATCTTGAATATCTCTGTCAAGTCTCCCCTCAGTCTTCTTTTCTCCAAGGAAAACAGTCCAAACCTCTCAAAACTATCCTCATAGCTATAGTTCTTTATCCTTATAGCTATAGTTCTTTATCCCTGGAATCATTCTTGTGAATCTCCTCTGTACTCTGTACTCTCTCTTGAAAAAACTACCATCATGCACCATGATAGACCCTCTTTAAACACTTCAATGGGGTTTCAAGCACCAAAGTTCCATTGCCAAGTGCAAGAAGTACCAAGGAAATTCACCCAGGACTGGATTCCTTGGTCCCCCAGCCCCGTGTTCCTCGGTTGCCCATCATTCGCTGGCAGCGGGATTCTCTCTTCCTGCCACTTGTCAATCGGATTTTCCATCAAAGCCACCCCATGCTGCTACGAAACCTGCTGGTGGGGGTGCGCTGCCAGCAGGAAACTTGAATCCTGACGACTGGAGAATTGATTGCTGCTTGTTTAACAGCTTATAGACATCAAAAGCTAATTTGTGCACAATATGTTTTGGAAACTTTGACAGGAAAAGCTGCTGTGGTCAAAAATATTGTTTGACTTTTCTGTCTCTTTTGCACATACACTGAGAACATTGCCCCTTTAAATTTCTCATGTTGTTACAATGCTTGAGCTGAATTGGCTGGAAATTACCAGCATCAACAGTTTAAATTGTTAATGCCCACAGCACTCCTATATACACTCTGTTTACAGTTTAGTGCTAACTATAGTACATTCTAAGTACAACTTTAAGTACAAGGACAGCATTTACAACGCCAGCACTTTGACCTGGATAATGATGGGGCTGCAAACTTACACTGTATGGCTGTGCAGGAATGTTTGCGTTCCTTCACCGTTAATATGAAATCGGCAGGGATGATCAATGCAAAAAGACATTAAAGAGCTGTTAGAAAGTTGAGGAACAGGGAGATAGTTTGCTGAAGTCCGAAAGTTACCCGTTCCCAAACATTCATTCTGCAAACAGTCTTTGTGGCAGCCTAGTTTGTACTTGAAGCTTCCATCCAGCTTGTAACTTCACCTTCCTTTGTAAGTTTGGAAGGAGGTGCCTTTTTCTACCATAAGCACAACCGTGATTGTGAGTCAGCACATTTAATGATCATATTTTGCAGATTTTGTTTTTGATTTTCAGTTACGGAAGGGGCGAATTTAGGTATGGGAGAACTGAATTTGCTAAAGCTGCTGAATGCATACACGCTGTGAACATGCCAGCTACACTTGCAGAAATGGAACAACTCTGAAATTCACTGACATTTCATTCCAGAAGTCTTATGGTATCTGCTTCCCCCCCCCCCCCCCCCTGTACCCAGCAAGGCAGGATTTCAATCACACATTTAAATGATATTAGGAGGGGTTCACAAGACAGTTAGAATTGTCTTCTCCAGAGAGCAGTGGAGGCTGGGTCATTGAATATATTCACTGCTGAGTTAGACAGATTTTTAATTGACAAGAGAGCCAAGGGTTATGGGAGTGAGGGGGAGGGGGGGGGGGGGCAGGCAGAGAAATAGAATTAAGACCAGAATCAAATCAGTCATGATCTCAATAAATGGTGGAACAGGCTTGAGGGGCCAAATGGCCTCCTCCTGCTCATTGCATATATTCTTTTGCAAGACAAATACTTTCCTATTTGCAACCGACCACATGCTCCGATCAGACGGCACAATCCTTCCTCACTCCCATGTTTCTGAACTAAATTAACATAAAAACTGATATTGACCTCAACGAATGGTCTACCTTCCAAACGTTAACTTATCTATTACCTCTGTGGATGCTGTCTGATCTGCAAACTGCCTCCAGCATTTTCTGTTTGTGTTACTGATAGATTATTCATTTAGGCTTAAGGATAGTTAGTGAGCAAATTTGTCAACTGATATTAAGCAGAATTTTGTTTCCCCCCCGGCCTGTTATAACAGTCCAGAGGTTCTCATTGGTGTTCTTTCCCTTCTTTATTGTTTTACTTTAGCAAGGTGTAGTCTAATTCAAAATATTATTTGCGAAATTATTCTGATAAACATGGTTAACACCTAAATAAGACAACAATGCGATATGATTGATAGTTGATAGCCATTTAGAGAAATGGACATTTATAGGTCCACTTCTAGCAATCTAACACTATATTCAACAATCCTCATTGCTTGTCTTGGCACTTTTCTTAATGGGCACTCTGTCTGGAAGAGGGTTGCCTGTCTGATTTGTAGTTGTAATGATTGTCCCTTTAAGGGCTACACAGCAGAGTAAGGGTCACCTTGTCTAGGTGATCAATTGGGACTCAGAGTGGGGATTCACCCTAGGAGGAAGAGTTCCCCTAGTGTAATAATAATAATAAGCTGTATTATTGTCACAAGTAGACTTACATTAACACTGCAATGAAGTTACTGTGAAAAGGCCCTCATTGCCACACTGCGGCGCCTGTTCAGGTGAATTCAGAATGTTCAATTCACCTAACAAGCACATCTTTTGGGACTTGTGGGAGGAAACTGGAGCACCCGGAGGAAGCCATGCAGACATGGGGAGAACATGCAGACTCCACACAGACAGTGACCCAAGCCAGGAATCGAACCTGGGACTCTGGCGCTTTGAAGCAACAGTGCTAACCACTGTGCTACCATGCAGAGGTATTTTGGAATTAGCTGCAAACATGCAGCTCCTGTTGATCAGTATTTTTCAAACTTGTTTTCCTGAGATCCACTTTTGGCTGGCTAATCTTCAGGATTCTTGTTGGCTGACGTTCACGACCCAGGCCTGCCGATCTTTGCGATCCACACCGGCCGACATTTGTGACCCACCATTATTTCTTACCTTTAATGCAACAGATTTAATGCTTGATCCACACAATCTCACTTTCTTTGTCAATCAATGTTACATTTCTGCTAAGGACCTCAGCTGACCATTCAGGTTCTTGCTGTATACTTTGAAAAAAATCAAGAGGTTTGTCTTCGAACTTGCCGTGCCTTTGAAGTTTTGAGCATTTTAAACTTTAATTTACTAGTAACTTCCTACATATAACACACATGGGCTTTACATCCTGATTTGCATTGGCACAATTAAGTAAGCCACACCTCAATAAATCATTTTTCCACTGCTTTGTTCCCGACTCAGTTTTTTCTTTGTTGGGTGTTCAACAGAAGCCCTGGAGCTCAGCATACAGCTCACACCAGCGCAGCTTTGTCCTTCCCTGGACTCTCCTGAGAAGATCACTCCAGCACTCCAGCAGTTGTGAGATCCAGGCTTGTTTGTGTCTCTGGCCCTCTCTTCCTGATTACAAAATGAGCCATCTTCAGTTGTTTACACAGTCCTGTTGCTAGCTTACTGACAGCTACAAATAAAGGAATGTCTCCTCCATGGTTTTGCGCCAAAACCACGGGCGTCAGTGTACATGCTGCGCTTGTGACTTGCTCTCTGCCACCGCTTCTGGTGGAAAGACTCTATCATTTGTATTTGAAGCCCAGTCGCGGCCAGCATCCTTAAAAGCCGATCGTGGCCTTTGGATGCTTCTCCTGCGATCGGGAATGCAGCGACTGATTGCTCACGACCCTCCCGACACCCACCCACGACACACCTACGAGTCGCGACCCTGAGATGAAAAATCCTGCTGTAGATGACTTGTAAATAGATCCATTTGTCTTCTCTTAATGAAATCTCCAAAAGTGCATAATTATAGCAGTGTTGATTTTTCTATTCCTCATGAAATCAACAATAGTCTGAAAGACCTTGCCACTAAAAGTGGCATTCCCAAACCTTTGTGTTTCCCCTTGTGGATGAGAAACTGAGTACAATTTACTCATGCACCAATTATGGGGCCCAATAGATGTGTCAGCACCGTGACTTTCTTTTCAGATCAGTTGCCCAATTGTGCGTTATTTCTAATGTATCGAAATCCAAGAATATGCTGTCAGTAAACGCGTGTACACTCCAGTGCATGTGCTGAAATAAATTAAACATGAAGTCACCTTCATTTGACAAATGTGTTAATCGTTTAAGGCAATTTGAGTTAACTTTAAAAAAAAAATTTTTAGAGTACTCAATTAATTTTTTCCAATTAAGGGGCAATTTAGCGTGGCCAATCCACCTAACCTGCACATCTTTGGGTTGTGGGGGCAAAACCCACACAAACACGGGGAGAATGTGCAAACTCCACACGGACAGTGACCCAGAGCCTGGATTGAACATGGGACCTTGGCGCCTTGAGGCAGCAGTGCTAACCACTGCACCACCGTGTTGCCCTTCGATTTGAGTTAATAATGATTTAAAGCTGGGAAGTTCTGAGCAATATTAAGGTACAAATGCTTAATGAGGTTGCTAGAATGCTCTGCTTTTTAACCAGGACATGAACCCATTTATTTTATGGACTTTAATAAATATTAATAAATACATTTTATGGACTAATAGCTCCATTTAAATAGTATAATTTGTACCAAATCCCCATTTGTATGATAACATTGTCCACTATAATATCAGTTTAAACTGGCACAAAAAGTAATCATTTGAGTTGCAGCTTTCGATAAATGTTTAACAGAAATTGAACACATTTTGGCAAAGTGTCTGTCTCACAGACATGGATGCAGGCAAGGTTTTTCCGTCCATTCTGATTGTGGTGCTGTTCCATCTGATCCCATTATTGGTCTGTTATCGAATAGGCCGAAGATGGAGTGTGTTCCTGGAATGGAAATGGTCAAATGCATTTCATGTATCCTCACAGGTCTGAAATCTACAAACTTTACAGAGCGTTTTTTTATGTATTCCAGGTGATTTTTGTTTCCCCTTTCAAAGCTCACCAAAATCTCAAAGATTTTGGCATTTTGAAATGTGAAACCTAAAACCATGTGATAACATTAATTTTCCTTTACAGTCCTGACCAAATGATTAAATGCCAAAAATACACATGAAAAATATACAATCAGAGTGACTAGGTAATAATGAATTTTTGTCTTTATATTAAAAAAGTATTAAACTTTCATAAGGTATGCAGACCTGTTAAGCTTTTATTGCACATGGGATTTTTACAACCTATTTTCATATTCTTGTTAGTTATTAAGTTCGACTAAAGTCATGAAGGAATACGGAAAGTTGTTTCACAGGGGATTTATGCCTTCTTGGCTGGAAGTAAAAATCCCACTGTATTTTAGAAGCATTTTATCATAGCAATCACAGAAAAAAAGAGCTCCAAATCTTTAATTCCAGTATAGCATTACTGTCATTGAAGCCCAATACATTACAGCTAACTCCAGTGTTCACTTTGTTGCAGTGTTAATATGGATTTACAATGGTTTAATGAAAATGATAGAACCTGGGTGGTACCTTACAATGGGCCTGGACTGAAATGCATAACATTTTCTCCACTGCGAATACGAGAATCTTAATAAGGCTCTCTCATGCCTATCACACTTCTGCGATTAGGGTAACAGTTATGGATTTATTATATCATAATCTAAATTTTTAACATCTCACCCGATGGAAATGAGATGGTCACGTTCTGAAAAATGCATTGAATCACTGACTGCCCTGTTCCTGCTGTTGTGGCAATTTCTGTCTTGTTGAGGTCCTCCATGTAGGAGGCTTGAAGAGGGCACCAAGCTAATGTGGATATTGAATGGTCTTATGATGTCAATGTAATAATGATGCTGGTTTAGGATAGCATTGAGCATGTCACGCTTGCTTTACCCAGTAAAATTGGCAGCTGGGATGAAGTGGAGCCCAACAGATAAGTTTTGCATTGTATACAAAACAGCTTCTCTGGTGTCCACAGTGGACCATTCTGACAACCTTCCCCACTTCCACAGATCAGAGCATCTCCCTCCCACAAACCTATGGCTAGAGCAGGCTTGTAGCAGCCAGCATTATAGGCAGCCAGAGCTGGGGTAGGGGGGAGGCGAAGTTCCCCCATGCTGCTCGATATTCACCTGCCGCCACACAGCTGTTAATAATAATCTATATTGTCACAAGTAGGCTTACATTAACACTGCAATGGAGTTACCGTTTGTAGCGCACAATGACTTACGAGAGAGACGAGTAGTGATGAAGTCGATGAGGCTTTATTAAGCGAGACTTGTCCCAGCAGTTCAGCAACAGAATGGAGCGGCGGGGAGAAGCTCGGGTTCTTATACTCCGTCTTCAGGGCGGAGCCAGGAGTCAACAGCCAACCAGGACCCGGGATCTGTCAGCCAATAGCATCACGGCTTCACAGTCCCACATGACCCCTAATACATACTACCACATGCACCCCTTGTTAAAAAATGAACCCGGCGGGGTGGTGGTTCGCATGGTGGTAGGGGTTTATAAGGCTGGTCCTGGGAGGAAAATTTTGGGCATGTCATTACCGTTTTAGCCCTACACTGGGCTATGTACAAGGTTTGTGAAACTATTTACAATATCAGTAAGAGAAAAAATTTTTGTTACAGTCCAACAACATTCTTGGTGTCATGCCGATGCCACGAGTTGAGCGGGCGGTCTGGTCTTCCTCGTCGATCGCCTCAGCCCCGGTGGTGGTGCAGGTGCTAGTTCCGGCGTTGTCGTCTCCGGGAGTGTTTCGGTGTTTGTTCCTGTTTCACTCCTGGGCGGACACGGGAGGAGGATCAATCCTCCCGGGAAGGGGGCGGTCGCGGGGTGCGCCGGTGGCAGGGAGGGGATGATCGGTGTCGGGGGGGTGTGTGTGTTGCCGGCGGGCGCCAGGTCTCGCAGGGAGACCGTGTCCTGTCGGCCGTCGGGGTACGCCACGTAGGCGTACTGCGGGTTTGCGTGGAGGAGGTGAACCCTCTCGACCAACGGGTCCGACTTGTGCGACCGCACATGTTTCCGGGGCAAGATGGGTCCTGGGGCTGCCAGCCAGGTTGGCAGCGACGTTCCGGAGGAGGACTTCCTGGGGAAGACAAGGAGGCGCTCATGAGGCGTTTGGTTAGTGGTGGTACACAGCAGCGACCGGATGGAGCGGAGAGCATCCGGGAGGACCTCCTGCCACCGGGAAACTGGGAGATCCCTGGACTGTAGGGCCAGTAGGACGGTCTTCCAGACCGTGCCGTTCTCCCTCTCTACTTGCCCGTTCCCCCGGGGGTTGTAGCTGGTCGTCCTGCTCGAGGCTATACCCTTGCTGAGCAGGATCTGGCGCAGCGCGTCACTCATGAAGGAGGACCTCCTGTCGCTATGGATATATGCGGGGCAACCGAACAGTGTGAATATGGTGCCAAGGGCTTTAATGACTGTGGCCGCTGTCATGTCGGGGCAGGGGATGGCGAAGGGGAAACGGGAGTACTCGTCCACCACGTTCAGGAAGTATGTGTTGCAGTCGGTGGAGGGGAGGGGCCCTTTGAAATCCAGACTGAGGCGTTCAAAGGGGCGGGAAGCCTTGATCAGGTGCGTCCTATCCGGCCTGAAAAAGTGCGGTTTGCACTCCGCGCAGATGTGGCAGTTCCTGGTGACTGTACGGACCTCCTCCACAGAGTAGGGGAGGTTGCGGGACTTTATAAAATGGTAGAACCGAGTGACCCCCGGGTGGCAGAGGTCCTCGTGGAGGGCTTGGAGATGGTCTATTTGTGCGTTGGCACATGTGCCGCGGGATAGGGCATCGGACGGCTCGTTCAGCTTTCCGGGACGGTACAAGATCTCGTAGTTGAAGGTGGAGAGCTCGATCCTCCACCTTAAGATCGTGTCATTTTTAATTTTGCCCCGCTGTGCATTATCGAACATGAAGGCTACCGACCGTTGGTCGGTGAGGAGAGTGAATCTCCTGCCGGCCAGGTAATGCCTCCAATGTCGCACAGCTTCCACTATGGCTTGGGCTTCCTTTTCCACTGAGGAGTGGCGGATTTCTGAGGCGTGGAGGGTTCAGGAGAAAAAGGCCACGGGTCTGCCCGCTTGGTTAAGGGTGGCCGCCAGAGCTACGTCGGAGGCGTCGCTCTCGACCTGGAAGGGGAGGGACTCGTCGATGGCGCGCATCGTGGCCTTTGCGATATCCGCTTTGATGCGGCTGAAGGCCTGGCGAGCCTCTGTCGACAGGGGGAAGGTAGTGGTCTGTATTAGCGGGCGGGCCTTGTCTGCATACTGGGGGACCCACTGGGCGTAATATGAAAAGAACATCAGGCAACGTTTCAGGGCTTTGGAGCAGTGGGGGAGGGGAAATTCCATGAGGGGGCGCATGCGTTCGGGGTCGGGGCCTATTATCCCATTGCGCACTACGTAGCCCAGGATGGCTAGCCGGTTTGTGCTAAAAACGCACTTTTCCTCGTTGTATGTGAGGTTCAAGGCGTTAGCGGTCTGGAGGAATTTTTGGAGGTTGGCATCGTGGTCCTGCTGATCGTGGCCGCAGATGGTTACGTTGTCGAGATACGGGAACGTGGCCTGCAACCCGTGCTGGTCAACCATTCGGTCCATCTCCCGTTGGAAGACCGAGACCCCGTTCGTGACACCAAATGGGACCCTTAGGAAGTGGTATAGACGCCCGTCTGCCTCGAAGGCTGTGTACTTGCGGTCACCTGGGCAGATGGGGAGCTGGTGGTAGGCGGACTTGAGGTCCATGGTGGAGAAAACCTTACACTGGGCAATCCGATTTACCATGTCGGATATGCGGGGGAGAGGGTACGCATCTAGCTGTGTGTACCTGTTGATGGTCTGGCTATAGTCTATGACCATCCTTTGCTTCTCCCCGGTCTTTACTACTACCACCTGGGCTCTCCAGGGACTATTGCTTGCCTGGATTATGCCTTCCTTCAGCAACCGCTGGACTTCAGACCGAATAAATATCCGGTCCTGGGCGCTGTACCGTCTGCTCCTAGTGGCGACGGGTTTGCAAACCGGGGTGAGGTTTGCAAACAAGGACGGCGGTTCAACCTTGAGAGTTGCGAGGCCGCAGATAGTGAGTGGGGGTATTGGGCCGCCGAATTGAAATGTTAGGCTCTGCAGGTTACACTGGAAATCTAATCCCAGTAATGTGGGCGCGCAGAGTTGGGGAAGGACGTAGAGCCTGTAGTTTTTAAACTCCCTCCCTTGCACCGTTAGGATCACCATGCAGAACCCTTTGATCTCTACGGAGTGGGATCCTGCAGCTAGGGAAGTCTTTTGAGTACTTGGATGGATGGTCAGAAAACAGCGTCTTACCGTGTCGGGGTGAATGAAACTTTCGGTGCTCCCGGATCAGGCATGATGTCTCGTGTCCGTTGATCAGCACCGTTGTTGTCGTCGTCTGGAGCGTCCGGGGCCGTGATTGATCCAGCGTCACCGAAGCCAGTCGTGGTCGTAGTGTCTCGGCGTCTTCTTCGGACCCCGTGGAGCCGTCGATGCTGGGGTCCTTTGTTGTCATCCAAGATGGAGGCGTCCATGAATCGCACGCGGCCGGGGGTGGACAAAATGGCCGCCCCCATGGATCGCACGTGGTCGGGGGTGGACAAAATGGCCGCCCCCATGAATCGCGCGTGGCTGGGGAGTCACAAGATGGCAGCGCCCATCCTCCCCTCGTGGTGGCCGGGACCCAAAATGGCGGCGCCCGCGGGTCGCACATGGGGCGCTGGGGGGGGGTTGGGGAGCATTTGGGATGCGCTGGGCTCGTTCTTCTCCGGGGATTGCGGCGACCCCCCGGGACCGGCACACAGCCGCGTAATGGCCCTTCTTGCTGCAGCTTTTGCAAATAGCTGCGCGGGCCGGGCAGCGCTGCTGGGGGTGTTTCGCTTGCCCGCAGAAATAGCCCCCCGGGATGATCTGGCGCTTTAACCGCGCAAGCCTGTGAGGAAGGGGGGGGGGGTTTGTCGCGACGGGGGTCCACGGAGCCCAAGGGGCTGCCGCGCGGTCGGGGCCGTAGGCGTGGGCGTTTTGCGAGGCCACATCTAGGGAAGCTGCAATGGCCCGTGCCTCTGAGAGTCCTAGCGACTCTTTTTCTAAAAGTCTTTGGCGGATTTGGGGAGAGTTCACACCTGCCACAAACGCATCGCGAATTAGCATGTCCGTGTGTTCAATCGCGTTCACCGGCGGGCAGCTGCAGCCCCGTCCCAAAATTAGCAGCGCGGCATAGAATTCCCCTAACGATTCTCCGGGACTTTGCCGTCTCGTTGCGAGTTGGTAGCGTGCGTCGACCTGGTTCACGGGGCGAACATAGATGCTCTTCAGTGCTGCGAGCGCCGTCGGGAAATCCTCTGCGTCTTCTATGAGAGGGTAAATTTCCGGGCTTACCCTCGAATGCAGGACCTGCATTTTCTGGTCTTCTGTGATCCGGCCGGGGGCCGTTCGGAGGTAGCCTTCAAAACAAGCTTGCCAGTGTTTAAAAACTGCTGCCGAGTTCGCTGCGTGGGGGCTGATCCGCAGGCATTCCGGGGCGATCCGGAGCTCCATAGTCCTTTAAGCTCGCTTAATAAATTGTAGCGCACAATGACTTACGAGAGAGACGAGTAGAGATGAAGTCGATGAGGCTTTATTAAGCGAGACTTGTTCCCAGCAGTTCAGCAACAGAATGGAGCGGCGGGGAGAAGCTCGGGTTCTTATACTCCGCCTTCAGGGCGGAGCCAGGAGTCAACAGCCAACCAGGACCCGGGATCTGTCAGCCAATAGCATCACGGCTTCACAGTCCCACATGACCCCTAATACATACTACCACACCGTTAAAAGCCCCTAGTCGCCACATACTGGTGCCTGTTCGGATACATGGAGGGAGAATTCAGAATGTTCAAATTACCTAACATCACGAGCGAAATTCTCCATCCCGCCCCACCACATTTCTGCCCCGACCCGCCGGCGGGATGCTCCGTTACACCGGCCGGTCAATGGGGTTTCCCATTGTGGGGCAGTCCCACGCCGTCGGGAAACCCCTGGGCGCCGGCAAAACGGAGACCTCCCGCCGGCGGAGAATGACGCCCCACGCCTTTCGGGACTTGTGGGAGGAAACCGGAGCACCCGGAGAAAACCCATGCAGACACGGGTAGAAATTGTAGACTCCGCACAGACAGTGACCCAAGCTGGGAATCGAACCTGGGACCGTGGCGCTGTGAAACAACAATGCTACCGTTGGTGAGGTCGAACACTCAGGGTTGGGGGGCCTTGTGCCAGTAATACTGGGTGGCCTGCTGAAAATGCCTCAATTCCATTTGGAGCAAGGCTGTACCAGAGGTTAATGCTGACAGGTCGATAATTAATCATACATCCGAGGTTTCGTCCTCATTATTCCAGCGGAGCGGGCAGAGAGGGGAGCGATTTTTTGGAGGGGAGAGCTGGAAGTTAAGCTGAGTTTTTGATTTTTAACTTACTTTTTCAGAACTTTTTTTTTCTCAGAGCAGCAGGAAACCGGAAGTCGGCCGTGGGGAGACCTGGGAAGGTTTGTATTACCCAATAAATTTGAATGGTGAGTGTAGCGCACAAAGGCTCCATGAGACGAATAGAGTGAAGTCGATGAGGCTTTATTAAGCATGTCTGTTCCCCCGCAGCTCGATAGTAAACTGGCCTGCGGGGGAAGACTCCGGCTTCTTATACTCCGCCGAGGTACTCCACGTAGGCGTACTGGGGGTTTGCGTGGAGGAGGTGAACCCTTTCGACCAACGGGTCCGCCTTATGTGCCCGCACATGCTTTCGGAGCAGGATGGGTCCTGGGGCCGCCAGCCAGGTCGGCAGCGATGTTCCAGAGGAGGACCTCCTAGGGAACACAAGGAGACGCTCATGAGGCATTTGATTCGTGCTCGTACATAATAACGACCGGATGGAATGGAGAGCGTCCGGGAGGACCTCCTGCCACCGTGAAACTGGGAGATCCCTGGACCGTAGGGCCAGTAGGACGGCCTTCCAGGCCGTGCCGTTCTCCCTTTCTACTTGCCCGTTCCCCCGGGGGTTGTAGCTGGTCGTCCTGCTCGAGGCTATGCCCTTGCTGAGCAGGAACTGGCGCAGCTCGTCACTCATGAAAGAGGACCCCCTGTCGCTGTGGACGTATGCGGGGTAACCGAACAGTGTGAAGATGCTGTTCAGGGCTTTAATGACTGTGGCCGCGGTCATGTCAGAGCAGGGAATGGCAAAAGGGAAGCGGGAGTATTCGTCCACTACATTAAGAAAATATGCGTTGCGGTCGGTGGAGGGGAGGGGCCCTTTGAAATCGAGACTGAGGCGTTCAAAGGGGCGGGAAGCCTTAATCAGGTGCGCTCCATCTGGCCTGAAAAAATGCGGCTTGCATTCCGCGCAGATGTGGCAGTCCCTTGTGACTGTACGGACCTCCTCTAAAGAGTATGGGAGATTGCGGGACTTGATGAAGTGGTAAAACCGAGTGACCCCCGGGTGGCAGAGGTCCTCGTGGAGGGTTTGGAGGTGGTTAATTTGTGCGTTGGCACATGTGCCGCGGGATAGGGCACCGGACGGCTCGTTCAGCTTTCCGGGACGGTACAAGATCTCATAGTTGAAGGTGGAGAGCTCGATCCTCCACCTTAAGATCTTGTCATTTTTAATTTTGCCCCGCTGTGCATTATCGAACATGAAAGCTACCGACCGTTGGTCAGTGAGGAGAGTGAATCTCCTGCCGGCCAGGTAATGCCTCCAATGTCACACAGCTTCCACTATGGCTTGGGCTTCCTTTTCCACTGAGGAGTGGCGGATTTGGTTAACTGGGCGAACGTAGAGACTTCTGAGTGCTGCGAACGCCGTCTGGAAATCGTCGGTGTCTTCAATGAGGGTGAAAATCTCCGTGCTCACCCTCGAGTGCAGGACCTGCAGTTTTTGTTTGTCTGAGACTCGGCCGGTGGTCGTTCTGAGGTAGGCCTCGAAGTAAGTCTGCCAGTGTTTGAAGGCTGCTGCCACGTTCACTGCGTGGGGGCTGATCCTCAGGCATTCCGGAATGATCCTGAGCTCCATAGTCCTTTTTAGGCACGCTTAATAAATTGTAGCGCACAAAGACTCCATGAGACGAATAGAGTGAAGTTGATGAGGCTTTATTAAGCGTGTCTGTTCCCCCGCAGCTCGATAGTAAACTGGCCTGCGGGGGAAGACTCCGGCTTCTTATATTCCGCCTTCAGGGCGGAGCTTGAGGTCAACGGCCAACCAGGACCCGGGATCTGTCAGCCAATGACATTAGGGCTTCCAGTCCCACATGACCCCCAATACATACTACCACAGTGAGGAAACCCGAGACACTTCACGTGTAGTGTCTCCCACCCTCCCTCCTCCTCGAACCTAAAAAAAAAGACTCAGTGGTGTGAGCAGGTAAGCTATTTACTTTTCTTTCTTTCTTTTTTACTGGGAGACTAAGTAGAGGTGATGGCAGCTAGGGCAGTGGAATGTTCCTCC
Organism: Scyliorhinus torazame; assembly: GCF_047496885.1. Lineage (NCBI taxonomy): Eukaryota > Metazoa > Chordata > Chondrichthyes > Carcharhiniformes > Scyliorhinidae > Scyliorhinus > Scyliorhinus torazame. The sequence goes on along the minus strand of NC_092709.1, from coordinate 78,559,855 downwards.
TGCAGAATGTTCGAGGTAAGGGAGACCGGTGTCCTTGCTGACTTCACCTGCGGGAAGTGCAGCCATCTCCAGCTCCTCACAGACCTTGTTAGATCATAGAATTTACAGTGCAGAAGGAGGCCACTCGGCCCATCGAGTCTGCACTGGCACTTGGAAAGAGCACCCTACCCAAGCCCACACCTCCACCCTATCCCCATTACCCAGTAACCCCACCTATCCCCATTACCCAGTAACCCCACCCAACACTCAGACCAATTTTGGACACTAATGGCAATTTAGCAAGGCCAATCCACCTAACCTGCACATCCTTGGACTGTGGGAGGAAACCGGAGCACCCGGAGGAAACCCACGCACACACGGGGAGAACATGCAGACTCCGCACAGACAGTGACCCAAGCCAGGAATCGAACCTGGGACCCTGGCGCTGTGAAGCAATTGTGCTAACCACTATGCTACCGTGCTGCCCATAGGGAACTGGAGCTGGAGCTGGATGAACTGAGGATCATTCGAGAAGCTGTGGGGGTGATAGATAGAAGCTACAGGGACATAGTTACACCTGAGAACAAAGGTAGCTGGGTAACAGTTAGAGGTGGGAAGAGGAGGAAGCAGTTAGTGCAGGGATCCCCTGTGGTCGTTCCTCTCAACAATAAGTATACCGCTTTGGATACTGTTGGGGGGATTACCTAGCAGGGGTAGACTGCAGTGACCGGGTCTCTGGCAGGAGGTCCGGCTCTGTGGCTCAGAAGGGAAGGGGGGAGATTAGGAGGGCATTAGTTATAGAGGACTCAATAGCTAGAGATACAGCCAGGCGGTTCTGTGGGCACGGGCGAGACTCTCGGATGGTTTGTTGCCTCCCGGGTGCCAGGGTCCATGATGTCTCAGATTGTGTCTTCAAGATCCTTAAGGGGAAGGGGGAGCAGCCAGAAGTTGTGGTGCACATTTGTACCAACGACGTAGCTAGGAAAAGGGGTGTGGATGTAATAAACGAGTTTAGGGAGTTAGGCTGGAAGTTAAAAGCCCGGACAGACATAGTTGTCCCCTCTGGTTTGTTGCCGGTGCCACGTGATAGCGAGGCTAGGAATAGGGAGAGAGTGCAGCTGAACACGTGGCTGCAGGAATGGTGTAGGAGGGAGGGCTTCAGGTATTTGGATAATTGGAGCGCATTCTGGGAGAGGTGGGACCTGTACAAGCAGGATGGGTTGCATCTGAACCAGAGGGGCACCAATATCCTGCGAGGGCGGTTTTCTAGTACTCTTCGGGAGGGTTTAAACTAATTTGGCAGGGGAATGGGAGCCGGATTTGTAGTCCAGCAACTAAGGTAGCCGATGTTCAGGACGTCAAAGTGTGTAGTGAGGCAGTGGGGAAGGTAACACTGACAAAGGGGAGTACTTGCAGGCACGCAGATGGGTTGAAGTGTGTATACTTCAACCCAAGAAGCATCAGGAATAAGGTGGGTGAACTTAAGGCATGGATCGGTAATTGGGACTACGATGTGCTGGCCATCACGGAAACTTGGATAGAAGAGGGGCAGAAATGGTTGTTGGAGGTTCCTGGTTATAGATGTTTCAATAAGATTACGGAGGGTGGTAAAAGAGGTGAGGGGGTGGCATTGTTAATTAGAAATAATATAACAGCTGCAGAAAGGCAGTTCGAGGAGGATCTGTCTACTGAGGTAGTATGGGTTGAAGTCAGAAGTAGGAAAGGAGCAGTCACCTTGTTGGGAGTTTTCTATAGGCCCCCCAATAGCAGCAGAGATGTGGAGGAACAGATTGGGAAACAGATTTTGGAAAGGTGCAGAAGTCACAAGGTAGTAGTCATGGGTGACTTCAACTTCCCAAATATTGAGTGGAAACTCTTTGGATCAAATAGTTTCGATGGGGTGGTGTTTGTGCCGTGTGTCCAGGAAGATTTTCTAACACAGTATGTAGATTGTCCGACCAGAGGGGAGGCCATATTGGATTTGGTACTTGGAAATGAACCAGGGCAAGTGATAGATTTGTTAGTGGGGGAACATTTTGGAGATAGTGACCACAATTCTGTGTCTTTCACTTTAGTAATGGCGAGGGATAGGTGCGTGCAACAGGGCAAGATTTACAATTGGGGGAAGGGTAAATACGATGCTGTCAGACAAGAACTGAAATGCATAAGTTGGGAACATAGGCTGTCAGCCACAATTGAAATGTGGAACTTCTTCAAGGAACAGATACTATTTGTCCTTGATATGTATGGCCCTGTCAGGCAGGGAAGAGATGGTCGAGTGAGGGAACCACGGTTGACAAGAGAGGCTGAATGTCTTGTTAAGAGGAAGAAGGAGACTTATGTAAGGCTGAGGAAACGAGGTTCAGACAGGGCACTGGAGGGATATAAGATAGCCAGGAGGGAACTGCAGAAAGGGATGAGGAGGGCTGAGGGAGGACATGAAAAATCTTTGGCAGGTAGGATCAAGGAAAACCCCAAGGCCTTTATGAGAATGACTAGAGCGAGGGTAGGTCCGATCAAGGACAGTAGCGGGAGATTGTGTATTGAGTCTGAAGAGATAGGAGAGGTCTTGAACGAGTACTTTTCTTCAGTATTTACGAATGAGAGGGGCCATATTGTTGGAGAGGACAGTGTGAAACAGACTGTCAGCTCGAGGAGATACTTGTTAGAAAGGAAGATGTGTTGGGCATTTTGAAAAATTTGAGGATAGACAAGTCCCCCGGGCATAACGGGATATATCCAAGGATTCTATGGGAAGCAAGAGATTGCTGAGCCGTTGGGAATGATCTTTTCGTCCTCACTGTCAACAGGGGTGGTACCAGGGGATTGGAAAGTGGCGAATGTCGGGGCCGATTCTCCGAGCCCCACGCCAGGCAGGAGAATCGGAGCAACCGCGCCACGACGCTGGCGCGTGATTCTCCGAGGTGGGGAGAATCGGCGCCATTTGCGCCAGCGCGTTTGGCGCGGCACTGGCCGCGGGCCTCTGGAATCGGCGGGGCCACCGATTCTCCGGCCCGGATGGGCCGAGCAGCCACTCTAACACGACAGAGTACCGCCGGCGCCGTTCACCCCTGGTCGCTGCCGGCAGGAACTCTGCGCGAATGCTCAGGGGCGGCCTATGGGGGGGGCTCCCTCACCGGGAGGGGGGGGCCTCCAATGGTGTCTGGCCTGCAATCGGGGCCCACCGATCGGCGGGCCGGCCTCTCTGTCGGCGGGTCTCCTTTCCTCTGCCGGCAATGTCACGTCCCTGCGCCATTGTTGTGTGGGGCGGCGTGGGGGAGGACGGCCACAGCGCATGCGCTATTTGGCGCCTGCCCAACTGCGCATGTGCGGGACCCAAGACGGCGCATCTTTTCCGCAGCGCCGGATCTCCGACACCGCGTCGAGGCCCCACCCCCGCAAATTGCGCCACAACCCTGGCAGCCCCACGGAGGCCCCAGAATAAGGGTCTGGGAACGGGCGCCGACGCCGGAGTAAAACACTCCGGTTTGTACTCCGGCGTCGGCACTTAGACTCCTGTTGGGAGAATCTCGCCCCTTGTGCCCCTGTTCAAAAAAGAGAATAGGGATAACCCTGTGAATTACAGGCCAGTTAGTCTTACTTTGGTGGTAGGCAAAGTAATGGAAAGGGTACTGAGGGATAGGATTTCTGAGCATCGGGAAAGACACTGCTTGATTAGGGATAGTCAGCACGGATTTGTGAGGGGTAGGTCTTGCCTCACAAGTCTTATTGAATTCTTTGAGGAGGTGACCAAGCATGTGGATGAAGGTTAAAGCAGTGGATGTAGTGTACATGGATTTTAGTAAGGCATTTGATAAGGTTCCCCATGATAGGCTAATGCAGAAAGTAAGGAGGCATGGGATAGTGGGAAATTTGGCCAGTTGGATAACGAACTGGCTAACCGATAGAAGTCAGAGAGTGGTGGTGGATGGCAAATATTCATCCTGGAGCCCAGTTACCAGTGGCGTACTGCAGGGATCAGTTCTGGGTCCTCTGCTGTTTGTGATTTTCATTAATGACTTGGATGAGGGAGTTGAAGGGTGGGTCAGTAAATTTGCAGATGATACGAAGATTGGTGGAGTTGTGGATAGTGAGGAGGGCTGTTGTCAGCTGCAAAGAGACATAGATAGGATCCAGAGCTGGGCTGAGAAGTGGCAGATGGAGTTTAACCCTGAAAAGTGTGAGGTTGTCCATTTTCGAAGGACAAATATGAATACGGAATACAGGGTTAACGGTAGCGTTCTTGGCAATGTGGAGGAGCAGAGAGATCTTGGGGTCTATGTTCATAGATCTTTGAAAGTTGCCACTGAAGTGGATAGAGCTGTGAAGAAGGCCTGTGGTGTTCATTAGCAGAGGGATTGAATTTAAGAGCTGTGAAGTGATGATGCAACTGTACAAAACCTTGATAAGGCCACATTTGGAGTAATTTGTGCAGTTCTGGTCACCTCATTTTAGGAAGGATGTGGAAGCTTTGGAAAAGGAGATTTACCAGGATGTTGCCTGGAAGGGAGAGTAGGTCTTACGAGGAAAGGTTGAGGATGCTAGGCCTTTTCTCATTAGAACGGAAAAGGATGAGGGGGAGACTTGATAGAGGTTTATAAGATGATCAGGGGAATAGATAGAGTAGGCAGTCAGAGACTTTTTCCCTGGGTAGAACAAACCATTACAAGGGGACATAAGTTTAAGGTGGAAGGTGGAAGATATAGGGGGATGTCAGAGGTAGGTTCTTTACCCAGAGAGTAGTGGGGGCATGGAATGCACTGCCTGTCGAAGTAGTTGAGTCGGAAACATTAGGGACCTCAAGCGGCTATTGGATAGTTACATGGATTACGGTATAATGATGGGGTGTAGATTAATTTGTTCTTTAACTAGGACAAAAGTTCAGCAAAACATCGTGGGCCGAAGGGCCTGTTCTGTGCTGTATTTTCTACGTTAAATAAGTCCCTTTCAATGGTATTCAAAGAATATTTTTTTAAGATCATTAATTAAGCTGCATGAATTAGGTCTGGTGAAGAAATAAAGCTTAATGATAAAGAGTAATAAAAAAGCCTATAATGTTGCGATTTTTAAAATAAAATCTGAAAATACATGAGAGGTTTGTTAGGACATGTAAGGGGAAAAAACATTCAGTCCAACATTTAAGGTATTGTCTGGAAGCAGATGAAAAGGCTATGAAAGTGTTGAGAAGAGTTTCACCTCAAAGGGAATGAGGGTTGATGGCATCCTGTATCTTCTGGCTGTGGAATATACTCATGGAGTTTCTGATACTTGGTAAATAGTGACAACTTTGTAATTAGGGCTGGTTTAACACAGTGGGCTAGACAGCTAGTTTGGGTAATGCAGAACAAGGCCAGCAGCGTGGGTTCAATTCCCGTACCAGCTTACCCTAATAGGTGCCGGAATGTGGCGACTAGGGGCTTTTCACAGTAACTTCATACTTGTGACAATAAAAGATTATTATTAAAATTCAGAGCTTTTGGATCAATCCCGCTCTTCTTCTTCCTGTGTACACGGACTGGAGTAAAGACTTCTGAAGAATTCTCATTCCACCTTTCCTGACAGGTATAAACTCTTGCACCTAGTATCATCCGAGTAAATCTTATTTGCATTTTCTCCAATGGCACATGTCCTTCTCTACAACATGGAGACCACACTGCTCACAGTACTTCACGCGTGGTCCAATCAAATGAAATATAAATAAATCTATGTCTAAATTTTATAAGATGTCCGTCCAAATTGTCTCACATATAAGTCCAGATTCATTTAGAAAAGTCCTGAACTATAGTACAACAGAGTTAATCTCTTCCTGCCAGAATTACCAAAAACAGAGTCAGACACAGACACTGCAAGTACACATTTAAATTATGACTGAGCAAATGCCGCATCTGCAGTTGAGTTATACTTAGAGTCTAGTCAATAATGTATGGTTTGAGGTTGCTATCTGACTTATTAAGCTTATTTATCAGTTGATTCTTTAGTAGTTAGCTTCGCCATCTGTTGATTGACTTCCCTCTGGAGGTTTTGCGGTGCATCGCTGCCTGTCGCTGTTGTACTGGTTTGTCTTCCCTTCTTCCTGGCTCAGCTACCTGGTATGTGCTGTCAGACGCTGTCGTGCCACACTGTGCTTCGATGCCTGGCACTAGTCTACTTCAGCGAGGTGAATATAAAACCTCGATTAACAGTACAACTACAGCTCTTCAGTTTCTCATGCTTGTCTTTCTGGCTTGAATTGACTCTCCCTAACCTGGCTGTGAATTGAGTGAATTGAGCACTGCTGCTGACTTACAGGAAAGGACAATGGAATATCATTTTTATTCAATCTGGGCCCGATACTCTGGAAAGATTTCTTAGTGCTGTAGTGAGCAGGAATTGCCGCGAGTATCCCGGCGCTCGGCCCAGCGAGGCCGGCAACACTATTCAACACTAATTGGCCACCTGAACGAGGCCTCACGGGTTTCTCGCCCCAACTGCCAGCTCCGGGACCACGCCGGGACCACGCTCACCTGCCCCCCCGTTAATAACTTGAGCAGCACTTAGGCTGCACTTGCTCAGCCAACCCCAGCCAGCTCGCAACAATGGCGCTGAGGAGACCAGCCCCAAGATTCGGGGAGGCTGACCTGGGGAGGCTCCTGGATGCGGTGGAGGCCAGGAGGGATGTCCTGTTTTCCCGCGGGTCCCAAAGGGTGAGCCACCCCCATGCCCTTGACAGTGACTCGCAGACAGTGCCAACACAGTCCCAGCACGCTGGAGTGATGTGACACATCCTCTGGGAGTGTGGGAAATGGGGGTGGCAGGTGGGTAAGGATGTGATGATGGACCAGGCCACGTCCTGAGTGAAGCGGGCGGGTATGAGGGCCTCCCTGGCCCTCCGGGCTTGCTGGACCCTCACCGCTGCTGTCTGTCCTGCAGCCTCCGGCTGGGCCTCAGATTCGTCCCTGACCACGCCTTCAGCCCCTGCTGGTCTGGTCTGGCACCTCCCCATCATCCTCGTCCCTGCTCCGTCCTCCTCCTCTTGCAGGCCACATGTTCCTCGTCACCAAGCTCCAGCTCAACGCCCCGCTGCTGTGCAAGGTTGTGGAGGACACAGCAGATCACAAAAAAGCTGGCGGCCCACGGGCGGTGTACTGGAGGGCACCTCCGGAGCAGTCGAGGCATCGGAGCCTGCTTGGGCCTCGTTGTAGCGGGTCTCCCCTTTGGTTACTGTCCTCCGTACTGACGTCATTAGCCAGGTCCTCAGCGGATACCTCTTATCCCCCAAGAGCCAGCCACCCATCCTGGGGTGCTCTTCGAAGAGAGCAAGGATGACCGTCTGCCCCAGGATGTAGCTGTCGTGCACACTCCCTGGGAAGTGGGCACACACGTGCATTATCTGCACCTGGTGGTTGCAGACAAGTTGTATGTTGAGGGAGTGGAACCCCTTTCTGTTAACATAGGGCATCTTCAGATGGCCCGGTGAGCACAGGGCAACATGTGTGGCATCTATGACTCCCTGAACGTGGCGCACCCCAGTGATGGTGGAGAAACCTGCTGCCCGGGCATCCTCTTGGGCCTGGTCCAGGCAAAAAGGATGAAGTCTTTCGCCCGGGCATACCGGGCACTCGTGACCCGTCGGATGCACCTTTGGGCTGTGACCTGTGAGATACCATACAGGACCCGGCTTGAGCCTTGGAATGATCCAGTGGCATAAAAGCTCAGGGCTGCAGTGACTTTGACAGCCACTGGGAGTGGGTGTCCTCCTCATCCATGTGGTGCTTAGTCCTCAAGGACATGGCACAAGTGCCACACTGTCTCCTTGGTTAGGCAGAGCCTCTTGCAACACAAACTGTCCGTCATCTTTTCAAACGTCCAGCAGCACCTGTACACCCTGGGCCATTGCATGACTCCCCCGCAGGGTCCCTCCCTAGCCTGATGGGCAGCCGAGTCCTTAGGGTGTGGGACAGGTTCCGGCACATGGGCCTTTACCTCGAGCATCTGCACAGCAGAGGGTTGGCATGCTGGAGGAGGATGGATGTCAGGCCTCGTCTGACAAGGAGGATGTGGGGTAGGGCTAGGATGGGCAGGGTGTGGGGCCTGGGCAGGCACAGGAGGCCACATAACGTGTGCACCAGGCCAGCACGCATGGAATGCTCTAAACACCTCCAGGTTTGCCGGGTAACCGGGGCGGCGAGCGATGGCTGAACTGGGGGCCTTGGCCCGAACCCACCTCCAACGGCCGCCCGTCACTGTCACCTCCATGCCAGCGCCTCCTCTGTTGTCAGTCTAACCCAGCCTAGCCCAGCTCACCCCTCAAACCTTTCTAACAGAGCGTCAAGGCAGATTGGAATGTTTGTGCGCAGGTGTTTATTGTGAAAAGGTGAACATTTTTGTGAACAGGTCTGTGCTCTACCCCTAATGCTATCCTGTGTGCTGCACCTGTGCCAACTTAACTGGTGTCTAACTTTCTGGCCTTACAGGCTCCAACGCTACGTCTAGTTGATCCCTAGGTGGTACATCAAGAGTGGAGGCGGCCTGCTGCAATTTCTGCCCTGTGACCTGCTTCCTCTTTGACGCTGCCAGTCATGGAGGCCCACTGTCATCTCGACCAGGATTTCCATGCTCGCGGCAATGGTGCACAGGGACTGGGCCACCTCCCTCTGGGACTGTGCCACGTCCCATGTGACTGTGCCAGGTTCCTCTGGGACTGGCTTAGGTCAGCCAGCACCCAGGCAATGCCGTGGATGCCCTCAGCCATGACGCATTGTGACTGGGCCAAGATCTGGAGCCCCACTGCAATGTCCAGGTAGTCCTGGTACATAGTTGCATGGACCAGGCCAGTGCTGCCCTGTGCCTTGGCCACCACCTGTACAGAGTGCCCCAGGCCTTGGGCATCCTGACCCATGGCCGATACCTTCACCACCAAGGCCTCCACCCGCGGATGCCACCCGTGTGGTGTTGGCCTGGATAGAACGCATGGTCGGCACCACTTCCTGCCCCAGTAGGTGGTTGGACTCCTCAAACTGCACCCACCGGCACTGGCTGGTTGCTGACAAACCCTCATGTAGTCCCAGGCTTTGCATCTGCATCTCTGGAAGCCTGAAATCCTTCGGGACAGCAGCTAGTCCCTGGGGTTGGGCAACTCTCCAACCATCTACCCTCCCAGGGGTTCCTACCTCCACCTGATGTACCGCTCGCTGCACCTGTGTGGTGGGCACCACATAGTGCCCTAACATGCCCAACCGAGGTGAGTATCTCTGCCACGGTGGAGAGTGTTGGAGACAACTGTGATGGGAAGTCAGTGTTGCCCCAGGCTGGCTCCGGGTGTTGCAGGCTGGTGTAGGGGCCCGTGAAGCTGTCTGTTGCTGCCTCATTGCCAGAATTTCCTTGGGCTGGGATCAGGGGCAGTGTACACCAGAAGGGCCTGCCTCATCGCCAGGTGATGCTGCAAATCACAAAACATGACGCACGGTTGGATCGCAGGGTGGGGTGGGGTGGGGTGGGGTGGGGTGGTGGGTGGTGTGTGGGTGGTGTGTGGGTGTTGTGGGGTAGTGGTAGAGTGTGGAGGTGGTGGGTTGGCGGAGTGGTGTGGGTGTGGTGGGGTAGTGGATGGTGTGGCAGTGTGGTGGTTGTGGCCTGGTGGAATAGTACGTGGGTGGTGTGGGGGCATTGTGGTGATGTGTGGGTGGTGTGGGGGTGGTACGGTGGTGTGTGGGAGGTTGTGGGGGTTGTGCCATACGTGCCATAGGGGCACCGCAACTCAGTGGGGGCTCACTTGCTCGTCCCGATGCTGACCTCCGCTTCGGCGACTGCCATCTCTCCAGTCCGACGGACCAGGTCCCGTGCCCATCACTCAGTGATGGTGAGGAGCCACAGGTCCAGCAGTCTCCCTTTCTCCCGGTGGTTATGCGCCGCCTTCTCCTGGGAGGGGGGTTGGATGCGGTACGGGTGCTGGCATGTGGTGCATGGTGGGGTGCGAGCAGACTGCCGAGAGGTGGGGTTCGGTCACTGTTAGGGTGGAGGGGGTTTTGGCACTTTTGATGAGAATACAGAGCGATGGAACTCATAAACAGAGAAATTTGAATATTTTGTTCAAGTGAACAAGATAGCAGCAGATATAAAAGTCCCAACATTCCTAGCATAATGTGGGGGAATGTTTAAACTCCTGGGGAATCTGGTTCAGCCGGAAAAACCAGGCACAAAAACATACAAATAAATAGTGGAAATTTTGCAGGCCACTATTGATCAAAACCTTTAGTCATCACAGAAAGGTGCAGGTTTCATAAGCGCAACCAAGAAGGTGAATCGATTGCTTAGTTTGCAGCTACCCTGAAAAGACTGGCTGAACACTGCAAATTCGGGGATGTGTCAAACGATACCATCAGAGATAGATTAGTCTAAGGTTGAAGAAGCAAAGCTATTCAAAAGCAGTTGTTAACAGAAAGCAACCTGACCTTAAAGAAAACATTTGAAGTTGCTGTATTCATGGAATTAGCAGCCAAAGAAGCTCAAAAGTTGAGTTCCAGCACAAGAATTCACAAGATGTCGGCTGAACTTCAAACGCAACACAGACTCACATTTGTCATTGGTGAGCAAAAACTGGATACTTGGCAGCAGATTGTTGGTGCAAAGACATCGGGGTTGATTTTGAGCCTGCGCTAGTCATGCGCGGGATTGGTGAAATGGATGGAAAATCCCACGAGAATCGAGAAGCCCTTGAACCCATTAATGTGAGTGACTGGGCTACGCCGATTGCACTCGTGATGAAAAGACAGATCTGTGGTGCATTTATGATGATTTTCAGGTCACTCTTAATCCTGTATTGTGTGCAGAGCAGTACGCTCTACCCCTGATTGATGACCTATTCGCTGAGTTGGCTGGAGGCCAACACTTCAGTAAAACCAACCTCAGTGAAGCATATCTTCAAATGAATGTGGATCAGAATAACAACAGTTCTTGACGACTGTGACAGACAAAGGGTTATTTTGATATAAAAGTTTACCATTTGGCATCACTTGAGCACCAGCATTGTTCCAACAAGCTATGGACCAAATCTTAAATGGATTTGTCAGAGCCCATTATTACCTGGAAGGCATCTTGGTTAACAGGAACAATGAGGAAGAACATCTCTGCAAATTAGATGCCGCACTCTAGAGGTTAGAAAATTATGGATTAAGAGTTCAAAAAGATTTCGAATTATTCCTATCTTCAATTGAATATCTGGGTCATGTCATCGATGCCAAGGGACTGTACAAATCGTCTTCGAAAGTCAAAGCCTTTACTGAAGCACCCACACCTCAAAATGTCAATCAACTTCGATCTTTGTAAGGCTTACCACATTATCAGAGGTTTGTCTCTAATCTGGCGATGATTCTAAAACCCTTGCGCAATCCACTGTGTCAAAATAAAAATATGAGAGAGCATTCATGCAAGCCAAAGAGCCTTGAAGCAAGCTTTTCATCATCAGCACTAATAATTTATTCTGTGTCCCAAAACTTCTGTGAAGCACATTGACATGTTTTAATAACGTAAAGGTGCTATAAACTGCATGTGATTGGTGTTACTCCACCATAAGTTTTCTAATTAATGCTAAGTTCACGTTCTTATCTGAGGCTTTTCTGTTCTATGCCCAGTCATCTCTACTGAAGGTCTATCCTCCCATTGCTGCAATTACCTTTTTATCAATAGTGTTACGCCTCCTGTTTCCCCAATCTTTTTTTGATTTCTAAGGATCTTTCTTGGAATATTTAGCTCGCAAGTCATGCCCAATTTGCATTATTTCTCATGCTTCCATTAATTTGTTTAAGCAGTATTATTTGGGTAAATGTCCCTACCCTGTAAAAATGCTCAGCTGGTACATTTTGCACAGTTGTTGACCTATCATATTTTGGTTACTGATACTCCCTCCACTGTTCTTCATGGAATTTAAATTTTAAAAAAATTATTTTTTAATCACATGCTTTATTTTTAACAAGAATGTTTTTATTACATCCTATAACCTTTTTTGTTGTAAGAATATTTATATTACCCGCATCTCTTTTTGTGCAATAATCCTTAATCTGACCTTCTCTTTGGGCGGGATTTTCCACGCCTCTCGCCTCAGGTTTCGCGGCCACATTGCTGCCATTGCTCGGCGTCAGGAACTTCTGTTCCAGCTGCTGTCAATGGGATTTCTCATTTTATACACCCACCCCCCTACATCGCCGGCAAAACCCGGAGCGGGCATTCACTGTTGGTGGGACCGGAATATTCTGGCCAAAATCCTATCTTTAAATTATTAATATTTCCACCCCCTGTACTTCCTCCACCTTTTATTAGTGCCTGAAAGGATGCAATAGCATTATTTTGAGGAAGAGGAGGGAGCTTTCATGGTGCACTGGCCAGCATTCATCTGTCAGCAAAAGCCAACAAAGAAGATTTGCTAGTTCTTAACCTTACTTGCAAGGTCTTGCTGCGCACACATTATCATGAATTCTAGTGAACAGACTACCAAAATAATTAATTCTCTTTGGAACATGTAAAAGCTGCAATGTAGTGCATGTTTTATTTCCTTTCCTCTGTCTCCAACACCACCCCAGCCAGCCCTTACTGCAAAGATCCCAGTACACCACTGCACCTCTAAGTTCCATAGAACCATGGGTGGCCCATCCTGTTGCCCGATTTCAGCTTCTATTGGCTGTCAAAGATGTTGTGATATCATCAGTGGAAAAGTAAATAGGGTGGGGGTGACAGGAATTGTCAATTCACCCCTTTGTCCCCTGTTTCATGATTGATCCAATCTGTACTCCGAAGAAGAAGGGAACAGGATTGAGGATTCTGCCATGAGAGCCTGGTCTTGCCATTCAATTAGAGTATGGCTGATCTGTAACTCCCTTTTCTCCCATATCCTTTGATCTCCTCACCAAACAAAAAAATGATTGATCTCAGTATTGATATTCCCTGGCTTCTGTCAGCAAGTAGTACTACTAAATATACTGAACTACATAAGAGACTCAATATATGTACCTATCAGATCATGCAATTTGTAGTATAGTATGTGACCAGCAATATAACATTGGTCACCTGAGAAAGTCTACATTTTGTTTACAACTCATTTTACAAAAACCTTCTCTATCCATGTACACACAGTTCAAATTAAAGCAAAGTTCATTCGGGGAAAGATAAATAGGGTAATACAGGCAGAAACCTTTACCACAGAAAATAGTCTAGCCTTCATTCCAGATAGTGAGACTAAAGAGTGTCAGACGCTCCCAAATGAGCTAACCCACTCATAGATTTTCATTAATCATAGACTAAGTCAAGGAGCAAATGATACACAAGTACCAGAGTTTTCAACCACAGGCGAGAATGATTGCACTAACATGGTCAGTACAGGAAGGTCATGACCCATACATCCCACCTCCACCCCTCCACAAACAAATAATGCCACAATGACTAAAGAGGCCCTCACATTTCAGAGAGCCCAAAATGACAAACTCTAGCAAGAGATGTCCAGTATGTGTTCTGAAATTAGCTGTCTGGCAGACAGCAACCATGCAATTGTGAAAATAAATCCCAGGGTCATTGCTGACCACACACAAACATTTGTGGGCCCAGCCTGGACAGATTATGGAATGCGCACCCAAACTCACTGAGACAACTAACCGCTGATGATACTCGATCCGGCAACTACCCTCGCAGATAGCAGCCACGTCAGGCATAAACTTCTATCAGAGGAGAGAGATTTAAGGTCATTGGCAAAAGAATCAGAAGTGGGACGAGGAGAATTGTCACATTTTTATGGAAACAATTATTATGATTTGGAAGGGACGTTGTGAAAGGGCGACAGAAACCGGTTTAATATTAATCTTCAGAAGGAAATTGGATGAATACTTGAAAAGAGAAAAATGCAAGACTATGGGAATGGGGAATTAGTTGTTCGGAATGTTCTTTCTATGAGTCAGCACAGGTATGATAGACCTCTCTATCGTACCCATTAATAAAACTTACCATTGCACAGTGAAGGCTAATTATTTAATTCAAGATATCATGGGGTAAATCGTGTTTCAATAGAGGATGCCAGATTTTAATTATACTGGTTGTTTCAATACATCTAGTATTTTGATGTGTGTCCTATACACAAGAAACAGGACAAATCCAACCCAGCCAATTATCGCCCTGTCTATGCTCCATCATCAGTAAAGTAATGGAAGGAGTCATCAACAGTGCTATCAAGCGGCACTTTCTCAGCAATAATCTGCTCACGGATGCTCAGTTTGAGTTCCGCCAGGGTCACTCAGCTCCTAACCTCATTACAGACGTGTTTCAATGTCAGAGGTGAGGTGAGAGTGACTGCCCTTGACTTCAAGGCAGCATTTGACAGAGTATTGCATCAAGGAGCCCTAGCTAAACTAGAGTCAATAGGAATCAAGGGACAAGTTCTCCACTGGTTGAAATCATACCTGGCACAAAGGAAGACGGTTGTGGTGGTTGGAGATCAATCATCTCAGCTCCAGGACATCGCTGCAGGAGTTCCTCAGGGTAGTGTCCTCGGCCTAACCATCTTCAGACATTTCATCAAAACCTCCCTTTTATCCTAATCAGAAGTGAGGATGTGCATAGATAAAATATTCAGCGCCATTCACAACTCCTCAGATAATGGAGCAGTACATGTCCAAATGCTGCAAGACCTGGAAAATATCCAGACTTGGGCTGACGAGTGGTAAGTTACATTCACGCCACACAAGTGCCAGGCAATGACTATCTCTGACAAAAGAGGATCTAACCATCACCCCTTGACATTCAATGACATTACCATCACTGAATCCCCCACAATCAACATCCTGGGGGGTTACCATTGATCAGAAACTGATTGAACTAGCCACATTTAATACTGTGGCTCCCAGGGCAGGTCAAAGGCTAGGAATCCTATGACAAGTAACTCATTTCCTGACCCCCCCCCCCCCAAAAGCCTGCCCACCATCTACAAGGCGCAAGTCAGGAGTGTATTGGAATACTCTCCACTTGCCTGGATGGGTGCAGCTCCAACAACACTCAAGAAGCTTGACACCATCAAGGACAAAGCAGCCCGTTTGATTGCTCCCCCTTCCACAAACATTCAAATCCTTCACCTCCGACCAACAGGGACAGCCATGTGTACCATTTGCAAGATGCACTGCAATAACTTGCCAAGTTTCCTTGGACAGCACCTTCCAAACCCATAACCACTACCATCCAGAAAGACAAGAGCAGCAGATACCTGGAGGTTCCCTTCCAAGTCACTCACCACCCCGACTTGGAAATATATTGCCGTTCCTTCACTGTCGCTAGGGCAAAATCCTGGGACTCCCTCCCCAACAGCACTGTACGTACACACCAGGGACTGCAGCGCTTCAAGAAGGCAGCTCACTACCACTTTCTGAAAGGCAACTAGGGATGGCCAATAACTGCTGGCCTAACTAGCGATGCCCACATCCCATAAATGAATTTTTAAAAAACAGTTCCTTCTTCTGTTCAATTTTGGTCAAATGGATGTTTTGTTTAATTTGCAACAGCCTAAACATGCCATACATCTTTAATGGACGGTTGCATATATAGTGCTGGGTGTTTTGGCCACGCTCACCGCAAGATCGCCACGGATGGGACGCCGACCATGTAAAGGTCTGTTGACCTCGGGCGGGAATTTATGGTCGCCGGGCGGGCACAAAATATATAGGTTAACATCGCAGTTAAAATAGCAATGCTCGGAATTTGTAGCGAGTGTATTAACATTTGATTGGTAACATTACTTCTGCAGTGTTGTACTATGCTCAAGTCCTTTCTAATTATTGCTACTGTTTTGACTAAATGTGACAGGGAAAGGACTGCTCTATTTACAGATATGAATACATTAGCTCCTCCATTGAACCTTATTGCTAAAATATTCAGTTCTCATCTTTCTGTATGTTGAAGCTATGTAATTGGAGTGAGCCAGGGATAAATGATGGTCAGGCTTTGCTGCATTAGTGTGAAAAGCCAGTTGCTCACATTGAGCAGCTCTTATTTCATTGCCTGATGTCAAATTAGTTTGATGTTGAAATCCCCTTTGCTCATGCTGATGTACTTATGGTAGGCTTAATAGAGCTTGATTGGTGTATCACTCTGCAGTCAGACAATAATTCTCTCTAAGATCTTTCCCACAGGGCATGCTTTATTTTTGTTCTTCTAAACACAAATGGTACATTATTTGTGATGGCCCACAACAGTATTGCACAAAGACAGTTGTGCTGCATGTTCAATGTGATTTCAATTGTTAGTTGTTCACTGAGAATTCAAATATTTAGTTAATACATTTTATAGGAGTGTTCGCCTGGCCTGATGGGGCAGGAGAAGAGGGAGGAGGAATCGTTCCCAAATTTTGCTGGGGGCAAATTGTCAGAGGAGCCACTGCTCCAGGCACTCCCTGTCAACATTGAAGGGAACTGCTTTACTACAGAAAAGTGTCACCTGTAATTGTGACAGGATATTGGGAGGAAAAATGACTGGGACAATATCCTGAAATGAAAAGGTAAAGATATGTCAGCAGCCTTAGAGAGAAGGATGTGAATCTAATTGATGAAGAGTTTGGGTAAAATAAAAAGATTTTCAGCAACTGACAAAACCAAGAGGCTCTTTCTGAGTAAGATTGGAGGAGGTGTTGCCAATGCTACAATTTTGCTTCCCATATCTCTTGATTCCCTGAGGGACCAATAAACGTCTGCCTCACTCGACCTTGTATATATTCAATGATAGAACATCCACAACCCTCTGGGGTAAAGAATTCCAAATACTCGCAAATATTTGAGTGAAGACATTTCTTCTCATCTCAGTTCTAAATAATCGTCCCTCTATCCTGAGAATGTGCTCCCATGCTTTAGATTCTTCAGCCAGCTAAACAACCTCTCGCTATCTACCTTAGCAAGCTTCTTAATTGCTTGCTGTACCTGCATATCAACGTTCTGTGTTCATGTACAGATACACCCAAGTCCCTTTGAACATCAACATTTACAAGTTTCACATCTTTGAAAAAAAACCTGTTCTCCTATTCTTAAGACCAATGTGCATGTGTGGACATTGTTTAAATGACGTTCTGAGCTGTGATATCCTCTGTAACTGACAAAACTGCCAAGCTCCACTACGAATGGTTATACCTGAAGAGTAGCTTACAGATAGGCAAGGTTCTGGTGTTGGGTCCTACCTCTGTCCCTCTATATCCAAGCAAAAATTCAGGCAGAGCAGCAAATTGGCAGAAAAAGATACAAGAAAACAAAACAAGATCCAAAATGGCATTTAAAATAGCTTATTATTGTTTTGAGGCCTCAGCATAACTGGCTGTTGAAAGGATTAGAAAGTACTTTTTAATTTCAAGCATGCATTGTCTGCATGTAATTACATCTGATGGAATAGGTACCCAATTAAATTTGATTTTATCCATGATCAATAAATGGAGTGTTACATTCTTGGTCCAGTCTTTTACCAAATTGCTGACAATTTGTAGATTTAAATCTATTTCCCAAGTCACTTTCAATTGTATGAAGCAGCGAGACCAACAGAAAGTAACATTCTGATGTATTTGAATCCATGCATGTGTCTTTTGCTGGTTTGACTTTTTACGGAATCCTTTAATTCTGAAGTGGAGGAAAAGAGAGGATGTGGGCAAAGCAGTGGCTTTAACGCATAACTTAATCAAAAATAATCAAACAGTTCTAACTGAGCCAAGCCATAACTCTTGTATAGACTTGATTAAAGGACTAAAGATGACCCCTGACAAAACAAAACCTTTGATATAAGAAATTCATTCCAGATAACTGCTTTTTCCCCAATTAAGTAGTCTGGACGATGCTATAAGGGTGCTAGAGAAGACTGAAATTAATAGAGATGGATCAATTCATTCTTGTTGCACAACATTTTCTCAGTAGCCAAAATATGTGATCGTCCGTAACCTGACTGATATATTGGATCATGGGAGATTAAGGCGTACATTGTATTTTTTTCTTTCTGAACAAACCCTCTTTATTAAAGAGTGGATAGAATTGCAGAGCATTTATCACTCTTTGAATCCAGGTGCAAAATTATCAAAATTTAACACAAGGAGCTTATGAATATAAGAACAGCATCTCACTAATGCTTGGTGTCTTACCATGCCTCCAACTCCCCTCCAAGATATATGGGGCTGGATTCTCCGGTCGCCAAAATCTCGTTCGGCGATTGGCCGGAGAATCAAAGTTCCCGACCAAATCGGAGGCTTTCGCAATGCTTCGCCCCCTCCAAAGCGATGTATCGATGGCCTCAGGACATTGCCTGACGCCTGACCCCCGATGCTCCGCCCCCGACCGGCTGAGTTCCCGACTGCGTGGGTCTCTCAACGTCTCACCCATCGGGAACTCGGCATGGCGGCTGCAGACTCAGTCCAGCGCCGCCACAGTCGGGGGAGGGCTGATCCGCGGGCAGAGGGGACTTTATCAGGGGCTGGGGGAGGGGGGGGCACTGTTGAGGGGTGGTCCGGGGCACGTGAGTTGGCCAAAGGGAGGGACTATTTCGCAGGCCGGGTCCGTGTGCGACCGCCGCCATGTTGCATGGTGCGGCCGCTGCAGGCCAACGCCGTGCGCATGCGTAGCCACGGACCCAGAAATTCCTCGGGCTGTATCGGCAGCTCGAGCCGGGTGCTCTACGCTGCCTTGATGCTAGCCCCCAACCAAAAGGAGGATCGATGGCCGTTTTATGTCATTTTTTCTGTCGTAAAACACCATTTTTGCCATGCCGGTGTGGGAACCGGAGATTTTGCCATCTCCGGTTCTCAAAACCGGAGAATCCAGCCCATGGAGTGTCAGTGGTGCACAATTAAACAACTCATTGGAGGAGGAGGCTTTACAAATATCCCAATCCTCAATGATGGAAGAGCCCAGAACAAAAGTATAAAAGACAAGGCTGAAGCATTCGCAACACTCTTTCGCCAGAGGTGCCGAGTGGATCATCTACCTTGGCCTCCTCCGGAGGTCTCCAGCATCACCGATATCAGTCTCCAGCCAATTCAATTTACTCCACTTGATATCCAGAAATGGCTGAAGGCACTGCAGATACTGCAAAGGTCGTGGGCCCTGATAATATTCCAGCAATAGTATTAAAGTTCTGTGCTTCAGAACTTGCTGCGCTCCTAACAAAGCTGTTCCAGTACAGCTACAACACTGGCATCTACCTGGCAATGTAGAAAATTTCCCAAGTATGTCCTGTACACAAGAAACAGGACAAATCTAACCCAGTCAATTACTGTCCCATCAGTCTACTCTCAATCATTAGTAAAGCGATGGAAGGGGTCATCAACAGTGCTGTCAAGTGGCATTTACTTAGCAATAACCTGCTTATGGAGGGACACTCAGCTCCTGACTTAATTACAGCCTTGATTCAAACATGGACAAAAGAGAAGAATGCCAGAGGTAAGGTGAGAGTGACTGCTCCTAATACCAAGGTTGCATTTGACTGTGTATGGCATCAAGGAGCCCTAGCTAAGCTGGAGTCAATGGGTATTACGGGGGAAACTCTCCATTGGTTGAAATCATACCTGGCACAAGGAAAGGTGGTTTTGGTGGTTGGAGGTCAAACATCTCAGCTCCAGGCCATCATTGTGAAGGTTCCTCAGGGTAGTGTCCTCGGCCCAACCATCTTCAGCTGCCTCATCAATGACCTTTGTTCCATCATAAGGTCAGAATTGGGGACCTTCACTGATGACTGCACAATGTTCAGCACATACGCATCTCCTCAAATGCTGAAGCAGTCCATGTTCAAATGTAGCAAGATCTGAACAATTTCCAGGTTTGGGCTGCCAAGCAGCAAGTTACATTCACGCCATTGAAGTGCCAGGCAATGACCATCTCCATGAAGGAAGAATCCAACAATGACCCTTTGACATTCCATGGCATTGCCATCGCAGAATCCTCTGATACCAAAATTCGGGGGGTTACCATTGATCAGAAACTGAACTGGACTAGCCATATAAATACTGTGACTGCCAGAGCAGCTCAAAGGCTAGGAATCCTGTGGAGAGTGTCTCACCCCCTGCCGCCCCAGAGCTTGTTCACCATCTATAAGGAACAGTCAGGAGTGTAATGGAATGTTCTCCAATTGCCTGGATGAGCGCAGCTCCAACAACACTTCAGAAGCTCAACAACATCCAGGACAAAGCAGCCCGCTTGATTGCTACCCCTTCCTATAAACATTTACTCCCTCTACCATGATGAACAGTGGCAGCCATGAGTACCATCTATAAATGCACTGCAGGAACTCACCAGGTTCCTTAGGCAGCACCTTCCAAACCCATCACCACTGCCATCTGGAAGGACAAAAGGAGGAGATACAAAGTAATCCAAAGATCTGCAGGTTAGGTGGATTGACCATGCTAAATTGTCCCTTAGTGCCCAAAAGGTTAGGTGGAGTTACAGGGATGGGGTGGGGCATGGGCATAAGTAGGGTGCACTTCCCAAGGGTCGGTGCAAACTCGATGGGGAAAATGGTCTCCTTCTGTACTGTAGGGATCCTAAGATACATGGAAACACCACCACCCGGAGGTTTCACTCCAAGTCACTCACCATGCTGACTTGGAAATATATTGCCATTTCTTAGCAATAACCTGCTTATGGAGGGACACTCAGCTCCTGACTTAATTAGCAGCACGGTAGCATTGTGGATAGCACAATTGCTTCACAGCTCCAGGGTCCCAGGTTCGATTCTGGCTTGGGTCACTGTCTGTGCGGAGTCTGCACGTCCTCCCCGTGTCTGCATGGGTTTCCTCCGGGTGCTCCGGTTTCCTTCCACAGTCCAAAGATGTGCAGGGTAGGTGGATTGGCCATGATAAATTGCCCTTAAGTGTCCAAAATTGCCCTTGGTGATGGGTGGAGGTGTTGAGTTTGGGTGGGGTGCTCTTTCCAAGAGCTGGTGCAGACTCAGGGGGCCGAATGGCCTCCTTCTGCACTGTAAATTCAATGATAATCTATGATTAATCTAGGACAAAGGTTCGGCACAACATCGTGGGCCGAAGGGCCTGTTCTGTGCTGTATTTTCTATGTTCTATGTTCTTCATTGTTATTGGGTCAAGCTTGTAGAATTCCCTCCCTAACAACACTGTGGATGTACCTACACCTCAGGGACTGCAGCTCTTCAAGAAGGCCATTCACCATCACCATCTGAAGGGTAATTAGGGATCGGCAATGAATGCTGGCCTAGCCAGCGATGCCCACATCCAGTAAATGAATGGAAATAAGTTACATGGGCTGGTGGCTGCAAGTGTAAGATTTAGTGACAGTGCTGTGTCTACATCCTCAGTGTATCCTTGATCTTCCTCCATTGCCTGACCATGTTGGACTTCAAAGTGAAATGTTCAAAGTGTTAGGCTCAGACTGAAAACCGACGTGTAGCTGCCCACCTGCACAGACCAGTTTTCTCTCCAGATCTTGAGCCTGTCTGAGTAAATTAAATGAGTGGGCAGGGTTTTCACTGTCACACTGGCAGGGAGGGGCCTGATAGAGCTGGTAAGGCCTCCTTCACATAATCGGTTCACTTACTTCAACATACACCACAGAGATCAGGGCGCCATTTTAAAAGGGCCCCCCAATCAGAACTGAAGTGGAACCCCCCCCCCTGCACCCCCCCCCCCCCCCCCCCCCCCCACACAGAGGCGTTGGGTCCCCTCCCGGACAATCATCAGGGACATCCACTCCCCCCCCCAACCACTGCAGAAGTATCACCGCATTCCCCCCTCATTTTCTGCTCCCCCCCCCTCAGCACATATAACTGGAACCCTCCACCCTCCCAATGGGACTTACATGAGATTCCACCCTAACACTGCCCCTTGGCACAGCTTGGCATTGCCACGTTGGTACTGCCAGGTCAGCACATGGCCAACCTGGCAGTGCCACCAGGCAGTGGTCGCCTGTGCCTCGGCAGTAACAGTGAGCAGTGCCAGGCCACTTCTCAGACATGTCCCTTTCCCCCTGGGGTCTATACTTACCTTTGTACCCATAGAGAAATGCCTTCGACTGAAGTTCGTCTTTCAAAATCTGGTGTAAACCTCGTCGGCATGGCATTATGTCAGCGAGGTTTGAATATTCGATGAAGGGGAATCATGTGGTGTGGGGTGGGGGTGAGGGGGGGGGGGGGGCGGTCTGGCTAATGATATTAAAATTTATTGAAATCCATTGAAATTACATTCTCGCCCTTTGAGAGCGTGAACCTCGTGATGTCACTGGTGAGGGGCATGCAAAATCGGGAAGCACGATCTCTCCGTCGAGAATCACGCTTTCCAATTCTCTCCAGATTTTCCACCCACATTGCCATTCTCTCTGACATTGAACGCGGGATGAAAATTACACCCATTGTCTGCCCCGGTCTCTTTAGAGGTGCTTTCTTCCCAGAATTGATTACATTAATTTTTTTATTTTATCTCTTAGGTTTTTTAAAAAGCAAACTTACCCCATCATTGCTCTACTTACACATTATTTTTACAACCTACATATATCCCCTTTTGAATTGAAACCCATTCAAATCTACTCCTGTTGCCTTATGTAAAATCTTGATTGACATTCCTCTTGGTTCATTACCATATCAAACAATTATTTTAGGATGTTTCGATTTTCAGTCACCCTGTCTTACTCCAGTTACCGTAATCACAACCCCCCAACAGCTTGTATTTCAATACATAAGAAATTTGACAATGATAATACAAAAAGAAAAGGATTGCATTTTCTTGTTTACCCGACATGAGAGATGGCTGAACATTTGCAGCACTGTCTCCAGGTCTCGGGGCTTCATTCCTGCCAGTGACCTCTCAACTATCTGATCCCATTGCTCATTTACCATGTCTGGCAGGCTACCTTCTTCCACCAGCACCCACCACCCACGCCACCCCACCTCACCATGGATATGTAACTTCTTTCCTTCACTCCACCTCATTTACCTAGTCTTCCAGTGCAGCATCCAAAATATTGAAACTTGCTCTCTTCCCTGCCGCACAAACATGGATAAGAGAGCTGAATTCCAGAGATCAGGCAAGAGTCATTGCCCTTCATATCAAGATAGCATATGTTGAAGTGTAACATCAAGAAGCCCCAGCAAAGCTAAGTCAGGGGAAAACTCTCCACTGGTTTGAGCCATAGCTAGCATAAAGATGGCTTTGGTTGTTGGAGGTCAATCATCTTAGTTCCAGGTCTTCACTGCAGGAGTTCCCCAGGGTAGTATCCGAGGTCCAACCACCTTCAGTTGCTTCATCAGTGACCTTCTCTCCATCATACAATAAGAAGTGGTGGTATTCACTGATGTTTGCACAGTGTTCAATATCATTCACAATTCTTCACTTACTGAAGTAGTCCATGTCCATATGTAGCAAGATCCAGACAGCTTTTATGCTCAGGCTAACACGTGGGAAGTGACATCCACACCACACACAGGTGCCAGGCAGTGGCCATCTCCAATAATCAAACCATCTCCCTTTGACATTCATTGACATTATCATCACTGAATCTCCAAGTATCAACATCCTGGGGTTGCCATTGACAAGAAACTGATCTGATCCAGCCATATAAATACTGTGGCTGAAAGAACATGTCAGAGGCTGAGAATTCTGTGGAGAAGAACTCACCTCC
This sequence comes from Scyliorhinus torazame, assembly GCF_047496885.1. NCBI lineage: Eukaryota > Metazoa > Chordata > Chondrichthyes > Carcharhiniformes > Scyliorhinidae > Scyliorhinus > Scyliorhinus torazame. The sequence goes on along the minus strand of NC_092709.1, from coordinate 78,536,276 downwards.
TGACTCCTCAATCCTGTTCACAATTTACAAGACACAAATCGAATCTGATGGAATATTCTCCACTTGTCTGGATGAGTGCAGCTCTAGAAGCTCAACATCATCCAGGACGAAGTAGCCCGCTTGATTTGCACCCCATCCACCACTTAAAACATTCAATCCATCCACCAACAGCACACAGAGGCACTACTGTGTGCCATCTACAAGATGCACTGCAGCATCTCATGACAGCACTTTCTAACCCATGACTTCTACCACCTAGGTGGCAGGGAGCAGCAGATGCATAGGAATGTCACCACCTGCAAGATCCCCACCAGGTCACGCACCACCCTGACTTGGAACAAATTGCTGTTTCTCCACTATTGTTGGATCAAAATTCAGCAAATTCCTTCCGAACAGCACTATGGATGTGCCTTCACCAGATGGGCTGCAACAGTTCAAGAAGGCAGCTTACCACGACCTTCTCAAGGACAATTCGGGATGGCCGAAAAATGCAAGTGCCCACATCACACAAAATCATTTTTTAAAATGGCTGTGGGTTAATCGTGCATTTCCAGGTGTTATCCAATTTCATTCCAGGTGTTATCCAATTTCACTCCAGGTGTACCTTTCTCAACCCTCTGCAATATTTACTCTCAATTAGCGAGGTGCTGTTGGAAGATGACAACAGGTCAAACATAGCCACAAAAATGTTGGACAACTCTTATTAATGAGTGCTAGCAAGCAACTTACATGGTCGTGAGCTGTTCAGCAATCAGCTGACCAGTTGTTCTGAGGACATGTTTCAGCATCTTTCGCAAGGTTGCGTTTTAGCTAATCAAGGGCTAAATCAATGTTTCAGCTTCAGACTCCAACTCAGCCAGCAGAGAAACTCTTTGATGCCTCGGGTATTCAGGGAAAATTGTCCTGCTTTCTTTCAGGTGAAATTATTCTTAGGCAGCAACGTCCAACCTTCCTTCCAATTTAATCAGCTGACTAACCATAGCTTTGTAATATGCACCTAACATAATGCACTCGACCTGCTTTCCAGAAAGTTAAAGTGCAAAGATCCCATAATGATTCCACCCATTTGCTTCTGTTTTTCAGTTTCATTGGTTGACGGATAGGTGCTTTCGGCCAAGATCAAAACATGAAATATACGTTAGATCTTCACAGCAAGGCTGTTTATGGAGCGACAAGAAGCATGTTATAATGAGGGACATGTTCCAGAGGATGTGATTGTGTGGCTTATGTGCATTAGAGAGAACAATAAGCAATGCTTGTCAAATCAAAATCTGTCACATATTAGCAACAATAACCAGTAGCAAATCAATTTTTTCTTTGACATCTTTTTAATAGTTTGATTGGACTCAGAAAAAAGTTCATAAGTATTTTTCATTTGAATTTTTTTAAAATAAATGTTTTTTATTGGGTTTTTGAACAAAGTATATTTACCGTTATGTACACAGAATATGATATATATATATAGAAGACCCTATTTTGTTATAAGGTAATGTTTAATATTGTTTCTTTCACAATATCATTTAGTGCAGAAGGAGAATGGTTAGTAGATTAATGCCTTCTTAATTATGTACGAAAGTCACTGATGAAGCACTGCAACATCAAAACCAGCATTCACTACAAGCTCCCACTCCTGTGATTTATTCGCAGTATTGACCATGCAGCATATCTTCCATTATTTAGTATCCTCTGCTGGGTGAGACAAATGCGATTTTAACAGCAATCGACCCGAGTAACAAACTGTTCTTGAAAGCTTATTAAAGCAAACCTCTTGTCCTGGTCCGACTGGAGTTTCTTTATAGTCAGCAGAAGATCCTGATAGATAGGCCTCTGCTGAGAAGAAGTGCTTTTTTCAGTCTCCACAAGTCTATGATAGTGTGGATTGATTGAACGTAATAAAATAAGATTGCCTTTTCTAGTTGTGAAAAGGCTTACACTTGTATGAGCCAACAATATTATGACAGCATGGAAATTTGGTACATAAAGGAGGTTGTCCTCTGAATGTGTAAATCCCTTGTCTGGTTACCTTAGGCTATCTTTGTTTTTAAGCAAGCTGCTTCTAATGCATCAGAGCAAAACACAATGAACTGTTACAAAGAGCATGTCATTCCTTAAAAATATAAATTTCCTTAACGCTGATCTATGTGCCGTCAAACTGTAGGAATTGTTTTGCTGTGAATTATTGCAATTTGTAGTGTCTTTCATTAGGGGTATTATAATTGCCTGGACAAATGTAATACGGGTGTATTTTTATTATGGAAATTTTTCTACAAATACAGATGTGATTTATTCAAATTCCACAGCTGAAAACATCACGGGGAAAAAATAAACCCAAGCTTTTTATAGTCATCCAGTTTGTGGAAGAGGAAATGTAAACTTTTCAGGAAAAGAATTGTGACTGTTGAACTGGTGGGGACCATTTAAGTGTTTATTAGCTTGAATTTACTAATACAGTATAGAACCCAATGCTAATTAAAGGATTTCTCAACAAAATTTGTTCCAAATGAGCAGATGTCAGGCCAGCCCCAGTGGGGATTTATCAGAGGCTTCCTGTAGTCATCAACTTATTTTCAAAGAAAACTTTGAGTGGAGCTTGAAGGTGCATCCTACCCTCTCTACCCAACTGTGCAACAAGAATAGAAAAGCATATGGCAGGAGATTTTATAAATATATTTTAAAAAGGAAGAGAGTAGCTAAAGTAAATGTTGGTCCCTTGGAAGCAGAGACAGGAAATATTATCATGGGTCAATGAGAAAATGTCAGAGACATTGGCTAGTATTTTGTCAGACCAACGGGGGGAGGGCGCATGCCCACCAGTCAGTGAACCAGTCAGAAGCACCTATCCCTGGAAGGCCGAAAGGAAGAAGTGCCCTTCAGACACTTAAGTAACCACTGTGGCCTTCACCTCAAATGGGGTTTCTAGTGGCAGAAGTTCCACTCTGCTGTAGTCATCTAAGATGGCCACCTGCAAAGGACCATTGGAATTATGGCCAACCCAGGACTCAGACAGATTTCACAGCCTATGTGTATCTAAAACACAGGTAACCAGACCTGACTGAAACCCCTGCTCGTTTACATTTTAATGGTCCATTTTCCCAGGACAATAGAACTCCAATCAAGCAACCGGTACAGCCCCAGACTGATTGGCGCCACTCCCCTTGCTCAGAAAGTACAACTGCCAAGGTCAATGACCGCTAAGGACCCGCCCAGCTACCAAGGCACCCGCCCCTTTATTGGCTGAAATCGAAGGGAGTGATCAGAGCCCTATCGAACTATTGGGTCCAAGGTTAAGGACCGTACCAACGAGATCGAAATCCCAGAGGGATAAAAGAGGGCACAGTCATGTGTTCTGTCTCTTTTGGATCTGGCCTGTGCCAACCCAATTGCAGCAGGAACAGCCAGCTAAGTTCAAGACCAACGATTGATACCTGACGGCTGAACCCAGCAGAGACAGAGCCACTTTCTTCGAATCAGCCAAGTGAAATCCAGATAAAGGCCTTATCCATTTGCACAGTGCCAGTCACCCTGAAGTTAAGTATAGGTTATTGTAGCTGATAGGTGTAGTTTAACTCGTAGTAGATATTGTGGTTGCATGTTGAGATAACTCTTGTGTATGTGAATAAACTATCTTTTGAACTAACAAACTGGTTGTGTGGTCATTTGATCGAAATGGCGTGTGGTTCACCGAGATAAATAGAAATATCCACAGTATTTGCGACGCTGTTGGGACCTAAACAATACCAACACTGCCAAGAGCTGCTCGGTAATCAGAGGCTGGTAGATCCTCATGCCACCAGCATGAGCAGGAGTGGTAAATGTTGGTGGAACTGCACACACGAGAGGTCCAGAATCATCGTGGGACCCCAGGCCAAAGCTAAGAGAGGGCAGAATGGGATTGCGGAGGTGAGAGTCACGGAAAATGAGGATGAAGGGGGTGGTTGGAAACAAAGTCGGGGCCGCAGTGTGTACAATCTACAGCATGTAAAAGATGCATTGTTGCAAGTCATCGAGCCTCCTTTCAAACTCAGGACCTCTGCCACCCAGAAGGACAAGGGCTGCAGATACTTGGGAACACCACCATCTGCAGGTTCCTCTTCAAGCAACCCACCATCCTGACTTGGAATTATATTGGTGTTCCTTCACTATCACTTGGTCAAAATCCTTGAACTCCCATCTGAACAGCACAGTGGGTGTTGCACATAGACTGCAGTGGTTCAAGAGGCAACTCACCATCAGCTCCCTAAGGGAATTTATGGATGGGCAGCAAATGCAAATAGCCACATCCCATGAAATAATAAGAAAATATTGGAATACAAAAATAAAGACTTCTTATTACAATTGCGCAGGGATTTGACGAGCGCACACCTGGAACATTATGTGCAGTTTTGGTCTCCAGTTTTAAGGAAGGACATGGGTGGCATGGTGGCGCAGTGGTTAACACTGCTGCCTCACAGCGCTGAGGACCCGGGTTCTATTCCGGCACCGGGTCACTGGCCATGTGGAGTTTGCACATTCTCCCCATGTTTGCGTGAGTTGCACCCACAACCAACAGATGGTAGGTAAATTGGTCACACTAAATTGCCCCTTAATTGGAAAAAAAGAATCGGGCACTTAAAATTTATAAAAAGAGAAAAAAAAAGTAAGGAAGGATATACTTGCACTGGGGGCAGTATTACCGTTGCTTGTCAATGGGATTTCCCATTTAAGCCATCCCGCATTGCTGGGAAACCAGAGGGAGGGGGTCGGCTGGTGGGAACAGGGAAACCCAAAGGCCGGAGAAATTCAGCGTCAGACTCAAAGGATTGCTGTCTCAAGTTTCAAAATTCCCCCATCAGTTCTACAACCCTCCGGACCTCCCCGTTGGTGAGAGATCGTCCAGTCCTGCCATAAATTACCCTGCTTGGGGTTCCCCGGTAGAGCGGACGAGCCACATAAATTGCCATTGACTTCGGCGGGACTGGGAGGTCCTACCAGCGGTCAATGGTGAGCCGCCTCCACCACGGGAAAACCAGCCCCAGGGGGACGTGAAAACCCGGCCTAAACTGGCCAACACTGTGGTGGAAGAATTTATGCAGGCAACCTGTGAAGTAGCAACCATGTTGATGCTCTGGTGCCCAGTGCTCCTTACCAAGTTTGCACCAGGGAACAGGCAGAAGCCATTGCATTTTTAAGGAAAGAGTCGGAAACATTTGAAAAAAATAATTTCCCAATTTAAGTGAGAGTGAGCAAAAATAGATCAGCAAAGAGCCAGGGGGTTGGCATTTTCCGGCCCAGCCAGTGCTGAGCATCATCACGGATGCTGGATGTACTGGATGTGTGGCAGCCCCAGCTGAGGCATGTAGGAGATGCATGAGGGCACCTCAAACTGGATGCACTTCGAAGCCTACTATTATATAGAAGGAAGGCCCACAGCTCTTAGGGGCAATCAGTGTGTGTGTGTGTGTGTGGTGGTAGTGGGGGGCCCTCTCCATGGGAATGGTTATGGCTGAGACTGCCGCCTTTTCAGTCTTGCAGCTCATTCATTGGGCCAGTGAGAGGAGGCGTGCCAAGATGTTGTCAGCTTCCAGGTTCACGGGGGGTGGGGGGGGGGGCAGGTCCGACACCAGGAAAATTCCATCGAGGTCTGAAAAATACCCCAAAGTTGAGCCTCAATTGGTTACCCATAACGATTGGGCAAGTAGTTTCTGCTGCTTTGGGTCAGCTTCCAGCAAAAGCACACAGAAGCAGCAACACATCCGGAAGATGACCTCGGCCTAACGTTTGAAATTCCCCTGTATCCCTGCCTCCCAATTCACTCCTGTGAGGCTGGAAGGATTCTGTCCGATGAGACGCTGAGAGAAGAATTTGCTGTGAGTGCACCAAGCTTTAACATAATACCTTCAAGTGAAAACTCTGAAGCAGTCCCTCTGCTCAAGCAGTGACCATAAAGAAACCTCCGTTTAATAAGTCAGGTAGTTGACAATAATATGTGTTGAGTGATGGCAAAACCCTGCAATCATTTAAGTGATTGCGCTTGGAAAACAGAGAGAGCATGGATTTATGAAAAACAAATCATGCTTGTCAAATGTATTGGTATTCTTCGTGGATGTAACTAATAGAATTGATGAGGGGGAGTGAGTGGATGTGGTTTATTTGGATTTTCAGAAAGCTTTTGACAAAGTCCCACATAAGAGATTCGCGTGTAAAAATTAAAGCACATGGAATTGGGGGCTCCTATCTCCACCTGCTGTGGTCAACTGTGCGGTGCGCACCAGGTAGTGTCCCAGAAGCCTCTTCACTAAAGTGCCTAACCGAGGTGAGTGTCTCTGGGATTAGTGGAGGGTGCTGGAGATAGCTGTGACGCGAAGTCAGTGACATCCTCTGACTTGGGCTCCGGGTTGTCTTGCGCCTCGGGTGGAAGACTGGCGTCGGAGCGGCTCTCAGCGTCGGTACTCGGCTCACAGGGTGGGTTCAGGCTGTGGCACAGGCTGGGGGTGGGGGGACATCAGATATGCCTGCCCCATCTCCAGCAGGCCCTGCAGGACACAGAACAAGACGCAGGATTGGACCGTGGACTGGTGGGGGGGGGGGGGGGGAAGTTGCAGGTAGTGGGGGGAGTGCAGCTGGTGTGGAGGTGGTGTGAGGGTGGTGTGCGGGTGGTGTGGGGGTGGTGTGGGCGTGAAGGTGGTGGGGGATGGTGTTGGGGGGTGGGGAGATGACACACGTGTCATTGGGAACCACAAATCAGCAAGGTGTTACTTCCTCGCCCGCAGCTGTACTCCACCCCAGTGACCTCCCTTTCCTCCAGGCTGCCTGCCACATCCAGGAGCCCCTGCTCTACCATGGTGAGGGACCGCAAATCTAGCTTGTTCACCTCCAGTCTTCTGCTCCCGGCAGTTGTGACCGGCCTTCTCCTGGGGGAGTGGGGGGGGGGGGGCGCACAGAAAACAGTCCGCTGCATGCATCCCTGAGGCTTGGTAGTTGCCGGCCTCAGTGGTCAAAGCACCTGGCCATGATGGCCATTATGGGTGCTGGCATGTGGTGCAGGGTAGGGGTTCGGCTGCCCTCCGGGTGGGGGAGGGGTAGGGTTACGGGTGCGTGGGACGGGTATTAGTGCCAGTGCTGCCTACTCACCCTGGCCGCCCTGAGGAGTTCATGCAGTCTTTTCCAACACTGCTGGCCAGTTCAAATGATGTTGCCCATGGCGCTCACAGCTTCTGCCACCTGTGCCCAGGCACGGTGAATGCTGGTGGCTGGCAGCCTCATTCCTGGGCCAGGCTACAGGGTCTTTTACCTCTCCTCCACCACGTCCAGGAGGGTCTCCAGGTCAGCACCTGTGAAGCGTGGGCCTGCGCATTTGCTGCCATCTTGTTGGCTGGGATGGTGTGTGTGTGAAGTGATGTGAAGCTGCAACTTGTCAGCCTCCTGAGTCGACCACGAATCTGGTGAATCCCTCACCGTTTCCCATTGGAATCGATTGTGTTCCATGTGGTGCCGGTGCCAGCCCCTCAACAATAACGGAATCGGTCCAGGTGCAGCACTAGTTTGCTGTCGTGGAACTCCACAAATTCTGTGCCGGAGTTAGCACTTAGTCCCATTGGGTGGGATTCACTATTCCCCAATGCCGATTTCATAATCGGCGATCGGGCGGAGAATCCCTTCTGACACCCAAATCGGGGGTGGTGTCGGTTTAATGTTGGTTTTGGGTCCGCCGTACCCTCTGAAATGGCATCATTGCATTGTGCGCCGCACGCCATTGGAACGGACTGTGTCCAGCGTAGCTACAGTCAGGCGGGAGCCGTGCTTCCGCGAGGGGTGGGGGGACTGGTGGGGGTGGACAGGGGAGGGCAGGGGGCACTATCTGGCAGGTCAGGTCCGCGCATGGCCGACGCTATGTTTTAAGGCGCGACCGCTGAAGGTTGTCGCGGTGCTCATGTGCAGCCACGGACCCGACCATTCTTCAGCCGCCGTTTATATCGTGGGAGCTGGGATTTTCCCCCGGCGCGGCTGCTTGCCCCTCACCAGACACAGGATCGGTGAGGGGTCAGCGCCGATTTTTTTGTCATAAAACGCCACAGTTCCTCCACTGGTGTCAACACTTAGTCTGAAAAGGGTGAATCCAGCCCATTATCTCTCAAACGGAGAATCCCGTCCTATGTTTCGATCACAGGGCAGGTGGTGGGCTGGCATCAGGATATCTCTCGATGTGTGAATTAAATTGGGCTGAATAATGTTTCTCATCCATAATTATCATGATCTTGTGACATGCAAGGAGGAAACTGTTCAGCAGTCTAGTTATCAAAACGTATCTTGCACCGAAGTACTCATAGAATTTAATTTCAGAATAAGCATAAATTCACAAAATTAAAATAATATGTATATCCACAAAATAGTTTGTGATGTTATGCATGAAATTTTATTGTCATGGTATTGGTCCAGTAAGTTTTGGATTATTGCTCAATGACCTTCAGTTGATTACAGTGTTTCCATCATTATCAACCCTTCAGCAGGAATGCTATTACATAACAGCAACCTGGAATATTCTGGCTTTAAGTATCTTCTGCAACAAAGAGAAAAAATAGCTTGTTGCTCAACAACTTCAAAATATCAATATAACTAACAATGTTTCAACTGGTGCCTGACACACCTAAGGTTCGAAGTAAACTTCAGATCATCCGAAACACGCCCGCTGAATCTTAATTCGCACTGTGTTCTCTTCACGTCTGTCCTTGCCAATGCACATTGGTTCCCTTTCCAGCCATGTTGCAGCTTCAAAATTCTCTGTTCAAATTACTCCGTGGTCTCTCCTCCTCCCTAACCCTGTAACTGCCCCCATCGCACTCCGAAAACTGCTCTACCCGTCACATTCTGGCCTCTTCTGCATCCCTGATGTAATTCACCCCACCACTGGTGGCCACGCCTTCAGCAGCCTCAATACTAAGCTCGAAACTTCCCTCCCTAAACTGCACCACCTCTTTACGTCTCCCTCCTCCTCTAAGCCTACCACTTTGACTAAGCTCTGGACCATCTGCCTAAGTGTCTCCTTCTTTGGCTCAGTGTAAAGTTTGGCCTAATCATAGAATCATAGAATTTACAGTGCAAAGGAGGCCATTTGGCCCATCAAGTCTGCACCGCCCTTGGAAAGAGCACCCCTACCTCAGCCCATACCTCACCCTATCCCTACACCTCCACCCTATCCCCGTAACCACACCAAACCTTTTTTGGACGTTCTGGGCAATTTAGCATAACCAATCCACCTAATCTGCACATCTTTGGAGCATTCTGCTGTGTTAAAGCTGCTATATGAATGTCTGCCCGCTGTTGTTGATGCTGCCTTATCAATCATGAATGAGCAGAGAAGGAACCAATTAATGGCTGAAACACATTTCCCCTTCCACGTGTTGTTTCCTCATACTAAACTGTACATACATGAAAAGTAAAACATATAGCAGAATAACTTATAAAAGCCACACAGTAATTATTCAAATTAACCCTACATGTGTTCAGGTCTTGTTTGAAATCTATCCAGTAACTTTTGAGCCTGGAGGCTTACTCAAATTCCTGAGGATTGACATTGGCTTGTGTGATGCGGCCATCAATTCACACGAAACAAGGAGTAAAAGTAAACTGTGGCTTTAATCGACTAGAACAGTGCCTGCCTGCGACTGCTCTGCTACTGGGAGCCGCCTACAGGGCTACTGTTCTTTATACCTCCCCTCAAGGGGAGGAGCCGGGGCGGAGCCCACAAAGGCACCAACATGATACATCACAGGTAACACCTTACAATGGTCCATAGGTGAAGCCCTCATGGGCAACAGCATGATACAGTTACATACATGGTGAATGGTTAATGCAATACATTCACCACATTGCGGAATTTATTTTTCGTTCCTGGGTATTTATCCAGATCTCTTTGATGTGTGAGTGTGACGTTTCAATCCTTCATGCATGCAGAATCTCAGTACCGGTCCCCATCTGCCGGCTGTTCTAACACTTTCACAGGTACCTTTGTTAGTGTCTTTGTCCAGTACTTGGCACTTCTTGGTTCAGCTCAGTTGAAATTCTTCCTGCCCAGCTGAGCCAACCTGATTGCTTCCCATTTTGCTCCCACCCACCTGCCCTAGCCTACGTTTTCCCTGACAAGATTGACCCAGCCCTGTGTGCTTTTCAGTGCACCTTCGCGCAAGTATTTTGAAGGTAGGTAAGCAGATAGGTGGTTATTTGGTGAGTTTTATCATTTTTCCCTCTCTAATCTGGGACAGTAACTTAAACTAGTCTGGGGAGATGTAAGTGCTGTATTAAATTCATAGATTTACTAGTTAAACTAATTAATATAAATGCAAACAATTGTTAGGTGATATTTCTAAACTTGAAACCCTGCTTAATTCAGAAAATGCATCAAAGGTGGCAGGGCAGGTGATGTGCTGCAGCTGTAGCATGTGGGAGCTGAGGGACACCTGTGTGATCCACAGCAGCCATTGGCGTGATTCTGCGATGCCGGGTAATCCCGGGAGAGCCCCAAAGCGGGTTCTGTGCCGGACCGAGCACGAGTCACCCAATCTGGACCTTGCAGTCACTGAGCTAGATCCAGATCTATTTCTTTAAATGAGTCTTAGGCTCATTTAAATATCCGGACGCCGGATTCACCCAGTGCCCGGGAATCAACGGTCGCACCTGGGAGACGTCGCCAGGGCACCTTTTAGTACTCATTCACACAAACATGGACCAAGTGGAACGGCACCTTGGGGGTTTTGCAGGGATTAGAGGCCCCCGGGTGGTCGGCGACAGGGCAGGGTGGTACCCTGGCAGTTCCCTGACACCCGGGCACCTTGGCATTGTCAGACTGGCATTGGAGGGGCGGGTGAGGGTGTTCCGAGGGTCTTCAACAAGGTTGAAGAGTGAGAGAAAGGACCAGAAAATGGGGGAGTGTGGGGTGGGGGGGCTGAAAGTGGGGTGGGGGTGAAGGTCAGGGCTGCTGCTCAAAATGGCGCCTCGATCTGCGAACAGCCATTCCAGGAAATTATTCAAAGCGCGCGGCCTTGGCTGGGAGAAACTCCCCGAGACCAAAACCACCAGCCAAGTGCCGTTGAATAGGAGCCGCTAAGAAGCACCCCGCCAAACGCCCTCAAAAGCAGGCTTTGTCTACTGAATCGCGCCCCATATCTCCAATAAGAAGCGGCCACAAAGATGGCAGGCCATGTGACGTGCTGCAGCTGTAGCATGTGGGAACTGCAGGACACCTGTGTGATCCACAGTCGTCATATCTCCTGTAAGTGTCTATAACTTGAGGAACGTCGGCTCAGAATTGATGACCTGGAGTCTGAGCTTTGGATACTGTGATGCGTCAGGGAAGGAAACATTTACCAGAATACTTTGTCCCTGGAGATAGTCCCTAGGTTAGGTACATCAAGTTTGGTTCATAGTCGGAAACAGGGGTGTGTGACTGTGAGTGAAGGTGGTATGGGGACCCAGAGGGTATCTCAGGAGGAACCAAAGCCCTAGAAATGGTCAAATAAGTTCAGAAAAGCCTGTGCAGGTGAGAGCTGGAACTGCAAGGAGAATAAGCAAATTGACCACAGCACTGAGATGCAGAGGCCTATTAAAGTGTGAGTGTGTTTGAGGGGGAGGTGGGTAAAATGAAATGTATGGGACAGTGTAGTTAATGGGGATACACACTGTTCTCTGCACCAAGAGCATACATCCCGAAAGCTTTGTTGTCTACCCGGTGCCAGGGTTAAGGACATCCCGTTAGGGCTGGAGAGGAACTTGTAGTCGGAGGGAAAGGATCCAGTTGTCAGGGTCCATGCATAGGTACCAATGACATTTCTAGGATGAAGAAAGAAGATCTGGTAAGGGAGTTTGAGCAGTTAAGGGCTAAACTAAAAAGCCGAACCGCAAAGGTAATAATCTCTGGGTTGCAACCTGAGTCACGGGCAAAATGGTAGAGGGTAAATAAGATTAAAGAGCAGAAAGTGTGGCTCAAATTGGTGTGGGAGAGATGTGTTACAATCATGGGGCACTGGCACCAATACTGGAGAAAGTGGGAGCTGTGCCATTGGGATGTTCGCCTTCCGAAGTCCAGACCAATCTATCGAGAATTTCAGGCTTGTCACAGCCTGAATGTTTGGCAAACAGTCCCGGATACCCAACAAGATAAATAATATTGATATGTCAAAACTGCAACTCAACTGGGGATGAATGAAAAACCTTTCTGATGAAAACAAATTTCATGCCAGATGGAACTGAGTCCATCTTTTCCCTCAGTAAACCCAGCTGCCTCATTGGGAACAGAAGTTTGAAGAAGGACAGCTCTCTTGTTGGGGCACTTGTTGGTTCTGCTCACTGTTATCTGAGTCCCATGGCACTACTCTGACATTCTAACCAGGGGTTCAGGCGCTGTCGATGTGCCCTAAATAAAATTTGATTAGACGGAAACAGTGATGCAATTCATAAATGGTCATTGGTATAAAATCGTTTTTTTTAAGTTTCAAAGAATACAGTGTTCTCAAAGAAAATGAGAAGGATAAAAGGAATATTTCATTCATTGGTGGAGTCAGTTTAATTTGATTCTGTTAAACTTTTCAGGAAAGAGGACACTCCATTTAGCTGTTGTAACCAATCTTCAATAAAACACGATAATGCTTGATTACATTTTATACTGAAGGTTGGTCGCCCCATCATTGTGCAATGTGAAGGCGATTGGATTTCATTCTGTGTGAAAGCAACGTGTCTGTGGAGATCACCTTGATGTAACATTTCAGCCTTCTGAAATCTTCCGTTACCAAATGTTTTCAGCGTTTGCAGAAGCTTGAGGAAGCAAAGGAAAAGATCCGCCTTTAGCTTTCTGGTTCTTGTTTCTCTCTGGCTGATATGAAGAAAGTTTGCAGCAGTTTCACTGGAGACAACATTATGGTTCTGGGTTTATGTATTGTACAATGGGAAAATATATGCAACTGGAAAACACTAGGGGCTGGATTCTCCGATTCTGCCTCTAAGTGTTGACACCAACGGAGAATCCGTGGACTTTCACATCAGAATAATTGGCGGCAGACCCACACCGATTCTGCTACCGGTGAGGGGCTAGCACCAGCGCCGCGTAGAACACCATCTAAACTCACAAAAAATGGTGCAGGAATCGCTGGACCTAGACGACCCAGAGCGCCAGGTTTAAAGTGGGCAGTTAGCGGCATGCGCAGCTGCATGCTGCGGTAATGGTGCTGCATACCTGTCCACCATGTCCCTGCAGCCCACCTGCTGGCCATCCCCCACTACTCTCCCCAGCCCTAGCAGAAGCCCCCCGGCCAGCAGCGCAGCTGTTGGTGAAGTATGGCGATGTTGGACACTGTCCATATGCCCTCTCTCCCAGCAGCCACCACGCCAGGTTCATGGTTTCTGAGAGCACATGTGGACTGCGCCATCGGGAACTCGGCCCATTGGAGGTAAGAATCGCGGGTAGGCCCACGAATGATATGCAAACGGTGTTGCAACTGCGTGCAGTGTGCATCGCATTGACTCCATTTCTGGGGAGGCGGAACATCACGATTCGGTGTCAAACCGGCGGCTGCCACGATTTTGGTGTCAGGAGCTATTCTTCACCCGATCGCATACCCCGATTTCAGCATTGGCTAATGGAGAATCCCGCCCTGTAACGTTTCAGTGATGCAGGTTTCAACTATTAATTGGTCATTATAAAAGCCGAGTCATAGAGTACGGCTGTGAGTGCCTGGTGTTCCATATCCTATATTAGGAATTTATTCACTTCTTACAGTTCCAAGTTGGTCAAACTGTGACCAATGGGAATATAAGGCACGTTGATCAAATTTAGCAGGCACTGGTTTGGGACTTGCAGACAAAAAAGTGACATTTCTTTGATGCCATTCCATTGGAAATTCTAAAAAAAAAGTTGATGACACAATCCCTGTGTCAATTTTAATTTAACATTCGAAAAGTTCAAGGTAAGAATCAATGAAAAGTTATGCATCATTAACACGTGTTAAATCGCACAAGGAATGGCGCATGAAAAGAAAGAGCAGATGGGCGAGTAAGGGCTGCGGTGTCCATTGAGATTCACCATAACAATTAGACGGTACAATCTCATGTATAGCGATCCTCACCACAAGTAATGCTAACTCCCGATGAGGAAAATCCTTCCCAGACTACGTGCAGCAGCCACACAAATTCCAATGTACCTTCCTTACACGTAATGTACCATTAAGCAAATTCAATTAACCTCTATTCCTAATACATGGCAATGTCATCCTCCCTCGTGTCTCTGACGTACCCATACTAAGTACATTTGTTGGCAATAAAAATAAAAAAATACTGGAAATACTCAGCAGGTGGCAGCATCTTCGGAGAGAGAAAAGGGTCGAGGCGACCTTTGTTTTTACGTTTACTGGCATCCTGTTGCCAAGGGTGTTAACTCTCTGATAAAAGATTTCGGTCTAAAAATTAGGTCATGTAGCATTTTGAGCACTATATAGCCTCATTAGCCTCCATGACAGGCAGCAAGCATAAGCTCATTAAGAGATGGAGTACACCACCTACCATATTGGTACATAAACATTTGCAGTGAAAGGTGCCACCACCTGTTTGAGGCTCTCACTGCAACATGATTGGCCCTGAGGCAGCTGGAGCTGGTTACAGTCAAGTCAACCATTTCGGAAAAACAGGCCTTCATGTACCCTGGCAAGTGGTCCTTAAAGAGACCTGTTAGATTGCAAACAACATGGCAATTTCTTTTTTTAAATATACTTACGTGAATATTAAGGATGCTAGTGTCGGAGCGCCCCTCCTGACCCCACATCTAAACCTGAGCTTCTGCTGGAAGCCAAACAATCCCCCACAGTACCACCCACAACCTTCCCTCCCCCCCCCCCCCCCACCCCCCCAGCCCCACTTTACCATGACCACCCTGCTCTTCCCTCCCCAATGGCCAATAATAACTGCCCTCCTGATGAACACCAATCCTCCTATTGCCTGATTGTCATCAAGGTGACCAAAAACTTCACCCAAGTGATGGGTGATCTTAAAATAAGGTGAATGAAAAATGGATTTAGGGAGGGAATTCCAAAGCTGGACTTAAACAGCTGACGTCATGGCTGACAATGGTGTGGTAAAGTGTGTGAAGCAGTCCATAAGCAGCAAGACCAGGGGCGAGATTCTCCAATCCCCCGCTGGGTTGGAGAATCGCCGGGGGCTGGCGTGAATCCGGCCCCCGGCGGTTGCCGAATTTCCGGCACCGGATATTCGGCAGGGGCAGGAATTGCGCCGCGCCGGTTGGCGGGTCTCCCCCCGCGATTCTCCGGCCTGAATGGGCCGAAGTCCCGCTGCTAAATTGCCTGTCCCGCCGGCGTAGATTAAACCACCTACCTTACCGGCGGGAGAAGGAGGCGTGGGCGGGCTCCGGGGTCCTGGGGGGGGCGCGGGGTGATCTGGCCCCGGGGGGTGCCCCCACGTGGCCTGGCCCACGATCGGGGCCCACCGATCCGCGGGCGAGCCTGTGCCGTGGGGGCACTCTTTTCCTTCCGCCTTCGCCACGGTCTCCACCATGGCGGAGGTGGAAGAGACTCCCTCCACTGCGCATGCGTGGGAATGCCGTCACGGCCGCTAACGCTCCCGCGCATGCGTCGCCCGGAGATGTCATTTCCGCACCAGCTGGCGGGGCACCAAAGGCCTTTTCCGCCAGCTGGCGGGGCGGAAATTAATCCGGCGCAGACCTAGCCCCTTAAGGTTGGGACTCGACCCCCCAAG
The DNA here is from genome assembly GCF_047496885.1 of Scyliorhinus torazame. Taxonomy (NCBI): domain Eukaryota; kingdom Metazoa; phylum Chordata; class Chondrichthyes; order Carcharhiniformes; family Scyliorhinidae; genus Scyliorhinus; species Scyliorhinus torazame. The sequence goes on along the minus strand of NC_092709.1, from coordinate 78,520,547 downwards.
ATGCGGAGCATTCCGCACCTTTGGGGCGGCGCGATGCCCGACTGATTTGCGCCGTTTTGGGCGCCAGTCGGCGGACATTGCGCCGATACAGGAGAATTTCGCCCCTGGCTTGGGTAGATAAGTGGCAAGTGACATTCGTACCACACAAGTGCCAGGTAATGTCCATCTCATACAAGAACAAATGCACCCATCTCCCCTATACATTCAATGACATTGTCATTAGTGAATCGCCCACTATCAATATACTGGGGTCACCATTGAACTGATCTAAAACTGAACTGGACCAGCAGCATAACTGCTGTGGCTATAAAAGCAGGTCAGAGGCTTGAAATTCTGTGTTAAGTGACTCACCTCCTGACTCCTCAAAGCCTGCCCACCATATATAAGGCACAAGTCAGGAGAGTGATGATATACTCTCCACTTGCCTGATTGATTGCACCTCCAACAACGTTCAAGAGGCTCACCACAATCTGTTGTGTTATCGAACTACCGCTGAGTACCATGTTGTGTTATGGGTTCATATGATGTCTCAATGATGAGATCTTAAATCTCATCGGCAGAATTCTCCGCGCCAGAGTCTAAGTGCTGATGCCTGGACTGAATCAGTGGTGTGCTGCGACAGCAAAGTTGCCGCCGTTCCCAGATCAACCCACTGATCGTTAAGGGACTAACACCGGCGCCACAGGGAACACGACTGATTCCAATAAAAAAACTGTGTCTGATTCGCTGGATTCAGGATTGACGCTCGTGAGGCTGAAAGCTGCAGCCGCATATAAGCACTCCACTCCCCACACACACTCATCCCAGCCAATAAGAGGGCAGCAAGGAGAGCGGCACCGTGGTTTATAGATGCCAAACTGGAAACTCTACTCAATGCAGTGGAGGAGAGGCGAGCAACCCTGTACCCGGGGGTGGGGAGGCAGTTGCCACCCACCACTCTACACCGGGCCTGAGCGCAGGTGCGAGAGGTTGTGAGCACCGTGGGCAACACCACTAGGATTGGCCAGCAGTGCCACAAAAAACTGCATGACCGCCTCAGAGCGCCCAGGGTGAATAGGCAGCATTGTGCCTCTGGCACTAACCCCTGTCCCCTTGCACCCATAACCCCACCACTCACTCCTCCCCCCTGGAGGCTGCCGAACCCCCACCCTGCACGGCGTGCCAGCACCCATACCGGCCGACATGACTAGGTGCCCTGGCCACGAAGGCCACCATCCACCCACCCCCTGTGCTGGATGCGTCCGACTGTCTAACACTGTGCGTTTTCTGTCCCCCACCCACAACTCCCAACCCCAACCAGGAGAAGGTGCTGCACAACCACCTAGAGCGGGAGAAAACTAGAGGGGGATCGCTTGCCCTGCACCCCTCGCCACAGCAGTGCAGCGGCACTGGACCAAATCGGCGGGAGGAGGGGGCGGGCAGTCGCCGAGGCAGAGGCCGGCATTGGGCGAGCAAGTGAGACCCCGCTGAGTGCGGTTCCCCATGGCACGTGTGTCATCACCCCCTCCGCCAGCCCTATCCCCCACCAACCGCTGGCCTTCAGGACGCGCTGCGCCAGGTGGCGGGGCAGCTTCAGGGGTTAGCTCCACTTGCACCCCCATCCCATGGAGTAAGTAGCCCAGGGGCCATTGAGCACTCCGAGGGAGGAGGAGGTGATGGGGCCCGTGCTGGTGACTCCCGCGGCAGAGGTGCCGAAACAGCACAGTGCCTCGGACTTCCCCCCCCCCCCCCCCGTCCCTGGCGCATCTGGTGGGGGCAGAGGGCAGAAGAGGGCGGCACCACGCCTGGGACACCCGAGCAGCAACCGGGCCCTTCCAAGCCCCATTGCCCCAGAAGATGGCCGCCAAAGGGGACGCAGATCACAGGGCGGGAATCACAGCAGGCGACCTCCACCCCTGCTGTGCCATCAGGGGATCCACCTGGGCATAGCAATAGGGCCCGTAAGGCTAGAAAAGTAGAGATCAGTTAAATTGGCACAGGTGCAGGGCTCAGTATAGCTTTAGGTGCAAGAGCACAAATCTGTTTATATTTGTTCACATTTAACACCTGTGCGCAATGTTGTAACCTGCCCCGGTGCTCTGTCAGAAGGATGTGAGGGATGGGTGATCTGGACTGGACAGAGAGGGGGCACAGCGGGAGGGGGTGGGAAGGGATGGGGTGGATGGGCGGACATTGTGGGTGGGCATGGCCCAGGGGACGCAGTTCAGCCAGCGCCCACCGGTCCAGTGTCCCACACCCACCCCACTCCCCCTCCATCACCCAGGTGGAAAGTGGAAAGTGCCCCCGTGGGCAGGAGTCAGATGTTGTCGAACAATGCAGAGCACCTGAGCTCATCCCAGAGTGGGTCGTCATCATCCTCCATCCCATGGGCCAGACCCACTGTTACTGTCAACCCAGGGCCCCCACCCTGTCGTGAGGCAGGTAGGTATCACAGAGGGGGTTGCAAGGGGGGTTGGGGGGCTTTGCACAGGGAGGTGTTCATGGGAGGGGATGGACGACCAGGGTCAGGGGGGCGGAGTGTGGGGATGGGGGGGGGTGTCCTGCCCCTGGTCACTCTCCCTAGTCGTAAACCTGGAGACGATTAGTGTGCCCAGTGCGCTCTGGCCCAGGCACACATGTTGTGCGGCCTCCTGTGCCTGCTTGGCCCCATGTCCTGCCTATCCTCACCCACCGCCAGCATCCTCCTCACCGGACGAGGACAAGAATTCATCCCCCTCCTCCAGCACATCGCCCCTCTGCTGCGTGATCGTGTGTTGGGCGCATCAGGCTACCACAATGTGGGAGACCCTCCTAGCGCTGTACTGTAGGGCCTGCCCAGAGCAATCCAGGCACCTGAACCGTACCTTCAGGATGCTGAAGCACAGCTCGAGCACATCCTTGATCGCAGTATGGGCATCGTTGAAGTGAGTTTCTGCTTTGGTCTGTGGCCTCTAGTCAGGCGTTATTAGCTGCTATTGCAGCAAATAGCCCTGTTGTCCAGGAGGCAACCCCTCCGCCAGGGGTGCGCCTCGAAGAGATCAGGAAACCCTGATGTGAAGGTCTCATGCACACTGCCAGGGTATCGGGCGGAGACGTGCATGATGTGCCACCTATAGTCACACACCAGCTGCATGTTCACCGAGTTGATCCCCTTTCGGTTTGTGATGGGCCGATGTTTGTAGGGGGACATACATCCCATTGATCACCCTCTGGACCTGTAGCATTTCGGCGATGATGGTGAACCCCGCTGCCCGGGCATCCTGGTGGGCTCGGTCCACATTGAATTTGATGTATTGAGGCGACCGGGCATAAAGGGCGCCCGTGACGGTGCAGATGCACCTGTGCACCGAGCTCCGTGAGATTTTATAATTGACGGCTGGAAGGACACACTTGCGTAAACGTTCAGGGTGACCGTGACCTTGGCGGCCAATGGAAACAAGTGTCCTCCCCCATTCCCCTGCAGTGCTACGTGTGTCATGATATGGCAGATATGTCACACTGTCTATCTGCTCAACCGGTATCTTCGACGGCATACCGACCAGGCAGGTCCTTGAATGACAGATGTTGCTCTTCCTCGGCCTGTTGGGCATCCGTCTCTCCATCCTCACCGGCTGCCTCCCTCTGGAGCAAATTCCGCCGCTGCATTATTCCCCCTCGAGCAGCTCCAGCTCGTACAGCCTCAGTCCATCCCTTGGGGCTGCGGCGACTAGGTGGAAGGCCACTGTCATGTGAGAGTACCTTTAAGACATGGATGTTTAAGCAATGTACCTTTAAGAATACAGTGATGTCAGAGAGTGGGTGTTGCTCAGCTCAGGTCAGCCATTTTGCAGATTTTGCAGTTTGGTTTTGCAGTTGGAAAAAGCAGTTGGTGTGTGTCTGTGTGTGTCCAGAGAGCTGCAGGAAGAAAACAAGGTGCTGGAGCTGGAATGAACCAAGCTAATATATCTCTGCCATTCTACAGAAAATATATATATCCTTTAACCTGATGTGATACTGTTTAAAGGTGTTAAGTCTCTTGGAAGTTTGAAGGAACATTTTAAGGAGTTATTTACTGTTGCAATATTTTTGAAGTAAGTTATCTTTGAAGTAAGGGGTGTTCAGAGATACAATGTTTATTCAAGATGTTAAGTTGAGTTCATGGAATAAACAATGTTTTGTGTTTAAAAACCCACGTGTCCATAATTGTAATCCCACACCTAGGGAAAAGCCGTGTGCTCGGAAAGGCAACAATTCCAATAAAGGGAGAGGTTGGTTGAACTCCATGATACATTTTGGGGCTCTGAAAACACCTCGCCCATAACAAGTAGGGGCTCGAGAGGGATAAAAGTCTATCTATTGGATTGGCTTTTGTGAATTTAAAGACAGTGAAGGATTGTTGCTTTTCCGGTGTGGTATTTTAGTTTAAGTGGGGAGAGTGTTGTGAACAATGGCTCTTTCAGAGGCTCAGAAGTTTTTGGGGGTGGAGAATATCACACGTAGTACTTTACAGACAGAAACTAAAAGCAGACTGTTAGATTTGGCAAAAACATTGCAGTTAACATTACCTGGCAAAACGCGAAAAGCTGAGGTAATTATGGCGGCGGTTAAGCATTTAAAGTTGCCTGAGATAGAGTTTGACTCATTGGAAATGGCAAAAATTCAGTTGCAAATTAAACAAATGGGACATGAGAAAGAATTAAAGCAGCTTGAATACGAGAGTGAGAGAGAGGAAAAATAAAGAGAAAGGGAGAGAGAGGAAAAAGAAAAGGAGAGCGAAGAAAGGTGAAAAGAAAGAATAGTCGTAGCAGAACAAAAAGAAAAAGTAAGGGAGATACAGATCAGGGAAAAATATAAAGAGAGGGAGTTTGAACTTCAGAAAATGGCCATGAAACATGACAATCAGTTAAAATTGGCAGACGTAAAGGGAAACGTACAGTTGGATGATAGTGATGAGGATAGTGGGAAAGAGCGTCATAGTCGAAGGCTTGGTGGGAATCTATTTAAATGTGTCCAAGCATTGCCAAGGTTTGACGAGAAGGAAGTGGAAGCCTTTTTCATTTCATTTGAGAAGGTAGCTAAACAAATGAAATGGCCACAGGACATGTGGGTGTTACTGATTCAAATAAAGCTGGTAGGTAGAGCTAGTGAAGTGTTTGCATCACTACCGGAGAACGTATCTGGAACGTATGAGATGAAGAAATCCATCTTAAGTGCATATGAGCTAGTGCCTGAAGCTTACATCAAAGGTTCAGAAATTTAAGGAAAGTATTTGGTCAAACATACATGGAGTTTGAAAGGCTCAAACAGAGTAATTTTGATAGGTGGATAAGGGCTTTGAAAATAGACCAAACGTATGAAGCTCTCAGAGAAATTATACTTTTGGAGGAGTTTAAAAATTCAATTCCTGATGTAGTGAGAACTCGTGGAAGAACAGAGGGTTAAAACTGCAAGGTTAGCAGTCTAAATGGCAGGTGATTATGAATTAGTTCATAAATCAAAGATTGGTTTCCGACATCAGTTTCAGCCGGTGAGGGATAGAAACTGGGGACATGAGAAATACTCAAGTGGTAAAGGTAAAGGTGATCTGATGGGAGATAATAAAGAGAGTGTACCTCAGATTAAAAAAGAAATCCAGGAGGGTGGAAAAGAAATGAAAAGTTTCAGATGTTTTCACTGTAATAAACTAGGCCATGTAAAGTCACAGTGTTGATCGTTGAAGAAAAGCACTGGGAAGGCTGATGTGGCAAAACAGAATAAGACAGTGGGGTTTGTTAGAGTGGTAAAGGAAAGCCCAAGGGAAGCGAAGGAGGTGCAAACAATTGTACAGCCTGTTCAAGAAGTAATTATTAAGAAGGTGCCAGATGTCTTTAAAGAATTTACTTGTGTGGGTAAAGTTTACTCATGTGTATCAGGAAGAGCAGGTAAAGAAGTCACAACTTTAAGAGATACAGAGGCTAGTCAATCTGTAATGGTAAGAGTTGAGGAATTATGTAGTTTGGGAAGAATGTTGCCAGAAAAGGTGGTGACACGTGGAATTCAGGGTGAGAGGGTTAGCATTCCATTATATAAGGTAAAGTTGGAAAGTTCAGTGAAGAGTGGTGAAGTGTTAGTTGGAGTAATAGAGAAACTATCTTGTCCAGGAATACAGTTTATCTTGGGTAATGATATAGCTGGATCGCAGGTGGGAGTGATGCCTACTGTGGTTGATAAGCCAGTGGAAAATCAGACAACTGAAGGGTTGAAGGATGAATATCCTGGGATTTTTCCGGATTGTGTAGTAACCCGGTCGCAAAGTCACAGGTTAAGACAAGAGGAGAAATCAAAGAGTGAAGATGAAGTTGAAGTGCAATTATCAGAAACGATTTTTGATCAAATGGTTGAAAAAGAACAAGAACAGGTGGAGGATGAGGCGGATATTTTTAGTTCAGGAAAATTGGCGGAGTTACAACAGAAAGATGTAGAAATAAAACGGATATATCAGAAAGCATATACGGAAGAGGAATCTGAGAGTATACCAGAGTGTTATTACCGTAAGAGTGATGTCTAGATGAGAAAATGTAAACCTGTACATATGCAGGCGGGTGAAAAGTGGGCAGAAGTTCATCAAGTAGTATTGCCGGTCGGGTTTAGTTGCCGGTAGTATTACCAGTGGGAGGTCATTTGGGAATAAGAAAAACTCAAGCTAAAATCCAGAAACATTTTTATTGGACTGGACTACATAAAGATGTAGTTAAATTTTGTCAATCATGTCACACATGTCAAGTGATCGGGAAACCTCAAGCAGTGATAAAACCAGCGCCCATAATACCCATTCCAGCATTTGAGGAATCTTTTACAAGGGTCCTCATGGATTGTGTAGGACCACTTCCTAAAACAAAAAGTGGGAATTAATATCGTTTGACTATAATGGATGTGTCTACTAGGTTTCCAGAGGCCATTTCGGTACATAATATTACAGCTAAAAGGATTGTGGAGGAGTACTTAAATTCTTTACTACCCACAGAAATTCAATCGGATCAAGGATTGAATTTTACTTCAGGTTATTCAAAGAAGTTATGGGTAGCTTAGTAATAAAACAATTTAAATAAACTGTGTACCATCCAGAATCACAAGGAGCGTTAGAAAGCTGGCATCAGCCATTAAAGACAATGTTGAGGGCGTATTGTCAAGATTATCGAGTGAATTGGGATAAAGTAATTCCATTTGCATTGTTTGCAATTAGGGATGCACCTAATGAGTCTACCAAATTTAGTCCTTTTGAACTAATTTTTGGTCATGAAGTAAGATGACCACTGAAATTGATTAAGGAAAAATTGGTGGGTGAGAAATCGGAAATTACACTACTGGATTACGTGTCAAATTTTAGGGAATGATTAAATAGAGCAGGTGAATTGGCTACACAACATTTGAAAGTTGCACAAAATGTGATGAAACGGGTAGTGGACAAGAAATCCAAAGTTCGTAGTTTTATCAGTGGGGATAAAGCTTTAGTGTTGTTTCCAGTGGTGGGTGAGCCTTTAAAAGCTAGGTCTTGTGGACCGTATCAGATTGAAAGGAAATTAAGTGAGATGAATTGTGTGGTAAAAACACCAGATAGAAGGAAGACTCACTGAGTGTGTCATGTGAATATGCTTAAAAGGTACTTTGAAAGGGAAGGAGAGAAAAAGGAGGTTTTATTGATTCGAACTCAAAGAGACAAACCAAATCCAGATGATTGTGAATTTGACATACCTCAAATTAAATTGGAAAATGAGGATGTTCTTAAAAATTGGGATGAATTGTTAAGTTACCTTCCAGAGGAAAAACAAACTGACCTGAAAGAGTTATTGATATTGCATGGGCAAGTTTGTAGAGATAAATTGGGAAGTACTAAAATGGCTATACATGATGTAGATGTGGGAAATGCTGTTCCTATCAAACAACATCCATATAGACTTAATCCTTTAAAATTGGCACAGGTTAACAGAGAGATTGTGAGTATGCTGCAGAATGGCATGATTGAAATCGGTTGCAGCCAATGGAGCTCACCCATTGTGATGGTACCGAAACCAGACGGTATCCAACGGTTGTGTGTGGACTATAGAAAGGTGAATGCAGTTACAAGAATGGACTCTTATCCTGCCCCACCATTGAAGGATTGCATGGAGAAAGTGGGACAATCTTCTTTTATTTCCAACTTCCAGACATGGAAAGAGCATTTAAAACATCGTATGGAGTTCTTCGATCGACTTCAGGAGACGGGTTTGGTGATGAACCTAGCCGAAAGTGAAGTTGGAGAAGCCTAAATTACTTTCCTTGCGGAGTTTCCGATACCCTCAAGACGAAGGGAAATAATGCGATTTCTTAGCATGAGTGGATTTAATCGAACAGTTGTGCAAAAGTTTTGTGGCATGATTACTCCACTGATGGACTTGCTAAAGAAACCTAAAAAATGTCAATGGACAGCGGACTTTCAACAGGCATTTGACTGCCTGAAAGCTGTGATCACCAATGCTCCTGTATTGGAGAATTACAAGGGACTCTTATGGTCAGATTGAACTCAAGTATCTGATTCTAAAGAGAAATGCCGAGGAGTAGAGGAATGGATGGATCGCGCAGAGACTTTGTTCAAAGAGACTGTCAATCGAGAAGGATTTTGGTTGGAGGAAGAAGAACAAAGAAAAATGGACTATATTATTATACCTGTTTGCATGTGTTGTTTTTTTAAAAAACGAAAAAGTATATTTACTGTGTACATTCCTTAGTGGATGGTGCAAAAGTGAAAAATGAAACCATCTTGAAGTTGATGGGTTCTTTTTTTTCTTGGGGGGAGGTGTCATGTGAGAGTACCTTTAAGACATGGATGTTTAAGCAATGTACCTTCAAGAAAACAGTGATGTCAGAGAGTGGGTGGAGCTCAGCTCAGGTCAGCCATTTTGCAGATTTTGCAGTTTGGCTTTGCAACTGGAAAAAGCAGTTGGTGTGTGTCTGTGTGTCTCCAGAGAGCTGCAGGAAGAAAACAAGGTGCTGGAGCTGAAATCAACCAAGCTAATATATCTCTGCCATTCTACAGAAAATATATATATCCTTTAACCTGATGTGATACTGTTTAAAGGTGTGAAGTCTCTTGGAAGTTTGAAGGAACATTTTAAGGAGTTATTTACTGTTGCAATATTTTTTGAGTTATCTTTGAAGTAAGGGGTGTTCAGAGATCCAGGGCGAAATTCTCCTACCCGCCCCGCCACATTTCTGCGCCGACCGGCCGGCGGGTGTCTCCGTAACACCGGCCGGTCAATGGGGTTTCCCATTGTGGGGCACCCCCACGCCGTCAGGAAACCCCCGGGCGCCGGCAGAACGGAGACTCCCGCCGGCGGAGAATGACGCCCCCAATGTTTATTTGAGATGTTAAGTTGAGTTCATGGAATAAACAATGTTTTGTGTTTAAAAACCCACGTGTCCATAATTGTAATCCCACACCTAGGGAAAAGCCGCGTGCTCGGAACAGCAACAAATAGATTAAAGGGTGAGGTTAGTTGAACTCCATGATACATTTTGGGGTTCTGAAAACGCCTCGCCCATAACACCACTGTTCCTGGTTGAATTCCGAAGAACATTGTCTGTCGGGGGCGAAAGGCAGACATGTTTGTGTGGTGCGTACGCCCGTGCCCAACCTGGTCCACCGGGCTAGACGGTGGCCCCGATCTGCACTGCAGCCCCTGCCCTCACATGGCCCCCAACACCCCCCACCCCCGGCAATTCCCTCTGGCACTCTGCCCATCGCACCCCTGACTCTGTTGGTGTCCAGCACCCTTGGGGCCCTCAGCCTTGATGCCCGTCTCTGCTTCCAGGGGTACCTGTAGCTGGCATTACTATGGTAAACACCACTGGTTATACACTACGTGTATTACGGTACTGCCACTGTACTACAGTCAATCCAGTAAACCCCGTCCTGCTGGCTCCACCCAGCAGGCTCTGTATAAAATTGTACACTCTCCTGCGCTGCCTCCATTCTGGTTCCAGCTGCAGGAGGCTTAACATCTCGCGCAATGAAGCCTCAATTGTTCACCATTTCGTCTCGAGGTTATTGATGGTACATCAGTTACCTATGCCAGTGGTACACTCCACGGCCCCGTCCGGGGCTCTTCTACTGTGGGCGTTGCCCTTGGGTGGGCTGCATGCCCCCTCGCCATCAGGTGGCGGCCGACTGGGGTGGGGGGAGTTGTTGGTGTGGGGGGGGGGGTGGGGGCTGGGTGAGGGGATGGTGGAGTGCGGACACCCATACGGCCGGTGTCACTTTGCATGACCAGGGACCACGGTGGGTGGGTCAGTGGGTCAGTGGGGTACGTAGAAAGATGGTTGCCTTGCAGGCCGCGGCAATGGCAGTCCATGCCTGGACACCCTTGTCCCGTGGGGGGGTCAACCGAGCCCCACGGCCCATCCCCTGGCCACCCCCTGCTGACCCCCGGGTTTGGCGGAACCTCCCCGGACCCCACCACCAGCCCTGCCAACAGCAGGACCGGCAGCCTCTGCATGTCCTACCTCCTCCCTTTCCCTCACCAGCAAAAGCACCTGTTCCCAGATTTTTTAAAACACAAATAAGTAACACTCGCTGTTGGGAATTCCCTGAAGTGGAGGCGGAGCATCGCAGAGGCTCTGGAGAATACCAGGTCAGGCACGCTAATGATATGCAAACGGTGTTTACTGTATGTGCGGAGTAAAACGCATTTACGCCGCTGTTGAACCGCCAGAGCATTGAAAATTGGCGTGTGCCCGGTGCCCCCAATGGTTTTGGCTTCATGACCGATTCTCCACCCAATCGCCTTTCTCAATCTCGCTGTCAGCCCACAGAGTCCCATGGCTGGGATTCTCTGACACCCCGCCGGGTCGGAGAATCCCCGGGGGGAAGCGCGAATCCCGCCCTGCCGCCCCGCTACCCCGAGGCTGGCTGCCATATTATCCGGCGCCGTTTTTCGGGCGGCGGCGGGATTCCTGCCACGTCGGTCGGGGGCCGTTGACTGTGGTTCCCCTGGCGATTCTCTGGGCCCCGATGGGCCGGGCGGCCGTCCATTATTGGCCAGTCCCGCTGATGTGAATTACTCACCTCACGCACGGCGGGACATGGCAGGATGAGTATTCGGGGGCGGTCCTCGGGGGGGGGGGGGGGCGCGGGGGGTTCCGACCCCGGGGGCCCCATGGTGGCCTGGCCCACAATCGGGGCCCATCGATCTGCGGGCGGGCTTGTTCCATGGGGAGACTTCTTTCTTCCGCACCGGGCCCCTGTAGGGCTCCGCCATATTGCCCGGGGGCCGGCGCGGAGAAGAGAAGCATGCGCGAAAATACGCCGGCCGGTCTGCGCATTCGTGGAATCACCCTGGCCGTTCCGCGCATGCGCGAGATCACGCCGGCCATTCTACACATGCGCGAACTCGCGCTGGCTCTTCAGCGCCAGCTGGAGCGGTGGCACCCCTCCGGCGTCCACCTAGCCCCCGAAAATGCGGAGTGGTTGCCGCCGGTTTTCCCGCCGGCGTGTGGACTTAGTCTCCAGAAGGCAGAATCCCGCCCCATAGCTTTAAACAAGAACCATTTATTGCTGATCTTTAACTATTTACAGATTCCAGTTAATGTAAGCATGGTGCTGCTTCTCCTTGCAGGCTCTTCCAGAATGTTCTGTGAGTTTATTATCATGTGATTCTGTATATCACACTATGCGCTGTGCTATTCTTCAGATCCAAGTTAAACCTTGCTCTGCTGAGAACCTATACCTTACACAAGCATGACAAAGCGGCCCACTCGATTGGCACTCCCTCCACCATCTTAAACATTCACACCCTCCACAACTTATGCACAGTGGCAGCAGTGTGCACCATCTACAAGATACACTGCAGCAACTCACCAAGTCTCCTTCAAAGATACCTTCCAAACCTGCAACCTCTACCACCTCAAAGGAAAAGGGCAGCAGAGATACGGGAACACCATCACATGTAAGTTCCCCTCCAAGCCACACACCATCCTGACTTGGAACCACGGGCACGATCTATCGGTCGCCTTGCGCCCGAACAGGGGCACAACATGGCCAGTAGATCTAACCAAATCTTGTGAGGCGTTGCGATCTGCCTTGCAGAATGAAGTCAGCCACTCAGCATCTACCGGCCTCACGTGGAGATCCCAACTGGGACTTTCAGTATTGGTCCCCATGAACGGGGACCAGGCGGAAAGGTACCTAGGGGGGTCTCCCAGGTGAGAGGAGGCTCCAGGGGTCGGCGTCTGGGCAGGATGGTACACTGGCACTGCTGGTGCCACCTGTGCACCTTGGAGGTACCAGCCTGGCACACTGGCAGTGCTACCTGGACACCCTGGAAGTGCCATCAGGCCAGAGAATGCCGACCTTAGAAAATATTTGGCTGAATTCCGCACATTCTCTCTGTTACGCTGTGCATGAACATTAACAGGTTATCAATCATGCCTGAAGCAATTTCGCAATAGAACCTAAGGTGACATATTGACCTTACCAACTAGCAGATACTATGGGCGGGATCTATTGGTTACGTTGTGCCCAAAAAGCGGCACGGAGCTGCGCAACGCAACCGGTAGATGTCAGGAGATCCCACTTCCAGGATCTACCCGCTTGCCATGCCTCACGGGATCTAACACGATCATGCGAGACGCCGCAATGTTAATCCCACCCATTGTGGGTGGAATCACTTTATGGCAAGTCTAGCTCCCTCACCTTGGAGACCTCGGGTGAGCGCCATTCAGTGCTGGTTTCCATGAATGGGGACCAGACGGAACGGCATTTGTGGAGGTCGTCCAGGGGATTGGAGGGCCCCACAAATAGGCCCCCATGATAGTACCCTTCCTGGCCACCCCCTGGCCCCCCCCCCCCCCCCCACTAAGTTTCCCCCTGCCCTCGCCGAAGCCTCCCCGGCCATCAACATGGCTTCCGCCCCGGTGCTGGACACTGTCCACAGCCGCCGCGCCAGGTTCCCGACCGCAGAGACCACACGTCAACCTCGCAGTCGGGAACTCAGCCCATCGGAGGCAGAGCATCGAGGCAGGGCCTTCAGGTGACGTCCTGAGGCCGTCTCAACAGCTTGCGTCGTGCGCCTCAATGACGCCATTTTGGAAGAGGTGTCGGGAAACTGAGAATCCCGCCGCCTATCTCCCAGAAATTACCAGGTAAGGTCTGCATGGCAATTTCCTAGGAAATGCAAAAGTCCAATGGGCAATTTCCCTGCACTGGGAACCATCTAAAAATCCTACTTTTTGGATGGTTCTGACTGGGCCACACCAATAGTTACCCAGAAAAGTTAGAAGAAGTCCAAAGCCGTGCAGGTTAGGTGGATTGGCCATGATAAATTGCCCTTAGTGACCAAAAAGGTTAGGAGGGGTTATTGGGTTACGGGTATAGGGTGGAATGAGGGCTTAAGTGGGTCGGTGCAGACTTGTTAGGCCGAATGGCCTCCTTCTGCACTGTATATTCTATGTTCTAAGTTCTAATTCAAACCACATCTATCTTCTGAGTAACTATTACACAGACTAATTAATGCCAACCACCCCATGGACCGCCCCCTACCTCCCCGAACTCCCAGGGCACTCCCCCCTCCTCTCCAAACCACCATGGGACTCACCCTCCCAATCACAACTCCCCCCCCCAAACTACTCCCCGTTGGGATTCCCCAGCTCCCCCCATCGACCGCCCTCCACAGCACTCCCGATCCTCCACAACAAGCACCCCCCCTCCAAGGGACACCCTACCAGATTAGCCTCCCGATGGGACTCCCCTCTCACAACTGGCCCCGAAGGAAATTATCCCCTGACTGATCCCCCCCATAGGACATTCCCCACTTGACTATCATCCTACGGGTGCTCTGCACTCCAATGGTACGCTCTCCCCCAACCACCGACTACCCTTACCCATGGGACTCTTCCCCCCAACCATGGAAATTCCTCACCCTTGCTAAGGCCTGACTGCTGACCTTCTCCCCTCTGCACCCAACCTCCTCCCCACCCTCACCTCAGCCAGACCTTACTCTCCTCTCTCCCCCAACCTCAGCCAGGCCTGACTCAACTCTCCCCATCCAAGCAACTAGACCAAACTCCCTTTCCCTCCACTCAACCCCCCACACCCGGTCAGTCCCGACTCTCCTCCCTCCCCACTGCACCTCCTGGCCAGGCCAGGTTCCCCTCTCTCCAACCCCACCCTAGCCCCAATCAGGCCTGACCCTCCTCCCTCTCCCCCACTGAGCCAACTCAACCTGCCTCAGCACCCCCCAAATGCTGCCCACTTTATTATACACTTACCTTCTCCTTGGCCTGGCAAAGAAGTTAAAACCTGTCTGGACCTTTAAACTTTCCTGGTGTACAGCATCTAGTGCCAATACAAAAGGGGGCGTGGCTTACCTACCTGTTACTGAGTTGGCCTTGACGGTAGGATCTAAGAGTGAGCTGCGCTACACAGATCTCGCTTGGCCTAAGTTAAAAGGCTGGGCGAGATAGGATCGCCTGGATTTCCAGTTATGGACTTTCGAGTGGAGTGGCAACCCGACTCAATTGTCACTCCATCAGGAGTCACGGCCCAAATATCACATCGCTATTGAGCCAGAGAAGAAACCAATGATTTATTCCCCACATAAATTGCCAATAGAACAAAAAGGAAGGATTGGAAGAGACCTCCAAGAGATGGAGGAAAATAAAGTGAAATGCCAGAGTCATCGAGCTTAGAGGTTGGGCTAATTCCATTGTGGCGAGAGAGAAGACAAATGGAGAGCTAAGAATTTACCTCGATTCCAAAGATCTTAATCAAGACATAAAGAGCAATCACTATCCTATTCCAACACTCGAAGATATCACGTTAGCACTGGCAGTGCGACAAAGGTTTTCAGCATGCTCAGTGCCAGGAATGGCTACTGGAACATGAAGATTGACAAGGAATCTTCACTGTTGACAACATTGGACGCACCCTTCGATGGTACAAGTTCCTGCTTCTGTCTTTTGGATTGAAAGTGAGGAGATATATTATGCGCATGTGTATATGTATACCCAGAGTTCCACGTCACTCACTACAGCACTACGGTCAGGTGTCGAGCACAATCTATCTGTCCACAGCACATGGTGTCACCTGCAAGTGCATTTGAAGAAAGCTCCGGTATTTTGTATCAAAAGCATGATTATTTAGAAACACTGGCAACCATCAGACACAACACTTATGAAACTGTGTTCCAAATAGGAGGAATTACATTGAGTTTTTACCTGGTAAGTTATTGGGAATGGGCCTGTCATTTCCCAATGTGTGCTCTCAGCCTGTAAACTTCTCTATTGGGAGAGCATTTTGATAAAAGTGTGGCATGGTAAGATTGGTCCTCTATAGCACTGGAGTCAAAGGGCCAGCGTCAGGGTAAGTCGAGAACAAACATGGGAACTAATTGCATTGCAGCTTTTCCAATCATTTAGTGCAGGAAATGTTCTGAGACATGGCTGTAGTCAAATAGCACAATACCAAATGTCATAAGTTATTAAAAGATAGAGACATTTGGTCTAAAAAGCTCATGTTATATCCAGAAAATCACAAGGTCAATACAGTGAAAAGTACAATTTTCCCTCCCGACCATAGCATTTACAATTGGTTTTTGAAAAGCTCTTAAGGTTTTCACTTTCATGAATGCACCCTGAAGCCTATTCCAGGATTACTCTTTGAAGGGTAAGTATGCAACATGGTGAAGTCATTCTTCTTTGATGTTGATTCTAAATTCACCAATTTGAACTTCTACATTCTCAACCTATGGTCATGGTTTACTTTAAATTAGAGCATATATTTATTTTCTATGTGGTTAATGTGGTGATATGCATTAGCAATCATGTAAATAGTAATGCATACAACCTCCAACCAGAATGTGGCAGTAGAGAACAACCATGTGACTCTGTTACCTTGGGATTCTGGAGATAGTTGTCGTAGTGGTTAGTCATATTTGTCGTAGCACTTAGATAATTTATACTAGTTAGTAGTTTTTGATAATTCTCTCATATTTATCTAACCCACATAATTATTAAACAATAAACATTTAACCAGTCAACCTTTCATTTAACGTTCTCTGGTGCATGATTCCTACTGGCCGAGCACCAGAACGTTAAATGGGCAGAATACTTCTTAAATATTCTCTTTTGGTTGTATTATTTCAAAGCAACATAGCCACAGGTTTTCTGACCAGCAGTATGAGACTTCAGTGTATGGATAATTAATAGACCTGGGGGTGGGTTAGCTCAATTGGCTAGACGGCTGATTCATGATGCAGAGTAATGCCAGCAGTGCAGGTTCAATTCCTGTACCAGCTGAGGTTATCCATGAAGGCCCTGCCTTCTCATCCTTGCCCCTCGCCAGCTGGTGTGGTGACCCTCAGGTTAAATCACCACCAGTTAGATGTCTCTCAAAGGGAGAGACCTCTGTCAGGCCTCTGGGACTATGCCAATTTTCAATCAAAGGCCACTTCAGAAGAATAAGTCGACCAAGTTAGGTAATGGTAGTATGAAAATTGGCAGCTTTGATGATTACTTGCCTGCTAATAGCCCATAGGTTACCAGAGTTTGGCACATACTGGTACTTTGGCATGCAACCTTTCACCTTGCACTTTTATCCCATTAAGCCTCTGTGAGACTTGGGACATTGTTCTATGTTAAAAGTGCAAGTTGTTGATGTTGCACTCCTCCCTCAGAACCTAGTTTCTGCTACCAGAGATAGCATTGCAGCTTTTTTCAGTTCTGCCTCCCTCATGTTCTGACGATGATAATTGGACACATGGCTCAAAGCACAGCTTAACCAGTCCACCATTCAGATTCAACGTAAACACAAAAATGTTTGGAAATAGCTTTGTGTGAGTTGTGCTCTGAGATTCTAACCTGCACACCACCCGCTGCCACAACCACCCCACACCTGGCAGTGTGTGGGAGAGAATCAGCGTGGGGGTAAATGAGTAAAAATTTAAAAACTATGTCAACCCACCACAAGCATGCTATCTTATTAAACTGCGATATTTTGGAGTGTAACCAGGTAACAGCCTCTGGATTGATGAATAAGTAATTATAATATTTATCTAAGTGCATTTTAATGAAGGTTTGGGTGGAGTTTGAAATCAATGGGCACATACTTGGAAATAAAATGGAGGCTGGATCCAGGGGCTCTTCATGGAGTTGGCAGAGATCAGGAATCCCAGTATGAATAAATGCACATTGCTCACAGCTGTTTCCTCAGTTCACTGTGGGAAAGGGTTTGGTGAGAGTACTTGTTGTAAGACACTCCCTTGTACAATTTGGAAGTGTTCACATAGAGAACATCACAATGGGTGATGCAATGGCTGTTTTAGATCGGACTTTGAATGAGGGAAGCAAGCAGCCTCAGCAGGGGTGAGGATGTGTTGTGGAGAGAGCTGCAGGTTGACTTTGGAGATGTGAGCAGCAAAGAGATCCGGCAGTAGGGTCTAATTTGAAGGATGCACTGGCAGACGCTCAGCTTACTTCCTCCGGGTGCTCCAGTTTCCTCTCACGAGTCCCAAAAGATGTGCTGTTAGGTAATTTGGACATTCTGAATTCTCCCTCTGTGTACCCGAGCAGGCGCCGGAATGTGGCGACGAGGGGCTTTTCACAGTAACTTCATTGCAATGTAAGTCTACTTCATTGCAATGTAAGGGGCAGCACGGTAGCCTTGTGGATAGCACAATTGCTTCACAGCTCCAGGGTCCCAGGTTCGATTCCGGCTTGGGTCACTGTCTGTGCGGATTCTGCACATCCTCCCCGTGTCTGCGTGGGTTTCCTCCGGGTGCTCCGGTTTCCTCCCACAGTCCAAAGATGTGCAGGTTAGATGGATTGGCCATGATAAATTGCCCTTAGTGTCCAAAATTGCCCTTAGTGTTGGATGGGGTTACTGGGTTATGGGGATAGGATGGCGGTGTTGACCTTGGGTAGGGTGCTCTTTCCAAGAGCCGGTGCAGACTCGATGGGCCGAATGGCCTCCTTCTGCACTGTAAATTCTATGAAATTCTATGAGATACTTATTATTCTACACATCTTAGATAACCCACAAACAAACTCCAAGAGAACAAGAGACTACAGCTGGTGAAGTGATGATTATGACGAATGTGATATAAAATAGTTACTTTAGAGATATTAGTTAATGTAATGTAGAAGATAGGCCAGTTTAATTCTGGTTAGTTCACAGACAAAGGATTTCAGACTGCATGGAAAAGCAGGAAGAGGTGTGTCCACCAGAGTGATGCTGAGTAATAGGGGCCAGAGGAAGGGATTGGAAGTGAGCCAATCAGAATAGATCAAACAGGTCAGGAGGGACATAGGATGACCCATGGGCGTCGAGTATGTGAAACTCGATGCCATTTGAATGTATCAGTACAGAGCTCTTTGTCTGATAGCCTCACTTGATTCCGGAGGTACAGAGAGCAGAGAGGTGATCTGTACTGCTGTGAACTGAGAAAGACTTGCAAGTCTAATAAAATAACTAATGCTGTACCTGCAAATCCATCTCGACTTTTATTGAGGCCAGACTGACGGGTAAAGAAACTGAGGATTTAACAATTAAGGTGACCATGTTTCACTCAAGCTGAATTTAAGACAAGGGGCGCGATTCTCCGACACCCCACCGGGTCGGAGAATCGCCGGGGGCCGGCGTGAATTCTCTGCCACCAGAGATTCGGCGGGGGCGGGAATCATGCCATGCCAGTTGCCGGAAATTGCGCTGGTCGGCGGGCCCACCCCCGGCGATTCTCTGGTCCGCGATGGGCCGAAGTCCCGCCGCTGTCAACCCACGTCAGCCGGTGTGGATTGAATCACCTTTCGAACGGCGCGACCAGGCGGCGCGGGCGGGCTCCGGGGTCCTGGGGGGGCGCGGGGTGATCTGACCCCGGAGGGTGCCCCCACGGTGGCCTGGCCCGCGATCTGGGCCCACCGATCCGCGGGCGGGCCTGTGCCGTGGGGGCACTCTTTTCCTTCCGCCTTCGCCATGGTCTTCACTATGGCGGAGGCGGAAGAAACCCTCTCCACTGCGCATGCGTGGTGATGCCATGAGCGGCCGCTGACGCTCCCGCGCATGCGTCGCACGGCAAAGTCATTCCCGCGCCAGCTGGCGGGGCGCCAAAGGTCTTTCCCGCCAGCCGGCGGGGCGGAAATCACTCTGGCGTGGGCCTAGCCCCTCAAGGTGAGGGCTCGGCCCCTCAAGGTGTGGAGAATTCCGTACCTTTGGGGCGGTGCGATGCCGGACTTATTTGCGCCGTTTTTGGCGCCAGTCGGCGGACATCGCGCCGATTGCGAAGAATCCCGCCCAAGATAACTTAGTCTTTTAGGAGGTGTGGGGCAGAGTGTAGCAATAAAGTCACATGATGTAGCAATAAAGTCTTAGGACGGTATTCTCCCTGGCTGACGCCAAATTCGCAAAAGGCGATTGGGCGAAGAATTGGTTCCGACGCTAAAATCGCGACGGGCACCGATTTGACGCCAAATCGCTACTGTCCATCACCTCGACAGTGGCATCAATGTATTCCGGAACGCACCTACAGTAAGCACTGTTTGCATATCATTAGCGGGCTCAACCCGGTATTCTGCGGGGCGCTCATGATGCTCCGCCTCCGATGGGCCATGTTCCTGACGGCACGATTCACTTGTGCTTTTAAAAATCATGAAACCGGCGTCATGGCTGCTGAGGGAGGGTGAGGGGGTATGGAAAGCATCCAACATCACCGTAGTTGCTGACAGTTGTGCCCCTGGCCGGGGGACTCCCGCCAAGGCTGGGGGGGGTTATCAGGGGGTGGCCGGGAGGTGGGCTGTGGAGTCGGGGTGGACAGACACGGAACACCATTGCTGCAGCCGGAAAGGCAGCCATGCAGCTGTGCATGCTGCTGGCAGCCCACTGTGAACTGCCATGGATCGTATAGGTGTCCCCCCAGGCCACCCCCCTAGGTGCCCTCTGGCCCCAGCCAACCAATTAGCTGTCTGGGCATGCTCCAGCACAACCAGTGCCATTTTGTTGGCTGGGATAGTGTATGTTGGGAGTGTAATGTGTATATGCGGCTGCAGCTTGCCAGCCTTCTGAGTGCCAATCGCGGACCCGGCAAATCCGTTTTCATTGGAATCGTTTGTGTTCCACATGCCGCCGGTGCTAGCCCCTCCACAGTCACTGAATCGATCCAGGTCCGGCGCCAGGTTTGCTGTCGTGAAAGTCCACAAATTCTGCATCAGCATCAACACTCAGCCTCAGAAACAGAGAATCCTGCCCTTAGTCTATCCATGTCTGATAGTCCCCCCACTCATATTTTGCACTTTACTCTTGCCAGGTAGAATGAAAGACTTTTTGGGTGGCTGTAACACACATGTGCATCCGATGGGTACAGTGCATTTGGTGAGGTTGGCTATCAGCCAGGTATATCATCAATGTCACTAGCATGCATGAGAGGATGCGTGCTGAGTGTAGCTGAATTGACTGAAGTGGTATCACATTACATAAGGGTTGGGGTGAGTGGCAGTAATATATGTTGTGGGAGGTAAGGGAGTGATTCGGGATAGAGTAAAAGGAAATGACTGATACTACTGAAACTTAAGTGGATATGGAGGTGACGTGATCGAGTAAGTTTGACAAGACAGAGTGAGCATGTCAGTGAATCTGCAATGTTGCTCACCTCTCATGGCATGGTTAGGCCACTATAATGCCTCCTGAATTGCATCCCAATCCTCCTGATTACACTGCTGTTGCTCACCCCTTGGTCCACTTCCAGTCTCACTTTCTTTGTTGCGGAAACTTTTATTTCTTTCCCCATTGCTCGGGCTGAGGATCTCCCTCCTCACCCTTATTGCGTCATGCAGTAATTCCCAGGGAAGTGCCACTTAATTGGGATGTAGCCTTCCCCCTCCTTGAGTTTAGCTCTCAACTTGCATATCACAGAACACAATGCACACCACTTCAAACCTGGTTCAGTTAGTATCGCACTTGCCTCTGAGTTAGAGTGTTGTGGCTTCAAGTCCCACTTGACCCAATTCAGCCTAATGCTCCATGGTGTCACTCAGCAAATGCCGCCACGTTGGAATTGCCACCTTTTGGATGTGACAAACTGAGGAACCAGCTACCTTCTCTGGAAGAAGAGCAGGCGATTTATCCCGAGGTGTCCTGGCTCATACTTATCCCCACATTCAACATCACAAAACAGCTTCTCTGGTCATTGTCACATTGTGGGAGCTTGCTCTGTGCAAATTGGCAGCTGTGCTTCCTGTATTATAAGGGATTGCCTCTCAAAAGTACTTCACTGGCTGCAAAGCACTTTTGGACGTCCTATGATTGTGGGAAGGACTAAATGAATGCAAGTTATTCTTTTCTCCCCGGCATTGCATGTTTTAAACGGCCGTTTAAATAGCTGAGGTGAAATTGTGTTATGTAGCCATCTGCTCATTTCAAATAGGGTAAATAGCACAGAAGCAAGGCATTTGGCTCAACCAGTTTCTGTGCAGTAGAGATTTGAAACCTGGAAGAAAAATGGTAACCAGACTTCCCGTTAAGAGTGGACAATCCCATGCATTCCGCAACATTGCCGCTCACTATTGCACCCCCTGCCCCTGGCTCAGATTCCACCTCGACATTATTGTCAGGCTCATTTGAAATAATTCAGAAAGAGAAGCTTCCATAGGATGTGGTGCCTGTTTTATTTGATGTGATTCTCTGGGTGGAGGTTCAATGGCGGAAAACCAGTATTATCATCTCGGCCACCTGATACAACCCGTTTGATCTTTCTTTCTGATGAAATCAATGGAAAGGAATTTAGGCATGGCATATGAAGGATAACCAATCTGTTTTTATCAGCATTATAGCCCTGACAAAGTTAGAAGGTTTCCCTCTTGGTCCTGTCTTAAACCAATTTGTTTTTTAAATAAACACCCAATATGCAAGTGTTGCTCGTGTAATATGGTTACTCAGATATGAATAGTGTACATCATTCCCCATAACTTCCTCAGAGTGGCAGTCTCCTCTGGATTTGCCCTTGCTGCAATTCCAAAGCCCCTGTCTCACCCAACCCTCCTTACTCAGGCTGGGTGAGGCAGGAGCAGCCAAGGGGGTGTTTAACGGGAAAATTAAAAGGCAAGCGATTCAGACAGCAGGTGGGGGATGGGGGGGTTGGATCTGAGGAGAGGGGGTCAAACCGGAGAGTGAAATTCGGACTGGTGAAGGGGGGTAGTGCTCGGACAAGAGTGGGGGGGGGGATCAGTCTGGGACAGGTGAGGTTGGACCGGGAGGGAGGGTCGCATCCGGGAGGGGGTCATACCTCGGGGAGGGGGAGGGCCGGGGGTGGTGAGGCCGGGTCGGGAGCGGGGAGGGTCGGGTTGGGGGTGGGGGTTCTGTTCTGGGTCCCCTGGGTGATTGTGTCTGTGGAGATGTCCTGTATGAGACTGGGTTTAGGTTTTTTAAATAGTTGTGTTGGAGTTAGAAGTGTTTTATTCCTCTAACTCCTTCAAGGTAACTATCAGGATCAATCTGGCAGATCTTTCCTAAGTTAGTGATTTAAATCGCTTCTGTCAGATGGTTCCCAGCCCACCACAATTGTCCAGAGGAAGTTAAAACTTCTGGGCAATTGCTGGCTAACAATTGCTGGCTAAACCCTTATGTGGGAACTTCCTAAAGGGATTCCCCAGCACATCATTGGGGCACTCGCTAAATGCGACACTGGGGTACCAGGAAGTTATGGGCCTATATAATTTCAGACAGACTTCATGGAGTGTTTTCCTTCATTTCCTATTGAGGTCAGATAGAAATTTTCTGGTGTTTTACTTCCTTGAAAATCTTCTATTTGGTTGTCCAACCCCCAGCAGCAAGCTCTCCAGAAGGTTAAAGAAATTATATAACATTGCATATTGCATATGGTCAGCCAGAATTAGGCTTCAGTTCTTGAACGATGTTTCCGTATTCTGTACTTTTATATCTTCTTAACCATTAATCCAAGTCATTTTTAATTATTAATTTATCTTTTGGTGTTTTCTTCTTCATGGTTTTACACTGGCAGTTTGCATTCTAAGGCAAAATATTTTTCTAATTAACATTAAATGAAGTCAACCTTCTTTTATTTGTTATTGGTAACTTTACATCATGCTCCTTCTGTTTTAGCAGATTGGGCTGAATCGCTGGCTTGTAATACAGAACAATGCCAGCAGCGCGGGTTCAATTCCCGTACCAGCCTCCCTGAACAGGCGCCGGAATGTGGCAACTGGGGGCTTTTCACAGTAACTTCATTGAAGCCTTCTCACGACAGTAAGTGATGATTATTATTATTATTAGTGTAAAATGTGGGCACTCATGGCGGGTGGATTAGCGAGGGTCACGATGAGGGGAGTGGGGAGGGTGAGTAGGCCTTTTATTTTTCCTTGTACATTTGTGGTTTGGAGGGATGGCGGTGGAGGGGCAGATTGGGGAGATGAGGGGTAGTCAGTGGCCCCAGGCAGCGGCCACCATGCTAGCTGGTTTGGCTAGTTAACGGAAGTGAAATGAGGGTTGCCAGGGTGAGAGAGTGAGGGGGGGGGGGGGGGGATGAGTTATGGGGAGGGGGTGGTGGGGAGGGATGCTGACATATATGTGGTTGGTTATGGCCCAGTTAGGCAGTGAGAGATGGCAGTGAACATTTTCGGGCAGACCTCGGAAAGTGAGAGGAGTGGACTGAGGGGAGCTGGCTAAAGAAGTGGTGTGGCTGATCGGCGGGGGAAGGCGGTGGGTGCCCACAACCAGGCTGGTTACTTGGAACATGCAGGAACTGAAGTGACCAGTTAAAAGGTTATGTGTTTGCACAAACTTGAGGAGTTTGAAGGCAGACATTGTGTTCCTTCAGGAGACGCACCTGAAGCTGAAAGATCATATGAGGCTGAGGAAGGGATGGGTGGGGCAGGTGTTCCATTCGGGGATGGACATGAAGAAGAGGGGTTGGCGGCGCTGGTCAACAAGACAGTGCCTTTGAGGAGGGCAGTATTGTCGCCGATCCGGGGAGGCAGATGTGTGATGGTTAGTGGGAATTTGGAGGGCATGTTAGTAGTCCTGGTGCACGTTTATGCCCCAAATTGGGATGGTGTGGACTTTATCAGGCAGGTATTAGGGAAGATCCCGGACCTGGACATGCACCGGCTGATAATGGGGGGTGATTTTAACGTGTTTTGGATCCAAGGATGAACCAGTCGTGTCCCAATTTGTTGAAGGTGTTGGCAGTGGTGAGAGAGCTGAGGGGGTTCATGGACCAGATGGGGGAGGGGGGGGGGGGGGGGGGCGGGGGGGTGGACACGTGGAGGTTTGGGAGGCCGAGGGTGAAGGAGTTCTTGTACTTCTCCCATGTGCACCGGGTGTACTCCCAGATTGATTTTTTTGTGATGGACAAGGCGCTGTTGGCAGGGGTAGCCGATTTGGAGAATTCCGCGA
Source organism: Scyliorhinus torazame (assembly GCF_047496885.1). Lineage (NCBI taxonomy): Eukaryota > Metazoa > Chordata > Chondrichthyes > Carcharhiniformes > Scyliorhinidae > Scyliorhinus > Scyliorhinus torazame. Next base: position 78,496,180 of record NC_092709.1, on the reverse strand, counting down.
TCGTGGTCTCTGAGAATGTGCTGAACTGTGTGGATTTGGGGGTGGTTCAGGGGGAGGCACAATGCAAATAAGGATGCAAAGCCCATGCGTGTTATATACAGGGAAGTATTGGTAAATGAGAGGAGAAGTTTCAGATTTAGAAAGAGAATTGGTGAGTGAAAAATTCCTTTTGAGGTTGAGACCCCAGAATCAGTTATTAACTGAGACCGGAAGCCAAATTAAAAGACTATGCTGCTGTTGCTGACCTGTAATACCACATTAAAAACATGCCAAAAAACCTTGAGGCTCTCAGGATCTGGTGTAGCATCTCTGAGAAGTAGAGGTATCCAGTGTTGAATAAAACACGCATTCTGTTGCTCTTGCCCTTCATGGTGACTTACATGTGCGAGGTTAGATTTTCCGTTTTCATAAAGGTGAAGACGACACTAAGGAACTGGCTGAAGTCTGCACCTGATATGCACATTGTCCTCTCCTCCTTTGAATCCCATTGGAGTGAGATAGTGAGGACCAAACAGGCTCCCCTTTCACATTAAAGGTAAACGAATGTGGCGTGTGGCCAGTTGGTAAAAGAGGGTCCCAGGAAAAAAGTTAAAAAAACACTGTTTTACACAACCAGAGATGGATATGAGGAATTCTGGGGCCCATGATTGCCCTATAAAATTGGGAGAGTGTGCCACGGAAAGCGTACAACCATGTAACTCTAACTCTCCTAAGTCACACGCCCTGAAAGTTCAAGACCATGGAATTAACCCTCATATACACTCCCGGCCTGGGATTGTCTGCAGTAGATGTTGCCATGTATGAATGAAAATTTTCCAGGATATGTCAAAACAGTTACATATATATTGTAAGGATGAGGAGAAGACTAATAAAATGGATTATGTTGCTAACAATGAGCTTTGATGTAAAATAGAGAAACTCAAACTTTACACTTTGCAAAGGAAATAATTCGGGACAGCCCTATCCATACATTTTTGAGGTAATTCTTACTTTGAAGTCAATGAGAAGAGGAGCAGAGATTGTCTAATGGGCAACCAATCTGGAACCATTAACTTCCTGCATAAACATTTCTCCCAAGTGACATGGATAAGGTTGTGGTATTATCAGGTATTGCAGTACCCGAGAGGCTGTAGACCATTGGGTAAACCTAGGAGTTTACCATTGGCTATTTGGTATGTAGCTCCGCCCTGACAGGCGGGGTATAAGAACCGTTGCCGTCCCAGCAGCCCTCATTCTGTACCGAAGATGCTGGGGAACAGATCTAGTCTATTAAAGTCTTCAGTTATGTTACAACCTCGTCTTTGAGTTTAATTGATCGTGCATCAAAGGTAAACCAAATTATTATTCCAAAGTTAATATAGAAATCTAGAACAATCAGATATAATAACTGAAATGTAAATTTAAAATTGATATTAGAAAGACCTGTTTGGTATAGTAGCATAGGTTTTCTGGTCACTCGAGCCTTTGATAGGAATAGACACTTCTGCTGGTTTGGGACGGATGTGAGGGGATGTAAAATTTGCAACATAACTAAAATAAAGGTCTGTAACTTCACCGAAAGGTGATTCCAAATCTATTGAATGAATGCTAACCTATTTTCTGCCTAGTTGGAATGAAAGTGAATTGGATAATTCCTTCATTTTTAAGGGCTACGAGTAAGTGGAATTCTCTCCTACATCTTCATTTTGGGCAGCTGCTGGCATTGTGCCTAATATGGGGAGGGTCTTCTCTGAATAATCAATTACGGTTGACCCCAGATGTCAGAGATGCTCAGCCCAGAGGGAAGACAGGAAGCCCACGTTTGCCAAACTTCGATCCTGATACCAAAAGAAAAGGAATGATCTCCTCACGCCAGCCAGGATAAAAAGATCTAAAAACATTGCGACAGTTCAAAATACAGCAAGATGCTGCAGTGGGAGAGTTAGGGCAATAAAGGGATAATCTTTGTCGGGTGAAGTGGCCTTTTCTTGACTCTGAATCCTGTTCGATTCTTATGAGGCTGTCCGAGCTCATTTCAGTAAAATACTTACAATCCTCAGAGAATGACTTTCATCCCTTCAGCTTGGGTTGGATTTAGATCCTAAAGTTAACAGTGTTCTAATCTATTTTGCTATTGTATTATCTAAGAACACCTTTTTTTTTTGTTTCAGCAGTACTGCTAAACCAGTTCAAATCATTGCGATCTAAATTCTCATCAAATAGAAAATCACCTGGAAGTGATTTACCACACAACAAAACATACATAATCTGGGTCATTGTCACAATTTCATTTGTAGGTATCTCTCATTATTGTAATAAATATATCACATATATGTTTGTACATTTCTGTTTGAAATTGTTGCCACCCATCATTAAAGATGTCTGCTCCTTTCATGTGACGGTCTTGCTGTGCTTTTTGAGATTAAATTGAGATTTGAGATGCAATGTGGGTCGAAGATCTTTTAGCAAGCTATGCCTGGGATCTGAAGATAAGTTAGAAAGTGTGCCACAACCCTGTAATATTGGCCGGATTTATCCGGCTGTTACGATTCACCTTTCCCGCCGGCAGTGCACTACCGCACCCCCCCACCCCCCACCACCCACCCCACCCACCCTGCGGGTTTCCTGGCGGCGTGAGGTGACTTCAATGGGAAATCCCATTGACAAGCGGCGAGAAAACAGAATCCCGCCCACAGCGAACGTCAAGCTTGGGAAATGGAGAATCCAGCCCATTATTCAAGCAGTAGAAAATAGTAACACAGGTTTTTCAGATTATAAGCTGCATGCCTCAGCCAGCTCTGAGCACGTTAGAGCTTCTAACAGAAGATGTGGAAGATTGGCCCACAGTTAGATTCAATTGAGATGGTCACATCATGCAATTCATTTTACACATTTGGAAATGTAATAGTGATAATAACTGACAAGCAGTCATCTTTTGTGTAACTTATTTTTAGCCCTTTTTCTCCAACAGAGTTTTGATCAATTTTGTGTGCTTCACCGTTATTTTTTTCAAATAGGCCAGCACAAGCCGGGTTTTCCTTACAATTCATTTGATAATACCACCATGTGTTCAGGAAACAGTCACCCAGATGGAGCTTTCTACCAAACTCACAAACAGGAGCAATTAGATATTCTTGATCGATGTTAAGTTATAAATAAGTTGATGAATGAACCATCAAAGATGTGGTTTAGCACAGAGCTAAAGTGCTGGCTTTTAAAGCAGACTGAGGCAGGCCAGCAGCACGGGTTCAATTCCCGTACCAGCCTCCCCGAATAGGCGCCGGAATGTGGCGACTAGGGGCTTTTCACAGTAACTTCATTTCAAGCCTACTTGTGACAATAAATGATTTTCATTTCATTTTTCATCAGATTGTCTGCATGTGGCCATCAAAGCGTCAGCATATATGTGGGTATCCACATTCAACAAATTAAAGAATCTGCAGTTTATCAATATACTAATGATATATTTATAATGCCTTAAATAAAGAAATCATTTTAAGGATTGAACAGAGTATATCAAAAGTTTAAGACTACATTTCAGAAGGTTAATTCGCACCTTGAAATATATTCATTGGTTTCTTAAAGTGACAACTTTGGATTTGGTGAATCAAATTAGGTGTTGGAAGAGGCCAAGGAATCCTGCTGTCACTTTGACCAGTGAATGAGTTACATGTACCCCACTCCCCCTTTACCATGTTAATGAACTCTAGTACAGTGGATACAGGAGCAAAACATCTATGGAGTGCTATTTAGTTTGTTTGATTGACAATCTGCAGGAGAACATTCTGGGAGCAATGGAAGTCTCATCGAAATATCAGTTTCAGTCAAGGTATCCTCCTTCAGTTTTTAATAGTCCAGTATGGAAGCATAATACCGATTGTCATTAAATTCCCGTTATCTTCCTTAATGCTGTGCACACTGAAGTCAGCTGAATCAGATTCAGAGTGTGTTTGCTGTTGTGATTACTTCCAGAATATTCTGGGCAGCACGGTAGCATAGTGGGTAGCACGGCTGCTTCACAGCTCCAGGGTCCCAGGTTCGATTTGCGGCTTGGGTCACTGTCTGTGCGGAGTCTGCACGTTCTCCTTGTATCTGTGTGGGTTTCCTCCGGGTGCTCCGGTTTCCTCCCACAGTCCAAAGATGTGCAGGTTAGGTGGATTGGCCATGATAAATTGCCCTTAGTATACAAAAAGGATGGGTGGGGTTACTGAGTTAGGGTGGAGGTGTGAGCTTGGGTGGGACCGGGGCAGACTTTATGGGCCGAATGGCCTCCTTCTGCACTGTACATTCAGTGATTATTTTGACACAGCACATTGGAGAGCTCTGATCCCTTTTTCACCACAAACTGCTGAGGGGAAAATTGAATGGGAAGTTCCCCAAATTCCCACCATAAGTTCAGCAGAATCCCCAGTAGAAACAACTTTGACAGATATTTATCTGAGTTTTTTCTCCAATCTTCTCTGAGACATTGAGACCTGCAATTAGTTCTTGGGGACCATTAACAGACGTAGAGGGTGCGATTCAATGGAAAAAATCCATATCTGGTTTTGGGCATTTGTAGCAGGTGTTCCTTGGTACTGCCACTCTTCAAAGGCACTATGTCATTTCCTTTGGCCTCAGGGAGTTTCTCTCTACCGAGGCTGCACTTTAGTCATTTCCTTCTGGAAACACTCTTCACAGATCGGGCAACATTTTGGAATGCTACCCCTATCTTTCTCCCCGCTTTTCAGCCCCCCACCCTGTGTTCGCCTCCCCCCAACCTCAGGGAGGCTCCTGGGAACACACTCCTTAATCCCCAACCGCCTTGTAAGGCCCTTGGGCTCGATTCCTGGCCCTGCCAACCTGGCACCTAGGCAGTATCCCTGCCAAACTGGCAGTGCCAAGGTGTCTGGGTGCCAGAGGGAGTGTCAGAATGCCACCCTGCCCGATCCCCGACCACCCGGCGGTCTCTAATGCCCTTGCCCCCCCCCCCCAAATCAGGTCCCCCCTCAGCCTTCTCTGCTCTAAGGAGAACACCAGCCTGACCAGCCTCTCTTTATAGCTGAAACGCTCCAGAACTTGGCAACATCCTGGTGATCCTCCTCTGCGCTCTCTCTAGTGCATTAACACTCTTTTGATTCCAACAATCAAGATTGCAGTTCCGCCAAATCCGCCAAAATGTAATGGAGAAAACAATAATCCATCCAAAGAAAACTATAAATGAAAGTAAAAGCAGCAAATGCTGGAAATACTCAGAAGCATCTGGGGAGAGAGAATATAATTAAGGGGCTGAAATTGAATACGTTGACCTGCCTGCAATGGCAAGGTGGACAGTGGGTCCAAATCCGGACTTTTCAGCAGCACTGTTGTCAGTGGCTTTTTAATGCTGCTATTGCATTTGCATCTGATCCGATTGTAACAAACAGGCCTGATGGTGATGGCCTGCGGCAGGTAATTTCATCTGAACTATTGTCATGGGAATATCACAGTGTGTGGGTGGAGCTGGGCTCTGGCTCTGCTTTTTACTTTCGTTTTGAGCTGGAAGCTGTTTATAGCTCTGAGTGTTAGTTTTGTTTTCAGTTGGAGAGCTGCATTCAAAACAAGGAGGTGTATTTTGGTCTTTTTCTCTGCATGCTAAAGAATATCTCCAGATCACTTGATGATTTCAAAGTAATACCTGTTTCTATAAGGAATGCAAACCTACTTTGTTAAAAAAGGTCTCTGACTTATGAATGTTGTCAGGATTCCCTATAGAGTATTAACTTTTGGGGGAGAATCAGTGTTGGTAGCTGATAAGATGTTTACTGTGTGTTTATAAAATGTTACCTGGATTCATAGAATAAACATTGTTTTGTTTAAAAATACTGTAGATCTCTGTTGCATCACACCTGGAAAGTGGGCCCTTGTGCTCCTCATAACCAAAATCTATTAAAAGTTGTGGGTCAGGTGAACTCCATGATATACTTTGGTGTTCTCTAAACCCTGACCCATAATACTATTACAGGGGTCATGTGAGGATCAGATTTAAGGCATGGTGGAGGTCTTCGGACATAACCAGAAACTACAGGACAGTGTACAGCAAAGAAGCACCATGCTTCAGTAATGTTTCTCTCTGAGGACCCACAGGGAGATGGGAGGAAAAAGTCTGCCTCTGAAAACAAGCATACATGTTTGGAAGTGGCAAAGGGGATAGGCACTCACCCTCCTGGATGCAGTGCCGGAAGAGGTGAAATGGTCAAATTCTGACAGGAAAATCATAAACCGATATATGAATCTCCCTAATTACCCTCACTGCTTTCCCAAGCCTTCTCCTGCATATCATTCCTCACATCAACACACCTTCCTCATGCACCCATTCCTCTCTGTCCTAGAACCCATTCACAGTTCCATCTTGACGTAATATCATGCCTATCATTCATAGTATCTCGCCACAAATGTTGTCTTCTGTCCTCTCCACTCATTCCACTTTTTTTCTCTTGATGTTGGCCTCACTTGTGCCCCAGTAATAAGGAGCAGGCTGAAATTATTGGGTTAGGATGTACATGTTTGTAGTATGTGTAACTCTGTAAATGAAAGCTTATAAAAGAGCACAAAAATTGGCTCCAGTTCTAGCTTTCACCACCTGGCACTCTGAATTGAACATGATAGCTGAAGATGGTTGGCCAAAAGTGGAGATTGGAAACTAATCAGAAAGGAAAACAAAATCCTACTGCCAGTGTAGAAAATGTCAGAACTCAATTGTAAATTGTTGAGAATTGGGTATCCGCCAATATATCTGAAATTTGACTCGTGGAATTATGAAGTGGATATGTGAACATATTGTTATGTATAATAAGGAATGGCTTTGATGTTGTGATTTGCTGCAAGAAATTAAATTAAAAGTAAAGCACTTTGTGAGATGAATGCTCATCAGTTGGATGAGGTTTGGGCTTTCTAACAGAATTCCTGGAGAAAATAAACAAGAATGGCGATCTGTTAAATGCCTATGTGAGATTTTCCGGTCCCACTGACAGCGACCCCTTGCCATGGGTTCCCTGGCAGCAGGCAGTGCATACAATGGGAAAACCCATTGACAGCGGTGGGACTGGAAGTTGGCAGTAGTATATCATGTGACAGTAGTATTCAGCTCCAGATCTCCTAAGCAAATACCTAACTAAAATATGGGCAATCACAATGGCATATAAAATTCATACATCCTTTTAGGCACAGGGCTAAATTGCTGGCTTTGAAAGCAGACCAAGGCAGGCCAGCAGCACGGTTCGATTCCCGTAATAGCCTCCCCGAACAGGCGCCGGAATGTGGCGACTAGGGGCTTTTCACTGTAACTTCATTTGAAGCCTACTTGTGACAATAAGCGATTTTCATTTCAACAGCAAGCACCATGGACAATAGAGAGGTTGGAACTCAATAGGTGTTAGATGAATATGAAATGGATACCATCAGTCTTTCATTGTCTCCTGATGGCTCATAATCCCAAACACAAAGGCCTTGGCTCTCTGAAACTCTTAGGATATGAAAAACCACAACACAGGTGCTTACTGGTCTAACATATCAGCATATCTGAAAAATAACTTTGGATTTGTAACCACTCATATGGGTGAGGCAGCCATATTTGTTATCTGCCTTTTGAAATATAACAGCAGCAACAGTTCTAGAAGTTCTAATCCAAAACACCATCTAGGTCATCAAACCAGCTGCAAGGCAATTACACAACCAGGGTAATATAGAGCTATAACTTGAAAGCGGAAGAACTTTTCCCCTCACTTGCTCCAACTTCAAGTTGATCTGAGAAGCGACTTCTTTGTAATTCAATTGCATGACAACTTGCAGCATTCTGAAAATACAAGATCTCTATTCCAGCTAAAGCATCAATTCATCTGAGAAGCTACAGGCCTGCTATGAACGATACTGAAATAATTCCAGATTATAATCACATTGTTTCTTTATTCATTTATATCTATGCTTTTTGTGTGTGATTGTATGTGTAAGATGTGTTATACCTGCAGGGTAAGAGTGTGCTAATAAACAATCTTTTTCATTTTTAAATTCACTAAAGCTTACTGCTGGACTTATTGCAATTGGGACAATCACTCTGAGAGTAAGATGGCACACTAACCTCACTCACAAAACATTTTGATCATGGATAATTATAAAACATCTACATTCTGTCTGTAAACATAACCTTTATGGAACAATTGAGACATTCTGTGGTGACACCAAGAATAGAAAACACATTAATTGCCAAGTTTTGAAATAGCCCACATATGAACACAGGCAGCAATACATTGGAAGGATTAAAGATAGAGAGGGTGAGGATAAAAGCACTTTACCCAACTGAACACCTGTTTAACCAGCCTTCCCACCTAACCATTTACCTCACCTGCACTCATTCACTAACACACGGAAAAGCTATTTAAATTACTCAAAGCTTTTCACTGTGTTAGTAAATGAAGACTGACCAAAATATGGCAGCTAATGCTGTAAGAATGGGGCATGGCTTAGTTTTCCCTGATGATCCTGCACAACAGAGAAAGACTCTGAGAACAGGTATGCTCCACAATTCTGAAGAGGCCCAGTTCAGGGGCGTCATTCTCCGACCCCCCGCCGGGTCGGAGAATGGCCGTTGGCCGCCGTGAATCCCGCCCCCGCCGAAGTCTCCGAAGGGAGGAAGGTCGGCGGGGCGTTAATGGCGCCGCTGCCGCGGAGAATGTCACGGGTCTGCGCAAGGCAGCCGATTTTCGGCCTGCCGATATTCTCCCTTCCGGATGGGCCGAAGTCCCGTCGACGTGATGACCGTTCACGTCGACGATAATCAAACCTCCTTTTCATCGGCGTGACCCGGTGCTCCAGGCTCACGCCGACCAGCGAGGAGGTGAGTGACGGCCTGGGGGGTTGGCTCTGGGCAGGAAATGGCGTGGCCGCAGACTGATTGCGTGAGGAGAGGTGTGTCTCGGCTTGTGTGTGTGTGCGGCGGGGGGGGGGGGGGTGGTTAGAGTAGGCTGGGCTCCGGGGGAGTGCCGGGAGGGGGTCCGTGCCGGGGTGGAGGTTGGGGGTTGGGGGGGGTCCGTGCCGGGGTGGAGGTTGGGGGGGGGGTCCGTGCCGGGGTGGAGGTTGGGGGGGGGGGTCCGTGCTGGGGTGGAGGTTGGGGAGGGGGTCCGTGCCGGGGTGGAGGTTGGGGGTTGGGGGGGGTCCGTGCCGGGGTGGAGCTTGGGGGGGGGTCCGTGCTGGGGTGGAGGTTGGGGAGGGGGTCCGTGCCGGGGTGGAGGTTGGGGGGGGGGTCTGTGCTGGGGTGGAGGTTGGGGGTTGAGGAGGGGGTCCGTGCTGGGGTGGAGGTTGAGGGTTGGGGAGGGGGTCCGTGCCGGGGTGGAGGTTGGGGGGGGGGGGTCCGTGCTGGGGTGGAGGTTGGGGAGGGGGTCCGTGCTGGGGTGGAGGTTGGGGGGGGGTCCGTGCTGGGGTGGAGGTTCGGGAGGGGGTCCGTGCCAGGGTGGAGGTTGGGGGTTGGGGGGGGGGTCCGTGCTGGGGTGGAGGTTGGGGAGGGGGTCCGTGCCGGGGTGGAGGTTGGGGGGGGGGTCCGTGCTGGGGTGGAGGTTGGGGGTTGGGGAGGGGATCCGTGCTGGGGTGGAGGTTGGGGGTTGGGGAGGGGGTCCGTGCCGGGGTGGAGGTTGGGGGGGGGGGTCCGTGCTGGGGTGGAGGTTGGGGAGGGGGTCCGTGCTGGGGTGGAGGTTGGGGGGGGGTCCGTGCTGGGGTGGAGGTTGGGGAGGGGGTCCGTGCCGGGGTGGGGGTTGGGGGGGGGTCCGTGCCGGGGTGGAGGTTGGGGGGGGGGTTCCGTGCCGGGGTGGAGGTTGGGGGGGGGTCCGTGCTGGGGTGGAGGTTGGGGAGGGGGGTCCGTGCCGGGGTGGAGGTTGGGGGGGGGGTCCGTGCCGGGGTGGAGGTTGGGGAGGGGGTCCATGCTGGGGTGGAGGTTGGGGAGGGGGTCCGTGCCGGGGTGGAGGTTGGGGGGGGATCCGTGCCGGGGTGGAGGTTGGGGAGGGACCCGTGCCGGGGTGGAGGTTGGGGGGCGGTCCGTGCTGGCGTGGAGGTTGGGGGTTGGGGAGGGTGTCCGTGCCGGGGTGGGTGATGGGAGGGCAAATGAGTTGGTCCACCTGGCCAGGTGCCAGCCTCCAACAGTTGGACCCATGCGGTCCATGCCACCTGGCTGGGGGGACGAGGGGATATGGGCAATGATGACATGTCGTCGTTCCCCTCCCCCCCACCAGGCCGTCATGTTTTCAGACCATCCAGCGATGTTGGCCGCCGTGGTGGCAGCCGCTCATGTCTATGTTGCCCTGGATGAGGAGGAGGAGGAGGAGGAGGAGGAGCGTGCCAGAGAGGCGGCGCAGGCTGCCGCAGAGGGGCAGGCGGCAGCCGCCCAGGCTGGAGGGACACCTGACCGACAGGACGAGGAGGGGGAGGAGGACGTCGTGGCCCCACGGCAACGGAGGCACCCGAGGGCGCCCCTTGTCCCCGGCCCCGGCAGTCATACCAGGACCTCACGGACCGGGAATGCAGGAGGAGACTCCGGATGAGCCGGGAAACCGTGGCACACATCTGCCACCTGCTGGCACACCTGTCACCGCGTGGCACTGGCGGGGGACACCCTCTCCCCGTGTCCGTCAAGGTTACGGTGGCCCTGAACTTTTATGCAACGGGGTCATTCCAGGCACTGAGTGGGGACCTGTCCGGCATATCGCAGACATCGGTGCATCGGTGCATCCGGGCAGTGACAGATGCCCTTTATGCCATGGCGCACCGCTACATCCGCTTCCCCGTGGACCGGGCCAGCCAAGATGCCCGGGCCGTGGGCTTCTCTGCCGTTGCCGGGTTCCCCATGGTCCAGGGCGCGATTGATGGATGCACGTCGCCGTGCGGCCACCTGCAGAGAACAGGGCCGTGTTCACTAATAGGAAGGGGACCTATTCAATGAACGTACAGGTGGTCTGCGACCACCGCATGATGATCCTGCACGTCTGCGCCCGTCACCCAGGCAGTGTACACGACTCATTCATGTTGTCGCGGTCATCCATCCCCGGCATGTACGAGGGACGCCATCCCCGGCTGAGGGGCTGGTTGCTGGGCGACAGGGGCTACCCATTGCGATCGTGGCTGATGACGCCTATACGGAGGCCACGCAATGAGGCGGAGAACCGCTACAATGATGCCCATGTAGCGACAAGGGGAGTGATCGAGAGGTGCTTTGGCGTGCTGAAGATGCGTTTCAGGTGCCTGGACCTCTCTGGGGGCGCCCTCCAGTATCGGTCAGATAGGGTCGGCCGCATCATTGTGGTGTGCTGCGTCCTGCACAACATAGCCCAGCAGAGGGGCGATGTGCCGCAGGCAGAGGAGGGCGGAGTGGAGGAGCAGCAGGAAGAGGCCCAGTCCTCCCCAGATGAGGGGGATGGGGGCAATGGTCAGGGCAGACGGGGTAGACACAGGCGGGTGGCTGTCCACCGTTATCGGCTGGCCCAGCGGGCACGGGACAGACTGATAGACGCCCGCTTCACTGACTAGATGGGCGTGGGAATCGGGTAGTATGGCCACAGACCGCACACCATGACAACAGCCGACCGCCCACACTCCCCACCCATCCACCCACCCAGCACCCTCACCCCCCTCCTCAACCCCACACACCCCACCCGCATGCACACCACCCCCCCCACCCCCAATTGCCGATCCACCGGCGGCACAACGGGCCGGGCTCGCCCAGTTGCGGGTGGACGCGTGTCTATCGCAGGCCATGGAGGATGATGACAACCCGCCTCCGATGAGCTCCTGGCTCTACATCGTTGGACTATGTCTGACCCATGGCCACAGTACCACCATCCACCCGGACCATCCCTGCATGCGGCTGTGACACTGCAGCGCACGGTCCCGTCCTCTGCCCGGGGGATGTTGATGGCGGCCCAGGGGGAAGGGGGCAGACTCACCTGGGGCTGAGGTAAGACCACCCGTCACACACACACTTGCGCTCAACGTACATGACACGCCCGCACACTTTGGACAGAGCACAAAGGCAGCTTCGGTAGGTGTAACATTGACTTTAATAACCAAAGGAGTTCATGCACGTGCCCTAGCCCCTAAAACTCATCTGTGCCCTGCACCCGTGCCAACTTACTCAGTGTCTAATTGTTTGGCCTTACGGGCCCTTTGACTACGTCTACGTGGTTCCCCAGATGGTACAGCAGAACTGGAGGTGGACTCCTGTGATTCCTGCCCTCTGACACCGGATCCCTTTGGCGGCCGTTTCCTGGGGCGTCCTGGCCTAGATGGGCCAGGCTGCGGTCCGGGCGACTGGGATGGCGAGCTGCCAGCCTGTCCTGCCCGTTGCCCACCCGATGCACCTGGGACGGAAGGGGGGGAGTCCGAGGTGTCGCGGTGTACCGGGACCTCCCCTACAGAGGGAGCCGGGACGGACCACACCACCTCGTCCTCCCTCGGGGTGCCCGATGGCCCCCAGGCCTCTACATGGGTGGGGGATGCGAACGGACTGGCCATCCGACGCGCCCCCGACATCTGGCGCTGCCGGTCCTGGAGGCCCGTGCTGGTATCGACAGGGGTCTGCAGGTTTGCAGCCATGGAGCCCAGGGGGTTGTCGAACCCTGTCTGCGACAGTGCGACGCCAGCTCGCACATGGCCACTGGCGCCGATGCCCTCATCGATGGCCTGCTGAGACTGGGCCATGGCCTGCAGAGACTGGGCCATGGCCTGCAGAGACTGGGCTATGGCCTGCTGAGACTGGGCCATGGCCTGCTGAGACTGGGCCATGGCCTGCTGAGACTGGGCTATGGCGTTGAGCGCCTCTGCCATCTGGCGCTGGCACTGGCTCATGGCCTCCTGTGAGAGGGCAGCCATTTCCTGGGCCACAGACGCCGCCTGCACGGAAGGCCCCAGGCCTCGCAAACCGTTCCCCATGTCTGACACCGTCGCACCCATTGCCTCCACCGCGGACGCCACCCGTGCGGTGTCAGCCTGGGTGGCACGCACGACCGGGACCACTCCCAGCTCCTGGACGCGGGTGGACTCCTCCACCTGCGACCGCAGCTGCCGCAAGCCACCCGTCACCCTATTCGCTCGTCTCCGTGTCGGTGGTTGCATCGGATCTATGTGTGGGTGTGGTAACTGCAGGAACCCGGGATCCATCTGGGCGGCAGATGTTCGCTTGGCCTGGGCTGCCCTCCGACCGCCCGGTCCCTCTGCTGCTCCTACCTCCACCTGCTGTACCGGGACGGCTGTGTTGTGCGCACCAGTGAGTGTACCAGACGTCTCATCACTAAAGTGCCCAACCGTGGTGAGTGTTTCTGCGATGGTGGAGGGTGTTGGTGACAGCAGTGGCATTGTGTCGTGCTCTTCGTCCCACTCTGAGTCCATGGCACTTTGGGGTGGGGGTTCGTCTCCACCCATCCACTCTGAGTCACTGTCCGGTATTTCGTCTTTCCGGGTAGGGGTGTCCTGGGTAGTGCTGTCCCGGGTAGTGCTGTCCCGGGTAGTGCTGTCCCGGGTAGGGGTGTCCTGGGTAGTGGTGTCCCGGGTAGGGGTGTCCTGGATAGTGGTGTCCTGGGTAGTGGTGTCCTGGCTCGGATGTGACGGGGGCCTGTGGCTGCTCCCCTCATCGCTGGGTGGTCGCTCCCGCACGTGACGGGGCTGTCGTCTCCCTGTTGCTCCAGGTCTCTCCGTCTCCCGTGGTGTGCGAGGGGCATCCTGCGGGCGTCGCATGCTGGAGGGTGCGGGTCTCTCCGTCTCCCGTGGTCTCCGAGGGGCATCCTGCGGGCGTTGCATGCTGGAGGGTGCGGGTCTCTCCGTCTCCTGTGGTCTCCGAGGGGCATCCTGCGGGCGTCGCATGCTGGAGGGTGCGGGTCTCTCCGTCTCCTGTGGTCTCCGAGGGGCATCCTGCGGGCGGTCTGCATCTGCGGGGATGGGTGCCTGGACGTTTGGTCCTGCGATACACAATGAGGCATGCATGGTTAGACATCAGGCAGTGATCAGGTGATACGGGGAGGGGGATATAGGGGAGGGGGGATATGGGGACGGGCTGTTGGTGGCTCACTTGCTCGTGGGGCCCCGACCTCTGCATCAGCAACCTCCCGGTCCTCAGGTCCGCCAGCCAGTTCCAGGGCCCTTTCCTCGTGTACGGTCAGTGGGCTCTCATCAGCGGGCCCTCCTCCAGTCCTCACATGCTCCCTATTGTTGTGTGCGCGCTTCTCCTGTGGGGGGGGGGGGGGGGAGGGGGGTGGTGGCAGGGGTAAAAGGCAACAGTGTTAGGCAGGTATATGAATGCACGCCATCGGTTGCGCGTGCATTGCAGAGGTTAAGGTTAGGGCTGGATTCACTTGGGGATATGGGGGATATGGGGGAGGGGGGATATGGGGGAGGGGGGATATGGGGGATATGGGGGAGGGGGGGATATGGGGGAGGGGGATATGGGGGATATGGGGGAGGGGGGATATGGGGAGGGGGGTATGGGGGATATGGGGGAGGGGGGATATGGGGGATATGGGGGAGGGGGGATATGGGGAGGGGGGATATGGGGGAGGGGGGATATGGGGGAGGGGGGATATGGGGGAGGGGGGGATATGGGGGAGGGGGGGATATGGGGAGGCTCACCCTGCCTGCTCTGACGAGGTCGTTCACCTTCTTGTGGCACTGGGTGCCTGTCCGTGGTGTTAGGGCCACAGCGGTGACGGCCTCTGCCACTTCCCTCCACAGACGCCGGCTGTGGCGTGGGGCAACTCTGCGGCCGTGCCCGGGATACAGGGCGTCCCTCCTCTGCTCCACCGCGTCCAGGAGCGCCTCCACATCGCGTGACTCGAACCTCGGGGCTGAGCGACGGCCAGCCATCAAGTCGGGTGTTGCGGTCGGGTGTTCCGGTCGGGTGGGGGGGAGCTGCGCGGCCTTATGAGCCGTCACGCCGTGCAGCGCGTATGACGCTGCACGGCGTGAACCACTGCGCAAGCGCGGATCCCGTTACGTCGCTGCTAGCCCATTTCGGGCCGCAGACTATCGGCCCATTTTTATGACGTGACGCAAGTGGGATTTGCGCCGTTTTTTGCTCCGATCGGCGGAGGTTCCGCCGATAACGGAGAATTTCGCCCCTGGTCTATATAGCAGAAGGTCTTCTTCCAGGTGATGTCAAATGTCAACAACTGCCTGACAAGAAACTCCGAGCCTCCTGAAGTACTGATGCTCCAGAGTCGCAGAAATGACTGTGGTAGTATGTATTAGGGGTCATGTGGGACTGGAAGCCCTAATGTCATTGGCTGACAGATCCCGGGTCCTGGTTGGCCGTTGACCTCTAGCTCCGCCCTGAAGGCGGAGTATAAGAAGCCGGAGTCCTCCCCCGCAGGCCATTCTACTATCGAGCTGCGGGGGAACAGACACGCTTAATGAAGCCTCATCGACTTCACTCTATTCGTCTCCCGGAGTCTTTGTGTGCTACAATTTATTAAGCGTGCCTAAAAAGGACTATGGAGCTCAGGATCATCCCGGAATGCCTGAGGATCAGCCCCCATGCAGTGAACGTGGCAGCAGCCTTCAAGCACTGGCAGACTTGTTTCGAGGCCTACCTCAGTACGGCCACCGGCCGGGTCACAGAAGACCAAAAACTACAGGTCCTGCACTCGAGGTTAAGCACGGAGATTTTCTCCCTCATCGAAGACGCGGAGGATTTCCAGACGGCGTTCGCAGCACTGAAAAGTCTCTATGTCCGCCCAGTTAACCAAATCTACGCTCGCTACCAGCTCGCGACGAGACGGCAAAGTCCCGGAGAATCGATGGACGAATTATACGCCGCGCTGCTGATTTTGGGACGAGCCTGCAGCTGCCCTTCGGTGAACGCAAATGAACACACGGACATGTTAATGCGCGATGCTTTTGTGGCAGGTATGAATTCCTCCCAAATCCGCCAAAGACTTCTAGAAAAAGAGTCGCTAGGACTCTAAGAGGCACGGACCCTAGCAGCCTCCCGAGACGTGGCTGCGCGTAATACCCGCGCCTACGGCCCCGACCGCGCGGCAGCCCATTGGGCTCCGTACGTACCCGTCGCGACAAATCCACCTCCCCCGGACACCCCACAGTCTTGCGCGGTCCAAACGCCAAGTCGCACCGGGGGCGCCCGCTGCTATTTCTGCGGCCAGGCGAAACACCCCCGGCAGCGCTGCCCGGCCCGCGCAGCAATCTGCAAGAGCTGCGGGAAAAAGGGCCATTTCGCGGTTGTGTGCCGGTCCCGCGAGGTCGCCGCTGTCCCGGGAGAACAGGGAGCCCTGCACGCCGCTTACACCCCCCAACCCCCCCAGCGCCCCATGTACGACCCGCAGGCTCAGCCACTCTGGGTTCCGACCACCGCGGTCCCGGGAGAACAGGGAGCCCTGCACGCCGCTTACGCTCCCCAACACCCCACGTCCCCCGTCCCCACGTATGACCCGCCGGCGCTACCAATTTGGGTCCCGACCACTGCTGTCCCCAGAGATGAGTGAGCCCCACGCGGTCCTAACGCTCCCCAACCCCCCCAGCGCCCCATGTGCGACCTGCAGACGCCGCCATTTTGGGTCCCGGCCACCACGAGGGGAGGAAGGGGAGGAAACCCTCTTGGACCACCCCAGACCTGTACGACGCATGGGGGCGGCCATTTTGTCCACCCCCGCCGCCATCTTGTGACCCCCTAGCCATGTGCGATGTATGGGGGCAGCCATTTTGTTCATCTCCGACGCCATCTTGGACGGCAACAACGGACCCCAGTGTCGACGGCTCCACGGGGTTCGAGGAAGACGCTCCACTACTACAACCACGTCTCGCTTCAATAACGCTCGATCAAGCTCGGCCCCGGACACACCGACGACAACGGTGCTAATAAACGGGCACGAGACACCATGCCTAGTCGACTCCGGGAGCACGGAGAGCTTTATCCACCCCGACACGGTAAGACGCTTTTCCTTGACCACCTATCCCAGCGCACAAAAGATTTCCCTAGCTGCAGGATCCCACTCCGTACAGATCAAAGGTTTCTGCATAGTTACCCTAACGGTGCAGGGGAGGGAGTTCAAAAACTACAAACTACACGTCCTTCCCCAACACAAGCGCCCCACATTACTGGGATTAGATTTCCAGTGCAATCTACAGAGCCTTACGTTCAAATTCGGCGGCCCAATACCCCCACTCACTATCTGCGGCCTCGCAACCCTCAAGGTGCAACCCCCATCCTTGTTTGCGAACCTCACCCCGGATTGCAAACCTGTTGCCACTAGGAGCAGACGGTACAGCGCCCAGGACCGGATCTTCATTCGGTCCGAAGTCCAGCGGCTACTAAAGGAAGGCATAATCCAGGCCAGCAATAGTCCCTGGAGAGCACAGGTGGTAGTAGTGAAGACAGGGGAGAAACAAAGGATGGTCATAGACTATAGCCAGACCATCAACAGGTACACACAACTAGACGCGTACCCTCTCCCCCGCATATCCGACATGGTCAATCGGATTGCCCAATATAAAGTCTTCTCCACCGTGGACCTCAAGTCCACCTACCATCAGCTCCCCATCCGCCCAAGTGACCGCAAGTACACAGCCTTCGAGGCAGACGGGCGATTATACCATTTCCTAAGGGTCCCATTTGGCGTCACAAACGGGGTCTCGGTCTTCCAACGGGAGATGGACCGAATGGTTGATCAACATGGGTTACGGGCCACGTTCCCGTATCTCGACAATGTAACCATCTGCGGCCACGACCAGCAGGACCACGACGCCAACCTCCAAAAATTCCTCCAGACCGTCAAAGCCTTGAACCTCACGTACAACGAGGACAAGTGCGTTTTTAGCACCAACCGGCTAGCCATTCTGGGCTACGTAGTGCGCAATGGGGTAATAGGCCCCGACCCCGAACGTATGCGCGCCCTCATGGAATTTTCCCTCCCGCACTGCTCAAACGCCCTGAAACACTGCCTGGGGTTTTTTTCATACTACGCCCAGTGGGTCCCCCAGTACGCTGACAAGGCCCGCCCCCTAATACAGACCACGACCTTCCCTCTGTCGACGGAGGCTTGCCAGGCCTTCAGCCGCATCAAAGCGGATATCGCAAAGGCCACGATACGCGCCATCGACGAGTCCCTCCCCTTCCAGGTCGAGAGCAACACCTCCGACGTAGCTCTAGCGGCCACCCTTAACCAAGCGGGCAGACCCGTGGCCTTTTTCTCCCGAACCCTCCACGCTTCAGAAATCCGCCACTCCTCAGTGGAAAAGGAAGCCCAAGCCATAGTGGAAGCTGTGCAACATTGGAGGCATTACCTGGCCGGCAGGAGATTCACTCTCCTCACCGACCAACGGTCGGTAGCCTTCATATTCGATAATGCACTGCGGGGCAAAATCAAAAACGACAAGATCTTAAGGTGGAGGATCGAGCTCTCCACCTTCAACTACGAGATCTTGTATCGTCCCGGAAAGCTGAACGAGCCGTCCGATGCCCTATCCCGCGGCACATGTGCCAACGCACAAATTAACCGCCTCCAAACCCTCCACGAGGACCTCTGCCACCCGGGGGTCACTCGGTTTTTCCACTTTATCAAGTCCCGCGACCTCCCATACTCTTTAGAGGAGGTCCGTACAGCCACAAGGGACTGCCACATCTGCGCAGAATGCAAACCGCATTTTTTCAGGCCGGATGGTGCGCACCTGATTAAGGCTTCCCGCCCCTTTGAACGCCTTAGTCTGGATTACAAAGGGCCCCTCCCCTCCACCGACCGCAACACATACTTCCTTAATGTGGTGGACGAATACTCTCGCTTCCCATTCGCCATCCCCTGCTCTGACATGACCGCGGCCACAGTCATTAAAGCCCTGAACACCATCTTCACCATCTTCGGTTGCCCCGCATACGTCCACAGCGACAGGGGGTCCTCTTTCATGAGTGACGAGCTGCGCCAGTTCCTGCTCAGCAAGGGCATAGCCTCAAGCAGGACGACCAGCTACAACCCCCGGGGGAACGGGCAAGTAGAGAGGGAGAATGGCACGGTCTGGAAGACCGTCCTACTGGCCCTACGGTCCAGGGACCTCCCAGTTTCACGGTGGCAGGAGGTCCTCCCGGACGCTCTCCACTTCATCCGGTCGCTATTGTGTACGAGCACTAACCAAACGCCTCATGAGCGTCTCCTTGTCTTCCCTAGGAAGTCCTCCTCTGGAACGTCGCTGCCGACCTGGCTGGCGGCCCCAGGACCCATCTTGCTCCGAAGGCATGTGCGGGCACACAAGGCGGACCCGTTGGTCGAAAGGGTTCACCTCCTCCACGCGAACCCGCAGTACGCTTACGTGGAGTACCCCGACGGCCGACAGGACACGGTCTCCCTGCGGGATCTGGCGCCCGCCGGCAACACACACACCCCCCCCCCGACACCATTCACCCAACCCCCCCCTTCCTGCCACCGCCGCACCCCGCGACCGCCCCCTTCCCAGGAGGATCGGTTCCCCTCCCCTCAGGCCCGACCAAGAATAAAGCCCGAGCTGAAACCGTAAGGCCCCCGGAGACGACAACACCGGAACAAGCACCACCACCACCACCGGGGCCGAGGCGATCGACACGGACGACCAGACCGCCCGACCGACTCGTGGCGTCGATCTAAATCAATATATGGACATTTCACAAGAACATTTTGCTTTTCTCCCGATACCTTCTGTAAATAGTTGAAACAGGACAAAATTGTACATACTGTATTGCCATATGAATGTTTTCCTCCCAGGACCAGCCCTGTAAACCCTTACCACCATACGAAGCATCACCCCGCCGGGTTCATTTTTGACAAGGGGTGAATGTGGTAGTATGTATTAGGGGTCATGTGGGACTGGAAGCCCTAATGTCATTGGCTGACAGATCCCGGGTCCTGGTTGGCTGTTGACCTCTAGCTCCGCCCTGAAGGTGGAGTACAAGAAGCCGGAGTCCTCCCCCGCAGGCCATTCTACTATCAAGCTGCGGGGGAACAGACACGCTTAATAAAGCCTCATCGACTTCACTCTATTCGTCTCCCGGAGTCTTTGTGCGCTACAATGACCTCCAAATGTTTGGAAATCCCCTCCCAAGCCATGAAATCACACTCTCATGAGCAAAATCATTTCACCGATGCAAAAAAAGTTTGGGATCTTAGTATTAAAACATATTTTACCTGTTGGTTGCTCAACTCCCACAAATTTTGCTGCCCTCTCATCTTGCTTTCACTGGTAAATTGCGGGAAATTCACAAAGGTACATTCAGTGATGGCATCACATTGGAGATGGTGGAAATGGTGAAGGATGATGCGGTGAAGCTGGAGGCTGGTGGGGTGCAAGGTGAGGACAAAGAGAACCCTATCGAAGATCTGGGAGGGAGGGGAAATCGTGAGCTCAAAAGTGCGGAAAAAGAGATAGACATGGTCAAAGGCCCTGACACAATGATGGAGGAGAATCGAGGAAAAATATCTATCAGATATGCACTGGCATGGTAAGTGGCATAATCCGAACAGAGAGAGGGTGGCATGGTGGAACAGTGGTTAGCACTGCTGCCTCACAGCGTCAGGGACCCAGGTTCAATTCCGGCCTTGGATCACTGTCTGTGTGGAGTTTGTACACTGTCCCTGTGTCTGCATGGGTTTCCTCCGGGTGCTCCAGTTTCCTCCCACAGTTCAAAGATGTACACGTTAGGTAGATTAGCCATTATAAATCGCCCCTCAGTGCGCAGTGATGTGCAGGTTAGGTTATGGGATTCCAGGGATAAGGAAAGGTGGACAATGATAGAGTGCTCTTTCGAAGGGATGGTGCAGACCCGATGGGCTGAATGGCCTCCTTCTGCACTGTCGGTGTTCTATGAAGTAGGACAATGGAATAGAGTCCTTACAGAAGGCAGGGTGGCATGAATCAAAGCAGCTGTGGAAGTCAGTGAATTTTTAAGGAGATATGGCTGACAGCTTAGTCCCAGAAATGGAAACAGAGAATTTGAGGAAGGGATGCAAAGATGGATCATATGAAGGTGAGGAGGGGGATGAAAATTGAAGGCAACGCTTCGGTCTTTGTCTTTCTCAGTCGGTTTAATAAAAACATGAGGGTTGGATCTGAGAGAATGGAGTACTGTAAATTCAGAGGGAAGTCAGCTGGAGTAAATGACAAGAGTAGAGAAATTGAGAATCAATTGTTTCTAACTTAACCATTTTCAATGTTTGTTTTGCAATTCTGCCTGCTTTAATTAGAGTGTTGTTAGAATCAGTTTTCACAGAATTTAGGACAACCGCCATTTTCTAAAGCTTTTGTCAATATCAAAAGAAGTCTCCACCTTGCATTAGGTCAAAGGGAAAATTATAGAAATTGAGTCTTAAAGTATGATATCCTGACAAGGGCGATCATGTCCTTTTGTTTACGGGCCACGGTAAATGTAAAAGGAAATTTGCTCTCTCGTTATAGTTTATTAATGTCATATCAGTTACCTTGACTGTTCCGGGTAAGTTTTTATTTACTTATATGACCATGTGCCTGACAAGACATAGATCCAGTTACTCGTTGCCAATAGCTTTCCATGGTTAAGTCTGTGGTGTGAATGTTTCAGAGCAATGCCAGATATAAGCCGGATCCCTGCTGGGAGTGTTTTTAAAAAGGCTTTACTGCGTTACATTTTTACATGGTGAAGTGATGTTTGCGTTTCGATGGCTTAGATCGAATATACTGTGGGATTCTTTTTTTAGACGTTACATTTCAAGAAATGGTTCTTGTCTAGTGTTTCATCATGTAACACACCCAGTATAGGGTTTTACAATTGAAAACAGCTGGAAAATGTGCCTTTTCACCTTGAACGATAAAAACTGAAAGGAAATAACCATTACCTCCTCTTCCAAATGGAAGAAAAACAGAAGTGGAGCTCTAGTAACTTTCTTGGACTAGGGTGCTCATTAGTGGCTTCCACATGGTCAGTCGGTTCATATTTTTTGGAAACATCATCGTGTCAGTAGAAACTTGTGTCTGTTATAATCCCTTGAATTTCAAATCGGGATAATTTAAATTCATTTGGTTGGTAAGGGAAACAGGGAGAAATGTTTGTGCTGTGTTTTTGTCAAGTACGGTGAGAGATTTCAAAAGTTTTCAAGAAATTGCCAAGAAAAGTCTGAAGACTTAAGTACGATGCTGCTCAAAGACTTTCTGCTCTGGGTGTGGAAGGGTCATTACAGAGAGACTGATGTTCTTAATTCTAAGAATTAAGCACAGAACTCAACAGGGCATGGGACTTAAAAGTCACACATTATCAAAAATAACCTCTTTCTGAATAACAGGATCATCTACAATGGTGACAGAAAAATAAGCACACATTGCATGGAATTTGTTTTTAAAGTTCTTTAGAGGCCAGGATTCTCTCTGTACCCCGCGGCAAAGAGTGGGAATCCCACATCGCACAAACGGGATTGGTGTCGGGCAGCAGACTCGTTCCCAGTCTCCACACCTGCCCCGCTGGCTATAGCGGCCTTCCCGCCCCTCACCGCCGGGAACATATAAACACCTAGGACGGGATTCTCCGACCCCACACTGGGTTGGAGAATCGGCGGGGGCTGGCGTGAATCCCGCCCCCGCCGTGTCCCGAAGTCTCCGCCACCAGAGATTCGGCGGGGGCGGGAATCGCACCGCGCCGGTTGGCGGGCCCACCCCCGCCGCTTCTCTGGCCCGCGATGGGCCGAAGTCCCGCTGCTGGAATGCCTGTCCCGCCAGCGTGGATCAAACTACCTTTTGAATGGCAGGACAAGGCGGCGCGGGCAGTCTCCGGGGTTCTGGGGGTGGGGGGGGCGATCTGGCCCCAGGGGGTGCCCCCACGGTGGCCTAGCCCGCGATTGG
Organism: Scyliorhinus torazame; assembly: GCF_047496885.1. Classification (NCBI taxonomy): domain Eukaryota; kingdom Metazoa; phylum Chordata; class Chondrichthyes; order Carcharhiniformes; family Scyliorhinidae; genus Scyliorhinus; species Scyliorhinus torazame. Next base: position 78,473,374 of record NC_092709.1, on the reverse strand, counting down.
GGCCCACCGATCCACGGGCGGGCCTGTGCCATGGGGGCACTCTTTTTCTTATGCCTTTGCCATGGTCTTCACTATGGCAGAGGCGGAAGAGACCCCCTCCCCTGCGCATGTGCGGGGATGACGTCAGCAGCCGCTGACGCTCCCGAGCATTTGCCGACCCGCGTCGCCCAGCGTAGACCTTTCGGCCCCGACTGGCGTGGCCTTTCCTGGCAGCCGGCAGAGCGCAAACCACTCCGGCGCGGGCCTAGCCCCTCAAGGTGAGGGCTTGGTCCCTAAAGGTGCGGAGACTTCCGCACCTTTGGGGTGGCCTGACGCCGGAGTGGTTCCCACCATTCCATTACGCCGGAACCACCCCCCCCGCCCCGCCGGGCAGGGGAGAATCCCGGCCCTGATTTGCATGGATCACAATACAATTACCGGGCTGGAAGCTGACGCAAAACAGCCACCGATTCCCCATTTTGCTGGGGGATAGCAGGACGGCAGAGTAGAGCACCCAGCTCTAGCTGCCGATATGCCCCGGAGAAGTGCCTGATCCATGGCCGCGCATGCGCACGGTGGCAGCCTGCAGCACCCGCGCCGTGCTTCATGGCGGATGCCGCTCGCGGACCCGGCTCACAAAATAGTCCCCCCCTTCAGCCGGCTTGTGCGGCCTGGACTCCTCCCCCCCCCCCCCCCCCCCCCCACAGTGCCCCCAGACCTGTATAATGTCCTCCCCTGACTGTGGCAGCGCTGGACTGAGTCCGCAGCTGTCACGACTGATAAGACCATGAGAGACCCATGCCATCGGGAACTTGGCCGGTTGGGGCGGAGCACGGGGGCAGGCCTCAGGATTGTCCTGATGCCGTTGATACGTGGCGCAGCGGCTTTGGAGGGGGCGGAGCTTAGATTTCCGCTCGTAAACTTATATTTCCGGCCGTTCACCAAACGCAATTTCGGGGTCGGCGGCCGGAGAATCCAGCCCTAGGTTGTCCTGCTGGAGTAGAGTTGCTCCTGGTCTGCACTGGCACTCAGAGTGGCACCCAGGAGTGATTCACTCACTCTTGCCATGCTGATTTATGCATGACGGGGAGATCCGCAGTCCATCCCTTACAGACAGCCCAAGACCTTTGGTGGACCTTCCCTCTGCAGTGTTGCTGTTGCAGAGGGGCCTGGGAGCAATGGGCTTACTTCATTGCCCCACTCGAGGTCCATTGGGCCAGGCTAGGGTGTCACGGCCAGCATCAGTGCCAGGGAGCATTGCAACATGGCAATGTCGGGGATGGGAACTGAAGGGGAAGGACTGAGCGGGCAGGAAGGTTGGGGCAGGGGTGGCTAGAGGAGGGGTAGCTGAAGGGGGGCAGTGAGCAGGGGACGATGAGGGGATCGGGTCACCCTCATGTGTGTGTGATGTGGAGGGTGGGGGGGGGAGATGTCTCTCCTTGCTGAGATGTTGTGGATGCTCCTCTTGTCAGCAGGAGGGGGGGGGGTCAATATTTGGGTTGTAGTAGGGAGGGGCATCTGCTGCTGGATGCTGCAATTGGGCAGCCATTCAAAATGGCGGCCTGAGACCAGGAAGGGACGGGAAACTGGCGCGTTTGCATGGCCAAGGTATGTGAAATACACCTTTTTTAACAAGTCACAAGTAGGTTTACATTAACACTGCAATGAAGTTACTGTGAAAAGCCCCGAGTCACCACACTCCGGCGCCTTTTCGGGTACACTGAAGGAGAATTCAGAATGTCCAATTCACCTAACAGCGTGTCTTTCGGGAGCACTCGGAGGGAACCCACGCAGACACAGGGAGAACGTGCAGACTCCGCACAGATAGTGACCCAAACCGGGAATCGAACCTGGGACCCTAGCGCTGTGAAGCAACAGTGCTAATAACTGTGCTACCTGGGCGACGCTTCTCGCGTCAGCGGCAACCAGTCCCAATTCCTCGCGGCGGGAAGCACATAGGGCGGGATTGTCCACTCCCGCGCCGAAGTGCCCACGCCGTCATGAACGCCGTCGAGATCCACGACGGCGCGAAATGGCCCCTATCCCGACCGATTCAGAGCCCGATAATGGGCTAGGAGCGGGACCGCGTCATCTACATGCGCCAGGCCTTGTCTCCGCGTAAAGGCGGCGCCGCATACATGACGCGGCTGGCGCCGCATACATGACGCGGCTGGTGCCGCATACATGACGCGGCTGGCGCCGCATACATGACGCGGCTGGCGCCGCATACATGACGCGGCTGGCGCCGCATAACTGCCGTTACCCGCGCTTGCGTGATTGACGTCCTCCCCGAGTCCGCCCCGCAAGAAGATGGCGGACGGATCTTGCGGGGCTGCGGAAGGAGGGAGGTCCTCCTTCAGAGAGGGCGGTCCAACGATTGGTGGGCACCGATCGCGGGCCACCCCACATTTGAGGTACCCCCGGTGCAGGATCCCCCCTCCCCCCCCCACCCCCCGCAGGCCGCCCCCCACAAGCGTTCCCGCGCTGTTCCCGATGGCAGCAATCATGTGGACGCCGCCGGGGGGAACCCGCCGTTTTGGCCTGGCCGCTCGGCCCATCCATGCCTGAGAATAGCAGGGGTGCCGGAGAATCGCCATTGTGGGTGTCTCCGGCGATTCTCCGGCCTGCGGCCCGCGGAACCCGACGGGGCCGTTCCCGCCGCTTGGGAGAATCGCGGGAGGGCGTCGGACCGGCGTCGCGGGAAATTTTGGCGGCCCAGGCGATTCTCCCAACCGGCGCGGGAGTGGAGAATCTCGCCCCCTGACGCTGGAACAGAGACCCTCGCCCAAACTGTCACCTTTTCAATAATCTTGTTCTGCTGGAGCATTTCTTTATTGTAGCAATTGCAGCAGACACATATTTGTTGCTATCCTTCCTGATCTCATTCCAAGGATACAGGAGTGGCGTGCACTGATCTAAATGTTACCATAGTCTCAATGCCCACCCCATGTTCAGGACTGCACACAGACTGTAAGAGATGCAGAGGCAGCATAACCTTAATTTTACATTTGCTTTTTATTACGGAACTTCACAATTAGACAAAAAAAATGCTCTCAGATCTTAATTGCAGTGTAACCTGATCCATGAGATGCCAAAATTCTCAAATGAAAGGAATTAAAGAGCTTTGCTCTCTGTTTATCAATGGAAATAATTCCAGAACTACTGGACGTGAATACAGCAAAAAAAACTGCTACTGCCTTTTTTGGTCATGTATTATATCGCTTACAGATATTACTTTTTTAAATTTGTTAATGGGGTGATTGGAGCCTATCTGCTGCCATGTTTCAGACATTTTGTGGATTGACATTATTTGTGAAGCTCGTGGAGTGAAGTAGGGTTCCTGCAGAGGTATCTCTGGGGGGCTGCGGGGGGGGGGGGGGGGGGTGGGGGTGCGTGTTCAAGTTGGAAGTATTTCTCTTTTTAATGTGGGATCGTAGAGGGCATGGAGAAGAGGGAATCAGGGTAAAATAAAATACACAGCCTGCATTTCTAGCAATCAAGTAACAGAAGGTCTTGTCGCTTTTGTTTAATTGATTTTTTTTCCCCGACTGCGGAATGAAGCTTTAAAATAAAATGTAATTTTCCATAGTTCATGTATTTAATTGCTGAAAAAAAAGCCGAGGGTAGTGAAGAATGAATAGTTTCAGGGAAAGCCGGAGAGCTGATATCGTTTCAAGTGGCTAGAGGGACTGGCATAAGCTGCCCTTCGGAGTGATGATAGATCCGTGTGAAATGTAATACTGATTAAAAATGCATGTGTGGTAGTCTCCAAATAAAACACAGCCTGATCACAGAACACACAAAAAGCACTTCAGAGAAGTGTTGTCGAACATCAGTGGATTTTGCTTCAGAAACTACAGAACATAAGAGAAGGACAGAGCAGCTGCCTGAAGAGCTATTACATGGAGCTCTAATCATTAGTAATTTGAGTCACTAAATTTGTATTTTAGGTTACAACTGAAAGCATGAAGTAACAGAATTTATACTCAGTTGCCATATTTTCCCAAAATAGTCTCCAAATGAAATACCCAACATTGAAAGCAATTCAATTATTTACAATTGCAATCATAAAAAAAACGTATGAATAAGGCTGTAAATGACTAACACCTCTGAGTTTCCTCTGGTGCACATTGTTAATGGAATCGTAAAGCTACTTGCAGGATCGCATTTATTAATTTAACATACAAAGCATACAGCAGAAACTTTCCGTTTCTGTTATTTAGATTTTGTACCTGACATGCCACAGGAACATTTGCATTCCTAAACGACAGTGGATTTGGTTCTGACGTGCAAAATCCTTTCTCCGCAGAATTGACAAGTGCAAATAAATTCCGCCTTCTGGAAAGTTTATTAGTAGTTAGCTCACCATTAGGTTGAACTGAAAGCAGCTTTACTTAATTAATCATGATAACCTAGTTGGCAGTCTTTCTGGTGTGGTGCATGAAATTTCATTTCTTAAAAAAAATGTACAGTTCCTTAAAACGATTTATGACTCTGTCTGAAATGATTAAAAGAAATATTTATCTTACTGATTACCTAATTCTGTGTTGGAAATGTATCTGATTTCTTTAAGTCATTTGGAATTTTCCTAATGGCTGTACCATAAACACTGCTGACTTATCTAGGAAACCTTATTTTAGGCAAATGAGCAGAGTTGCTCAGCTGCCGCTTGCAAGTCCAGCCTTCCCTCTGGGCTGGAGTTCTTTAGCACAAAATGGAATAAAATAACGGTAAATAAACGTAAATAGATTTTCCCATAGAACAGTTATTACTTCAGGAATGAAGGAGATGGGTATTGATCTGTGTCATCTTTCGCCATTGCAGTCAGGTGCACATTAATAGCTCACTCACTTTCGTCTTCAGTAAACAGCCATTTCCACTGCTGACTTGGATTCCGATGAGAATTGAATATAATAAAAGGTTTGTAAAAACAATTTTCTGTTCTTTTAACAGGGGCAATTTATGTTATGGCAACAGTTTGTGGACAGGATTTCTTTCCTGGTTTGCCCTCTGCAATCCCTTCTGTCACCAATCCAGTAGCTTCTTGCTGTTAGTCTGAGGTATGCTGCTCGCTAAGATCTCACATAACCTATAATGCCTGGAAATTCATGAGTCATTGCATATTCTGAATAAGGAACAAAATGCCCTCTATATTTATTGTAAATAACAAGAACGATGACCTCTTTGGCTTGTTGTGGATTGATGGTTTGATATTTACATTTAAAACAAAAATAACATTGGGCACAAGATAATTGACATGTCAACTGAAAGCTCTTGCCAAAGGTTGTAAATTGCCCGCCTAAATGCATTAAGGTCCCTGCAAAGTCTGGCCAATTAACCTAAGAAATTGACCTTGACAACCAAGGCACTGGTGATCAGAAGTTTGACCCTATAAACTTGATTGGAAGTTCCACTTTTTACACTTATCACAAACCCCCATACGCTTACTCATTTTTTTTTCTCTTTGACTTGAAACCTGTCAAACTCCTTGCCTTCCTTAGTCTTTCCTCCCTTCTACAATTTTTAAGCTTTTCAAACCTAAACTTGGCTGACCACTGAACCTTGATTTGCTAAATCCTGGTGGAGTCCTTGCACACTAAGGAACTTAACTATTCTTGTTAGATACTCAATATTAGAAAGAAAACAATGAAAATGAACATTTGCGATTGTCCAAATCTTTCCTTGGCGATATTACTCAATGAAGTCCCGTGGACTGAAGAATAGAGATTACAGACTGTAGAAATAAAATTACTAATTTTTAAAAAGCACAAAACACAGTGGGCTTGATTTTCCGTGTCAGAGATTAGGTGCTGATGCCAGGACTGAATGGCAAGTATTCCATGGCCCAATGGTGCCGCTGGTTCCAAAGTATTCTGGACATGCTAATTGGCTAGCATTCACGCCACATGGATCTAGTGCAATTCCAACTGATGCGGGCATGTGATTCGCTGCGGCCGGGATTAGCACTGGGGAGCCTGACAAGCTGGAGCTACAGATAAGCACTCCATTCCCCACACACTCTCACCCCAGCCAACAAGATGCCACACCGGAGAGCGGTCCCGACATTCGCGGATGCAGAGTTGGACGTACTGCTGGATGCCATGGAGGAGAGGCGGGCCACCCTGTTCTTCCGGGTGGGAAGGAAGCTGCCCCACACCCGTGTGATGGCATAGCCAGCAAACATACAGGGATCACCCAAGCGGGCAGTGGTATGTGGCACCGGGGTGGGAGTCAGATGTTGTCAGATGCTGCGGAGCACCAGAGCTCATTGCCCAGCAGGTCATCATCATCCTACATCCCATGGACCAGGCCAGCTGAACCTGCCGACCCAGGGTCAACACCCTGCGCCGCAGCTGGTCAGATGCTCAGTGGGGGGGTGAGGTTGCTAGAGTCCATGGGTGCAGGGGAGGGGGGGGGGGCGGGTGTTGGGGGGCAGGGGTTGTGGGGTTGGGCCGGGATGGTTGAACTGCTGGTGGCCAGGCTCTCTAGTCGGCGAACCTGGAGGCAATCAAGTTGTACCATGCACGGCGGCCCAGGTGCACACGTCAAGCGGCCTCTTGAGCCTGCCCGGGCCCCATGTTTTGTTAATCCTGGCCCTCCTCCACATCGGACAAGCCATGCCATCCTTCCACCTCCTCCTCCAGCATGTGCCCACTCTGTTGCACGATTTTGTGGAGGATGCAGCAGGCCATCATGATGCGGCATTACTGGAAGGCCCCTCCAGAGTGGTCCAGGCACCTGAATCACGCCTTCAGCATGGCAATGCACTGCTCCATGAGCCCCTTGATGCTGCATGTGTGTCATTATAGCGGTTCTCCTGCTACCCAAGAACCAATCCCTCAGCTGGGGAGCGGGCGCAGACATGCACAATGTGCAGCCGGTGGTCGCACACCAACTGCATATTGAGAGAGTGGAATCCCTTCCGATAGATGAAGAGCCGGTACCCATAGGGGGACATGGGTCCCATTGATCTCCCCCTGGACCTGGGGCATGCCGGTGATGATGTTAAATCTCACTGCCCGGGCAACCTGGTGGGCTCAGCCCAGATCAAAAGTAATGTATTATGCCACCCGGGCAAAAAAGGCATCTGTTACGGCGCGGATGCTCCTGTGCACAAAGATCTGTGAGATCCCGGACAGGTCCCCAGTCGATGCCTGGAAGGACCCTGTTGCATAAAGGTTCAGGGCAACCATCACCTTGACGGCCACTGGGAGTAGGTGTCTTCCCCCACATCCCCATGGTGACAGGTGCGTCATGATCCGGCACAAATGTCACACAGTCTCCCTGTTCAACCCAGTCTGGCAGGTCCCTGTACGCAGGCATTGCTGGTGCACACGAGGCCTGATGCAAAGCCTCCTTCCCACCTCCTCCTCAGCCTGATGGGCGGCCAGCTGACCATCATCAACAGCTGGCTCCTGCTCCTCGTGGGCAGAACCTCTGTTCTCCAGGATCCTCCCCAAGCAGCTCCTGCTCATTGAGCCTCAGTACATTCACCAGGGCTGTGGTGGCCAGGCAGATACCAACCACACCCGGCTGTGCACCGCGCCCCAGGTCCTGCTGCCACCCATCCCTGCCAGCATTACACTCTGCAGCCCCTGTCCGTGCCCTCCTGTGGGGTCTACCATGGGTGCCCTCCTTGGATGGGCCACATGCTACGCTGCCAGCAGATGACACCATTGCCAAGCTTGGTGGCATGTGTGTGGGCAGGGACAGCACCCATTGGTATTGTAGCTGCAGTGTGCGGTGGGTCCTTTGTGTGACACATGGGCTCTGCCTACCTCTCATGGGCAAGATGAATGGGAGCAGGTGCACAGTGGGCAGGTGGGGCTTGGTGATGGCCGATGTTCCTGAGGGGCGAGTTAGGTGATGACAGCACAGCTGGGTCATCTGCCAGGGAGGGTGACAAGGGCCAGGGTGCATGCGTCTGCTGTTGAGGCTGAGCTCTGCACCCTATCCCCCCTCACTCACTGCAGTGGGGCTGCGCCTCGATGGGTGTTAATACCTGTTGGGTCACAGGCTGCCCTGGGCCATGCATGACTCATTGATAGATCAGCTGAGGCACCCATATGGCTAGTTGCACTCCGCACATTTACGGGTTACAGTGGGCAATCAATGGAGTGCGCAGCTGGACATCTGTCTTGCAGGCCGCAGAAACGACCACCTGGGTACCGGGGCGACATTTCCTGGTCGTCTCCTGCTACTTCCCTCGGCCCTGGCAGATGCTCCCCCAGCCAGCAGCGTACCTGTAAGCCCACCATTGCACCTTTGGAAACTTTTCTTACCTCCTCTTTCACCCTCAGCAACGACGATGCCCGGTTCCCGTTTTTAAATACCTCAAGTGAACCACGCTGCCGTCACTTCTGGCTGACGGAAGCAAAGCATTGTGGGTGGTCGGAAACTATTGTGTCGGGCCCATTAATGTACGATTTGCAGGCCCAAATCAGCGCGGGGCGGAGAATGTATTCACACCACCATCAAGGGGCCGGAGCATGGTGTAGCGCACAAAGACTCCGAGAGACGAATAGAGTGAAGTCGATGAGGCTTTATTAAGCGTGACTGTTCCCCCGCCGTTCAGTAGTAGACTGCCTGCGGGGGAGGACTCCTGGTTCTTATACTCCGCCTTCAGGGCGGAGCTAGAGGTCAACGGCCAACCAGGACCTGGGATCTGTCAGCCAATGACATCACGGTTTCACAGTCCCACATAACCCCTAATGCATACTACCACATTCACCCCTTGTTAAAAATGAACCCGGCGGGGTGATGCTTCGCATGGTGGTAAGGGTTTACAAGGCTGGTCCTGGGAGGAAAACTTTCGCATGTTATTACAGTATGTACAAGGGTTTTTTTTTTTGTTTCGAACTATTTACAGTAATCGTCAGGAAAAAAAAAGACAAAATGTTCTCGTTAAAAGTCCACATATTGTAGTGTTAGATCGACGCCACGAGTCGGTCGGGCGGTCTGGTCGTCCGTG